>NW_026562420.1:2457500-2922500 GCF_027474105.1 Poeciliopsis prolifica | reverse complement strand
TGAATATCGTGTTATCTGTAGATATATCGCACATGAACAAATTCAAATAAGTGGCACTAAGTAGTGTTTTATTTGTAGGTGAAAGGGTGTTGCAAACTGAAACTTAATCTGTCATTTGCTGAGTTTACTATAATTTCCTTTGATGGTAAAGGTCGATGAGAATCAAGTGTGTGCATGTGGCAGATTGTCTGAGAATCCAAATGCCTAAAGGGAAACTTGTTGTTAGTAAAAACCCCCAAGCTTTTAACCATCCATCTGCTGTCTATGCCTACTTATCCATGCAGTGTCTTTGTCCAGCAGTCATTGGGCAAGAGGCAAAAATAAACACACAGTAATGCCTAAGTTTAACTTTTTCTTTTATCTCATAATTTGAAAACTGAGCTCAGATATTTCAGGTGTTCAGTTATGATCTTGATATAATTCCATTGAAGATGTGTGAGCTAAACTTTGACTTATTACTTCTTTTCAATTGTAAACTTACACAATATTGTTTTTAGCCGACTGGCAACAGAAACAAGTACATTTTTGATGCACTAAATCTCTGTGGTAAATTTGTTGTGTGGCATAACAGTCCAGAATGTACACATTTATTCTCTAACAGAATAGATATTCTTATCCTTGTAATGTAAACTCATTACATTATCTGCTTATTTGCTGTCTAAATGTGATTAAGATAACTCTAAAAGCAAAACTTTCTCTTTTTGATTATGGAGCAAAAAAAAGCACTATTGCTCTCATGCTTTCATTTCTCAATCCTCTCTGTAAATTTGGTATAGCAACATAGAGTGAGCGTACTCACAGCTCCGAGGGTGAGTGTTTGTTTTTGTTTCTGTCTGATGGTTTTTGTACGTAGATGGAACAAGCCTCGGGCAGTGCACAGTAAACCTTCAGTCATGCTGAGAGGAGAAGGGAAGGACTCGTATTTATCTTCATTTCTTTGGGGTAGACATCACTGCACACATACTTAAACATCGGCCTCACATTAACTAAATGATGGGTCCTTTTAAAGCTGAGGGCTTTTCCGACCTCGAACCTGCAGTGAAAACCCTCCTGCTGGAGTGTTTCAGACTCCATCACTGCTGCAGCTAAACAAGGCGGCTTTGTGCATCAACAAAAGAAATCACAGATTGACTCCTCTTTCAGTTTTCTGCTTCATTAATATCCAGGGAGATTTTGCGTGATATTCCTAGTATCTATCAGGGTGATGTCAGATTTTGGAGATGAACACATTGCTGCGTTCGGATGTCATGCTGTCAGGAATGGCAGCATGACATGTTTTATACACATTCTGTATAAATCAAGGCTTCAATTTATTCCAAGCATAATGCCTTCATAACTACCAGAAAGTTGTAATAAACCTGCTCAGCCTCACTTTAATGAGGCAAATTTATTTGCATCATTTGTAGAGAATCCCTTTTCCTCTTTTTTTGGTCTAATGAGCAAACAAAAGATTTTGAAGTCCTGTGCTAATAGTTGGAAAGCTGCATTGTGATCTGGATATAATTTACTCAGTTTTTTTGATGACTTCATAGGAAAGCTATTTCTACTTTGAGCAAACCACCAAATTGGTGGGTTTGAACCTCTTTTTATTGCTTTCTGTATTTTTATCTAATAAGAAGAATTTGACACTAGTTAAATATTTTGGACATTTTTTTTAAAGAAAGACCAAAAATATGACACGAATAAGGAAATAAAGTAATAAAGGAGGAGAATAACAACCAAAACTGCGCTCTGATTTTTCATGGACAGACTGCGAGCGAGTAATAAAAGCTTAACCCTGTGGTCTGGATTGAACTACTGACTGTCAGGTTTGCATGTTGTGTGAAATTTCTACTAATTTTGGTTACTATGGGAGACAAGAAAGCTGTTTTGCAGATGTTTAGCAGAGACATCAGACAATTTATATATAAATATTTATATTTTTAACAACGTATGCTAATTAGAGGTGGGACACAATACAAATTTTTCATTGAATTAATTGCAATTAACTACATTTTAATAAAAAACTCTATAAAAACCCCCAACATTTTCAATTCAGAACCCACTTGCTGCTTAGCCATGGAGGATAGCAGTAGTATTCTTTATTGTCTGTCACAGGGGATATTCAGGAAATGACAGCAAAAAAAAAAGAAAAAAGAAAAAAGACAGTTCCTTGCCTAAACCTGTCCATTCTCTGAACAGATTAAAACAACTAGAGATGTGACAAACAAGGCTGGACATAGAATCAAGTCTATTTGGCACACAAAAAAGAATTGAGGAAGGTAGAAAAAACACTTCCAAATCTGTGAAGGGTGATAAGTAGGGGCCACAAAGACATTTAAACCAACAGATGTTATATGTCAAGTGGTTGTTTTGAAAGTTATGCCAGGAAAAGGTCTGCTGTTTCCTACCAAAAGATGTACATATGAAAAAAGTCCATATTTATGACAGATATAGTGATGGATTTGTAACACTCTTCTAAAGGCTCTGGGAACCGTGATAGAGTGCATGGCATCAGGGATGCTTTCACATCTTGAATATATATTTAATAGCCTCTGTCAGAAAACTAAAAGTAGGTGATCTTTGATTTTTTCAGCAGGATGATGATCCAAAACATATGTCAAAAATCAACAGAAATGTTTCACAGACACAAAATCCTCTGTCTTTCATGAAAACACTGAGGGGACAGAAGAAAGCATGAGAGAGGACCTGAGACTGTGGATGATCCAGAGAGACTGCAACAAAACATGGTCAAAGATCCCTCCCATCTCCAACCTGGTGAAGTAACACAGGAGATGACTAAATGCTGTTATAGAGGCTCACTAAGGCTGTGCTAATAGGTGAAGGACTCAAACTTGTGGTTCAGTTTGATTTACTGGAATTTTCAGTGCTACTTCAATAAAATAATTATTTCTGACACTCTTGTCCCTGGTGGGGCCATGAGGGATGTTTGTGCCTATCTCCAATGGCAAGAGGCAGACTATACCCTCGACAGGCGAACACAGAGAGACAGAAAGGGCAAACAGCAACGCATACACAGACACACACCTAAGAACTTAGAGCAATCAATCAACCTGTTGTGGACTGTCCTCTTTTTTCCAGGTTCTCATATGTATATCTGGTATTGTAACTGTTTTAATGTCAACCCTCTTTCAGCATTCCACTGCTGTCAAAGAAATTCAGTGACTACATCAGTTTTTCTGTTTCTTTTCTGTGTGTTCTCTGTCTTCTTAAATCGTCAGTGGGTGTTGGAACAACTGAGGGTTTGAGAAGACAACCCCTCTGGTTCTGGTTCTGCTGGAAGTTTCTTCCTGTTAAAAAACAGTTTTTTTTCTCCCCTGTTACTTCATGCATTCACAGTAAGAGCTGCTGTAAGTCCATTTGCACTAGCACCATGGATGAAATACAAAAATGTTGATTTCATTTCTTATTTAATGGACACACCACAATTGCAAAAATGTTCTCTTTTTTTTTTGCATTAGCAGAATATAGACAAAGATTTGATTTCCATTACATTTCCAACGGAAACAGCTAATGAGTCGATGATGACGTATTGGTCAGGGATGTGCTTGTGTTACTTGTTTGTGCTGAAAAACAGTGAAAGAAACGAGATTTTGGGCACGGTGTTTCCCTTTTGATATTCACTGAGTCAAAAGTACATTGACCCCTTTTTGAATACCAGTGTGGGGTAGCCGTCATGGACATCTTGTCTGTGTTGTGTCAGACGCACTCATTCAAATCTGGGGACAGGACATAAATCTCTGTCCGAAGGTCAGCAGCGACATTCCTTTCCCAGATGCTGCGTCCCCCTGCTCTGGACTATGCCCCAGAGGAGCCTGGCATCTCAGGCCCATGCATCACATGAGAACCAGAGCTCCCTTTAAATGGGGGGCTGTGGCCTCAGTGGGGAGTACAATGAGGCCACACAAACTGCCCCCCACAGAACTTCTCCATCCACCTCCCACAGCTTCTCTGAGAGGTTAGAGGCTGTGAGACAACGCTGCATGTTCACAGATGATCTCTTAATGTGCTCTGGTTAAAAGAGCTCAAATTACTGACAGGTCAGAGGCTGAAATATAAAGTCAGCAGACGGCCACACACGCTTCATCACGATAATCACCAGTAGAGTCCATGAAAAGAACAAAGGCAACAACTTCATTTCAAACTGGATAAGAAGAAGTTGCAAGGCACAAGTCACGGGCGTAACAAAGAGAGGGATCACTTTTTCCCCCGTTGTGGTACAACCCTCATTTTTGGTCCATCTGTTTTACATATTGTGGCCAAAAAAGATCCCAGAATTGATTGGAGCCAAATGTAACGCTTAAGGCTTGTTCAGACATCCAAAGGCTGTTTGACCCTCCTTGTGCTCCCTGACAACAAACCTCTCTCCTCTCTCCCCCGACTGGTCTGGTTGAATGGGCAGTAGATCTCTAGGCCTGTCTCCGTGGCTAATGGTATGTATAAATAGGTGGAAAGTATAAAATGTATCCAAGATGTTTTTAAGAATTCATTGATCAAGTAGCAACAACAGACTCAAAATGTCAGAGTCAGCTTGCCCGCAGTTGAAACGGCTGATGTGTGAGGCTTTATACGCAGCAATAACAAACAAAACACTGGCAAACTGAACATTTTCTTTGTTTCTTTTGATGACGAAATATTTATCTGTTGATGTCTAATCTTACTTTTTATGTATCTCTGGTGAGAAAATGTAATTGTTGGTAAATTGCAACCTTGTTTTATAAATTCAAAGCTTTATAGCTGAGAGAAAAGTTAGCTCATTGAAAGCTAAGCTTACCCCCTTCAGTAAGCAAAATCATTTCAGTCTGACCCTGCTTGTGCCCAGTCTCCAAAATCAGTCTAAATATAGATTGGCCTGCTCTTTGTGCTTTCAGCTGTCTGAGGGATTTCTTGTATTTACAGTCTGCTTCAAGTTACTTCACAACATCTCAAAATGATAAACATCTCTGCTTGAACTCTAGCCAGGGGTTTCAATTGAATAGTATTTTTATTAGTGGGTTTATTTTGTCTAGTTCTGCTTCAGTTTATATTTTCTTTTCAGATTCTCTCATATTTTTTTGTCACACCATATTTTATACAATAAAATTCATGATGGATTCAGCAGCAACCATTACCAAACCATGACACTTCCACCCATATGCTTCACAGTTGGTCTGAAGTTCTTTTCCTGGAATGATTTGTCAAGAACATTACTTCGGATGTCTGGATACAACTTCAGTCTAACTAACATGTCTCCCATGAAAGGTAAAATAATGCAGTTCTTTTGCTCATTTAAAAAACATGCACTTTCACACCAACCATTGCAAAAGCTTGCTGTCGGTTCTTTGATGGTGTTTTGACATTTTTTGAAACTTTGTTTCAGACCTTGCAGTTTGTTTCCAAGTCAAACTTTCTTAGAGGGCCAGACCTGGGCATGTTGGCAGTTTTCAATGTCCCCTACTATTTTTCAAATATTCCAAAATTTCTTAAACCCCTTATCAAACTCACAGGCTGGTTTAGTCTTCAATCCACAGACAGATCTTGTGGGTCTCTTTCCTATCAGCAGTTAGGATTCAGTTTTCAAGTCCGTTATTTTCTTTGCATATCGCCATATCTCACAGAACATATTAATTCTGTGAGATACAAAGTTCTGTATCTCACAGAACTTTGCAAAACACAAAAACAAAAAAACAAAAGACTCCCCTTTAATGGGAAGAAACCTCCTTTGAGGAGACAGAGCCTCAAAGAATATACTGATGTAGAAGTGGGTTTTATGTTATAGAAAAGTAAAATGTTAATAGCACAAGAGGGAGAATGTTCTAATTGTTTTAATTTAATTGTTATCTTGTGATGGTGGTAGGAGTTTGCAGTCGGCGGGTTGTTGGTTTGATCCCCTCTCCTTCCACTTCTGTCATTGTTTCCTTGGGCAAAACACTTCACTCACTTAGCTTGCCATCATCATGTGTGAATGGGTGAATGACTGTAGTGTAAAATGCTTTGATAAGGCACCAGGAAGGAATTACAGCTAAATAGAATGACAGACCAGATGAAGATTCTGTACAATATAATATAGAGTTAACTGTTCAAATAAAAGTAAAAATGCAAATTGGAGAGGAGTGGAATAAGGAAAAGTGGTTCGATTGAATCCTGAATCCCAGATTAAATGTACTGAACAAAATGTCTGAGTTTTAAACATCCTTAAAATTAATGAGGAACAAAATTCTAATTAGATATGAGAACCTGTGTGCCAAAGCTTTTAAATAGTGTTTTCTTTAGGTTTTATTCTTTCTTTGTTTGACATTTATAATATAAATTGAATTACATTTATTTATTATATTTCTGTAATTGATTATATGTATGCAGTATGTATTTCCTCTATAAGTTTGAACAGATTTTTATTTTAACTTTAATAAAAATGCAAATAAAATTCAAAAATTAACCCTCTCAGGCTCAAATTACTTGCAAAAATTAACCCTCTCAGGCTCAAATTACTTGCAAAGTTGTTGCAAATCTGCAACACCTGCCTGGAGAGGGTTAACTTGCTACATCAAACCCAAACCTGTTGATGCTGGTGAATTCAACTGATGAAAAGCATTATTTTCTAATAGACTTAATGTGCCAGTTTTCAACTTTTGGTTTTGCATTTGAAAAAATTTGGGTTTCTAATGTGTAAACATATAAAAATATATATGTTATAAAAAAATAAGTATTTAGACTCGGCAAATCAAATCAAAGCAAAAAAAGAAAAAGCTTGGCTCCATATGCTGTATGCATCTACTCTTCAAAGTAGAGTTCCAGGCTTTGGAGTTATACCACATCATGCTTGTATTAATCTCCATCAGACTCAGGCGTATATCTGGGATATATCGTCCACTCACTGTCAAACATGTGAGTCGTATAGAAACGATTTTCCATATGGTTCTGATAGAAACAGATGGAGGTTCTGGTCAGATTGCTGGGTTTTCCACTTCTGTTTGTAATTGTTTACAGAAATCGTCTTGTTCGTCTCTTTGTTGAGAATAAAAGTGTCTGCTGGAAATGGTTGTATTATAAATAAATATTACAATTACCAATAAATAATGATTTTCAACTCGTCTCTGTAATGTTGTCAGATGCGTTCGTGGTGGAAGGAGGAAAAGAGAAAGATGATTGTTTCCAGATTGTAAAATGCAGCAGCCTGCTCTCAGTGTGTCAGTGTTTGTAGAAGCTTTCAGCATCACAGTTTAGATGAACCTACAGATTTGTGGATATGAGTACGGACCATGATCACATGTTCACTGCATGAAGTTGAAAGGCAAAGAGATGGATGATAATGTTTATGTTTGAAATAATCTTTTTCATCAAATGTACACAGAATTTGAGAACAAGGCTGAAGGAAAATGATCCACTTCAGCTTTTCCTGCTTCACTTCTTGACATGTGAAGCAAACGGCCCAATGTGAGAAAATGTGTTAAATTAAAGTGCTTCACATGTGAGTGGGGATAACTTTTAAGCAACAGAGATAATAAGCAAAAATCTTTGAAAGTAACTTAGAAATATGTAAAAAAAATAAAAAACATACAAAAATGACAACGTGTGATCTTTCACCGTCTTCAAAATGTCCTCTTTTTTTATTAGACCTTTGAAATTTTGAATGTTGAAACCATTCCCATCATGAGACAATTATTTTGTCTAGAGCACGTTTCAAACTCAAAGCCATAGCCTTTTATGTGGCCTTCTCGAGTCCAAATTACCACAATAAGTCCTTCCAGTTTTTCACAAATCTGCAAAATTCACACAAAATAATAATAAAAAAATCCCCAATTTTTTTTTCTAATTTTACTGCAAATGTCCTCAAAATTGGACAAGAAAATTTTGTTCAAGTGACTTCTATCTCAGCCTTACTTGATTTTATAATCTGTAATAGATACGAGTAATAACATCAGACATTAACACAAATGTTGTAAAAATTTCTGAGAACATTTTTAGATTGTCACAACAAAATCTGTAATTTCGATTGCAAAAAAACCCCACTAAAACAATCACCAAATTCTGTTGGAACAGCTATTATTTATATATTTCAACAGTTTAATTGGTTTTATCAATGTATTGTGGCACAACCCAACTTTAAGAACATTCAGATTTTTGATATAGCCCAAAATTAAAATGAGTTTAGATCAATGGACTGCTGACATTTTGGGTCCATCAACAATAAAAATAAGTAATTATTAGCTCTCTTACATGACATATTAAAAACACGAATGACACATTAATTTGTTACGTATTTGGCTGCCCAGAGGTGTTTGTTGGAATGATTTGTCCTTTGTATTGTTCTGTGTCGACTGGTGACCTCTGACCCCATGATTATTGGAACGGTTCTAGTCCCCCAACTGGCAAAGAATTAATTCTTCAGACTGTTTTTCTGACAGATTATAAGATGTTTATTTATTTGCATCATTTGGTTCCACACTGGTTTTCATGCTGCAAAAGTAATACAACTTGTGACCTCATTGTGCATTTCAATTTGTTTGCTTGAGGTTGCATTTAGCAGAAACATCCTTATTTAAACTTACAGACCTGTTGCATTGTTTTAATCTCTTCAGGCTCTCTCAGGCTCTTACTTTTCAAGAACCTAACTGAATATGACTCTTTGAAGTCGAACTGTGGCCCTTTATGGAATCAGTTTTGTCATGTGAAAGAAATGTGGGACCAGTTATGAAACCTCTATGTTGTGGAAAAGGTTGTTTGTTAGAAGACAACCCAGCTACAGGACGCCAGACAGATGAAGTTAACACAAAGTAAACATGAAGACCAAAACATAAAACCAGAGAACCCAAGATCACACAGACACACTGTAAAAAAGGAACCTCAGGGGTTATCACATTAACAAAAGAATATCATGTACTGTTAACTAAATAATTCCATGTTTGAGCCAAAAACATGATACAATCATGTTGCATAAACAAGATATTCCACAACTTCAACGTTTATAAAATTGAATCATGTTGAGCGAACATGATTCATTATAGTCAGACCGATCCTATGCTGAAGACCACGAGTGAGATCACGGGATATCACGCAAGTTCACGCGAGAATACGCGAGACAATCGGTTTTCTCTCGCAAATGGAATAAAATGTATTCAAGGTGAGATAACGTGATTCAATTACGTCAGCTAGATCTTCCGCCAAAAAAAAAGAACGTCGGGGCGTATTACATTAACAAAAAAATATCATGTACCTTTCACACAATAATGTTTGGTTTGAAGCGAAAACGTGATAAAATCATGTTGGATAAACAAGATATTCCACGACTTCACATTTATAAAATTGAATCATGTTGAGCGAACATGATTCATTATAGTTAGACTGATATTGTGCTGAGGACAACGAGTGAGATCACGGGATATCACGCGAGAACACGCGAGACAATCGGTTTTTTCTCTCAACTGGACTAACGTGATTGAATGACGTTATCTCAACTTGAATACATCTAATTAACATTTATATACCCACCGCGGGTGGTTCTTATCCTCTGAGCTCGGGTCCTCTACCAGAGGCCTGGGAGCTTGAGGGTCCTGCGCAGTATCTTGGCTGTGCCAAGATATATATATATATATATATATATATATATATATATATAATATATATATATATATATATATATATTATATATATATATATATATATATATACGTTTTTTTTTTTTAATTATTTTATTCAATATCAATATTTGTCAAAGTTAATCTAATAAAAAAAAACACAGTGACGTCAGTTCCAAAGCGCTATTGTGTCAGACTCATCTCCCGCTGAAGAGGATCCAGGTCAAGAGATTACGGAAAATCACGCGAGATAACTGGCTTGCACCTTGTTGGGTTTTTTCAAGGGCAGAGGGGAGATTCCTGGCGTGCATCTACTTAATTTGAAGAAGGTAAGAGTCAAACTATTTTCATCTAAATCCATATAAAAATATGTAACTTAAAATTTCTCTACCATTTTCTACTTGTTCCATACTTGCGTCACATTATTTCATGTTCTGTAGATTAAGTCGGTTAGGTTAAGGCAGATAGCTTTTTGTTTACATTTATCGCCGCACCATGTTAGGTACATTCTGTGCGAAAAAAGTCTGCAGAGCCATATGTAGTGTAAGGGTCAC
Source organism: Poeciliopsis prolifica (assembly GCF_027474105.1). Lineage (NCBI taxonomy): Eukaryota > Metazoa > Chordata > Actinopteri > Cyprinodontiformes > Poeciliidae > Poeciliopsis > Poeciliopsis prolifica. The sequence goes on along the minus strand of NW_026562420.1, from coordinate 2,912,392 downwards.
AAAGCTGCTGCCAGAGACACAAATGGACCCAGAAATGTCACAGTTTTGCTCCTCCTGAGCTCCCTGGAGGTTTAGTGGATTTTTAACACACGGATCTAACATCAGTCTATTTCTAACTATTTTAATTCTATTTCAGTAATGTTACTATGGAGGTAAATGTAGATACACACACTTTGGTACCTTTCTATCATCATCGAGATTCTTAATTAATTATGGTAGTAAAAAGTCCTACATTTCAGTCGGTGAAACCTGCAGAAAGCATTGCTTTCTGAGCTTTGTTAAATGTTCCTAAAATACCTGTTAGTTATGGATTTCTAGTATATTTTGTCAGGTTAAAACTCTCAATGGATTATCCATTATTACAGACTTGAGCTTTCTATTTTTTTTTCTTTAAAATACATATTCCTCTGCTGTAAAGATGTTGGGGTTTTTTGGACTCTTCTTTGTTGTCCCCAAATAATTGTAGCTCAGAAACAATATTGAAGTTCATTGGTAAAATTGGTAAAATTTTGAAATGTTGATGTTTTTTGTGTTGATTGTGCTCATTTTGACCTATGTTACTATTGCTTTCTACCATGTTCAATTCACCATTGTTCTGCACATATGTGCTTGCATACAAGTGTCCAGTGGTTATATTCATGAGGCATTCAAGGGACTTGTACTAAAAGATACAACTCAGTTCACTATGAATTGCATATTTTAATGGCTGAAAATATATCTGATCTCTTTCAGAACATCACCTGTCTGTAATCCACCTGCGTAAGTACTGGTCAAGGGGCTCATCGGCTATCAAGTTATAGATTTCAGTGGCTAATAGTAAGTTTTGCCAGATCTAAAGTGACTGAATGTAGTGTTAGAGAGCTTATAGAGCTAGAGTTCAGCTAAACATTTATTTGGCCAGTCTGTTTTATTTGTCTTTATTTGCGTGGGGATGTGGAAATGTAAGGAGTGTAGTCTCTCTCTGTCTCGTAGATATGACCTGTTAAAACATTTTACACTTAAACACCGGCATATGCGACGTTATCCATGCCCACACATAGACTGTCCATGTATGTACTTGTAAGACATGGAATGCTTTGCATATTCATTTAAGTAGAAGGATATAGACTGTGTTGACCATTCTATACTTTTCACATATTTCTTTGGTGATATATTCATGTCTTTATTTAAACCTCTAACAGCTTCAGTTAGATGTTTAAATAAAATGTTAAACTCCATTTTAGTCATGGCATAATGAAGGGATACTAACAATTTTAAATATCTTTCAAATAGACTGCAAGCCACTGATCACTTTTGTTGTCACTTCCTTTGAATGTAGCTATGTTTTCAAGTGTGTGAACCTATACTGCTGGAGTTTTGAGATTGTTCTCATTGTTTTTTGATCTGCATATTTAGGAAGACACTGCTGAGGTCAGACGAGAGTGCATCCTCAAATGTCTGTGTGTACCTAAATGAAGATCCAGAGAAGCTGGTGAGGGAGTACATGGTATGTAAATTCTCTTTGTGTTTACAATAGAACTCCTAAGAGTTGTTAAAATACTTTCACCAACTAAGGTCCATGAGTGACTCAATCAATGTCAGTCTTAATTTATTTACTTAATTACATGTGAATTGTCTCCCCCCCCCAATACCCTTCCCTAACTCCCTTAGGACGTTGATGAATGAAATGGCCAAAGCCGAGACTGTCCTCGGAATCGTCATTTGAGCAGAGGCTGCCGATGCACATCTGGATGTTGGGATTGTCCTGGAGGAGGTGGAAGTTATGAACAGCTTGGGCAGTGTATCTTCTGCAATAGTGATGCTGCTGGGACTAATCTACGCACTAAACTTGAGCTACCCTCAAGTTTAGTGCGTTCAGCACTCAACTTGCTCAGTAACTCAAGCATACCTTTGAAGTAATACAGAAAATAATAATGAAATTGGATGGAAAGAACTTATCAAAGAAAGCACAAGTTCTCAATATGAAACTCGCTGCTAAGTTGAGTAAAGTTTCATATGGAAAATGAGTGTTTAAAGTCTGCAGTAGAAAAGATTTATATTGTTACAGTTCTCTAAGTTGAGCAACTATACTGACATGTTTTATGTTGTAAAGAATTGGCTGGGAAATGAAACTGTAACCTTTTTGTAGTTGTTTTTTTATTTCAATGTCCAACTCAGCTGTGTTTTGTGCTGTGTAAAAAAACGATGTATAACAATTCTGAAAATACAATTGTGTTGTACCTTTTCTAATTGTTGAGTGTTTCTTCCTACACTTTCACCTAGTGCTATCTAAAATGCTTGATTAACGCTTGAAAAATGTCTTTGAATTAACGTCATGAAATAATGGAAAGGATTTCCACATGATTAACTAGCTGTCTTTTAGCATGAAGCATATTTGTTGAGCTAACTTGCTTTTAGTGAGTTGGACCTACTGAATCAGGTAGTGTGAAGGTACCACTGTAAAATAAGGTGGTTTCAACTAGATTCGTCTTAATGAAGTTACATCAATGATTTGGTCCTAACATTGCAGATTAGTTGGGCGGGGCTGTATTGCATTACACTGGGTCACGCTATAGTAACTGAGTTAAAGGAACCTTTAAAACATATGTTGAGCCAACACATTTCATTTGAATTTGAATAACCTTAATGAATGGAGTTGAGCCAACTCATTTGATTTACAATCATCCATTGCATTACCATAATTCTGGTTAAGCCAACATATTTGGTTTAAATTAGAACAACCTTAATGAATTATGTTTGCCAACTCATTTAATTTATATAAGAATAACCACAATATATTACGTTGAGCCAACATGTTTGATTTAGAATCACCCATTGAATCACCATTGTAACAAGTGGAGCCAACACATTTGCTTTACATTGGAATAATCTTAATAAATTAGGTTGACCTAACACATTTGCTTTAAATAGGAGTAACACAAGTACATGGTGCTGAAATAAAGCAAAGTAATCAGGTGGAAATCCTTTCCATAATTTTTTTATGTTCATCCAATGACTTATTTTTTTCAGTGCAGGATGGAACAGGAGGAGTGAATTCGTGGAAAGAAAGTCATACACAATGACCAGATAAGGAGCAGCTGAAAACCAAGTGCTTTAAATCCTGAGGGAAGGTAACCAGACACACATTACAGGTGTGATGACTCACATCCAGGTGCGGTAGAAGACCGGGAAGCAGAAGCGACTGGTATAAACAAGTAAACAGCGTGAAAACAGCCAGAACAAGAAATTGAAACCAGGTGCATAGAAACTCCAAAAACTGTAAATTACAATCAATAAATAATAATCCAAAATCCATGAACAATTTAGTCTTTTTCTAATCACAAACATTCCCATAGTAGCCAAATATAACCAGCTCACATTTCTGTCTTATTCTCTTGTAAAGCGTACAGCGATGCTGACCTCATCCTCTATATCTTCTACATTTGCCATCCTTTCTGCCACTAGCTGGTTTCTCTGTCATTCTTTCCCACAGAGTCGCTATGAATCCAGTGTCTCTGTTGTGTAGGAGTCTTTTTTTCTGAAGGCATAGGACTTCACTCTGGTTTTGCTGGACATTTCTCCCAGCTAAACACAGAGTTTTTCCTCTCCACTGTCGTCCTGTACTTGTTCAGGATCAGAGACTGCATTGACATGAAGGTTCGATGTAGTCATCTTGCTTTCTCATGCACACAATTTTTTACTAAATAAAGCAAACTGGGAGTCTGCCTCTGTGATACCTACATCATCCAATTGCTGCCCACCGCAGCCAATCATCACTCAGGATTGCCTAATCATCATCCATGGATCCACCTGCTTCCCTGCTATGATTAAACCTGCCTCCTTTTAATGCAAGGTTGCTCTAAAAGTTGCATTGAAAGTCCATTAAGAGTTCCAACTTTGCATTAAAATTGTCATTTACCGAATGACACTTCATGACAACAATAATAAACATTCATAAACACTCCTTAATGTTCCTGACAGATGTGTCATGTGTATGACAGTGTCCTGTCAGTCTTATGCACATCCTGTCAAATAAAGTGTTACGTTTACATATAATTAATCTATGTAATGCAGGAATTTTGCCTCTTACTAAAACTGAGTTGAATGTAATTACATTTCCTATTTTTATCAGATGGAAATAGAAGAAAATTATGGAAAATGTAGGGCTGGAGAGAGAAGAAATGCTATTCAGTACAGGAATCAAATTCCTCAGTTGAATTTAGCCTCATGAAAGGCTGATGAACAGCAGGCCTCTTTGGTCTGTTTAGTTTGGACTTTGGCATAATTGCAGTGCACTGAGAATTAAAATAAAACAGCATACTAACAAAATATTGTTGAGGGAGTTTTTGTGGATTTTGTGTCAAGAACAGAAAACTAACTTTACTCTCATTCTAACATTGCAACAAACAAAAACATGTGTTTAAAGGACACAGTGAAGTGTCAAACCACATGGTTATCAGTCAGTGATGATGCCTCATAAGAAGGAGCTATTCTTTTCATGTGTTTTACAAAAAAGTCTGCAGGATTAATATGAAACAGCTCTGCATCCTCTGTTTGATTGGCTCACAATATGTATTCCAGTAAATAAAGACCACCGCACTGACAGATTGCATAAGATTAAAATGAGATTTTTGCCGGGGGGCTTGGGAACAACTTCAGCAGTGTGATGCCGCATCATAACAACATTTTTCTGAAGTTTGTGTTAGATGGATTTTCTACTAACATCTCAAAAGAGCGAAAAAAATGCTTAGTTATGCATGGTTTTTATGCCGCACACATGCTCATCAATTAAGTAATTATAAAAAAAGCAACATTTTTGAAAGAAAATGCAATCGTTTGCACAATGATAAACTTCTGCTGGTGAAATGAAAATAAATGTTGTTTCCTTACCTCAGAGATTAATGAGTGTAAAACATGAAAAAAATATCCTTTGATGTTGCATAATTTCTTCCAGCATATTGTTTTCATTTTTCCCCATCTCTATTCACCCCATAATCTCCACCATCTTTCATATAAGAGAGCTTCAGAACAGTCACTCTGCTCTAACAGTAACAGATGGAATTTATAATCGTGTGCCATAAACTTACAGAGTTGTGTTTGGCAAGAAAAGCAATAAAACTAACATCAAACTGCTCTAATTATATTAAATTAAACGTTGCATTTTTCAAAATGAAAAGGCTGAGGTTTACGCTGGATACTGAAAACAGTTTTCTAACAGCTTTCCAATCAGCTGTTACCCAGGCTTAGGCTTCATATGCAACAAATTTCAGATGTAAATGAAATTCCTTCAGTGCTTCAACTTCTGCGCTCCACAATTCACTAAAAACAAGATGATGAAACAAGAGTCTTATTTTTCCTTCCAATTAGTCATACTGCACTGTTTGCATTGTTTTGTTTTTATTCTTTTGATGTAACAAATTCAGATGAAATATCTGCAACATATTAAAAACAATGGGACATTACTTTTGCTCGAATGTTACAGCAGCCTTCCTGGCAACTACATAAAGTATCATAGAGAAATCCAAGTGTTTCAGTTCAGTAAGGTTTGTCTGTTGAATTCATCTGTTTCTCCACAGCCTGTGATCCCACTGTGTGGACGCTAATAACCCTCAGGCAGACACTTTTGTCAAAGACATTTTCAAACTTCGACATGTAAAAACCACATGTCTGTTTTAGACCATGCTGATGAGTAAAGGGCTCATGCAACTACAAATTGCAGGCTTGTTTGCTTTATTTTCATGTGAGATGAGAGGGTCTCCTGATGTTGATGGTGTATATGCTTGGTTATATTGAAAAATTATTTGGGATGTTGCCTTTCTACATGTTTTTCCTTCTTTGACTTCAAAGTTTCTTTATCACACAAATACCACTCTAAAATGTTACTGTTTTTCTGAACATCGTCTGGAAGGATAAGAGATGATTTTGAGAAAAAATTACACTTGATCAGCTGCTTCAGACACACTCACACACAATTACTGTCATTAACACATAAATCTTAAATCTGCCATCTGATGTTTAGTTTGAACTTCAGCAATTCATCTTCACTTCTTCTGGATGCCTAAATGTGTCCTGTTGTTGCCATGTTATCAGCAGATTTGCTTATTTATGTGATCAAACAACTGAACAGGGATTATGAAAAGGAAACAAAGAATGTGTATACATACACAAATAACAGATTTTCTAATAAAATACAAATATTTAATATTTAGTAATATGTAAAATTTTATTTTTGACATATTTCCTACTAGGTTTTATTCCACACAAAAATTACTTCATATTTGAAATATTTACAATTGTTCATTTTCTTAACGTTTGTAGAATACCTTGAATATGAAATGATGAAAACTTTTTGTTACAAAGATATTGCATAAAAAGGACTTCACTTAGTCAAAAAAGACCCATTTACACATCAAAGGGTTAAGAGGATCCTCCTCACCTACAGTTCAAAAGATCAAGTTAATATGTCTAACTTGTGAAAAAATACTTATGCTATTTATAAATCCTATCAAAAATATTTTTAATTACGGTAATTTGTTATTATTATTATTATTTATTTTTTACAAATATTGTGACAAAGTCTCAGATTTTTACATGTATGAGTTGGAAAACAGAACAAATGCAAAACTTAAATTTATACACATTTACTGACTTACCGCATTAATTGATGCATTGATGCATTAATTGACAGTAATCTCACCCCATTCATAACTCTTTGTGTTTCCACAGCAACTAAAAAAACAAGAACCTGACAAGTTGTTTGACATCATCATGATGAGAATCTCTATGTTCTCATCGATAATGTCACAAATGTTTACAAAGAGATACAAGAATTCAAGAATTCTCAGTTTGCTTCTCAACTTGGTTGGAGGCAGATCGATTCCTGAGAGACGACTTCAAACTGATTCTACAAACCATTTTAGCTGATCATCAAGTCAAGAGGATTTTGATATTTATGGGACCTTGGATTTCTTGTTACGAAGGGAGTTGAAAAGTTGTTAGGATATAACATAAGAGGCAACGATGGTTTAGTAGAGAACTCTGAGGACAAGTGATCAAAATACTTTGCTTTTGACATTGAACCCTGAAGACAAAAAGGACATGGAAGATTCCTCTATGGAAGAGAAAGATACTGGAAAAACATGGAGAAAGAAGGAGACCATCTCTAGTTCAGCAAGTTTGATCATGATGAGTTTCATTTAATTTTTGCTGTAAACTAACAGCTGTGACTTAGTTTGTGAGTTATAATAAGCTTCATCAGGTGAAATTTGTCTAGTATTGCTTTGCTCACAGAAAAACATTTTTTGACAATTTGAAACATTTAAAACACTTCTCTCTCCTTTTTTGTGTATTGTATATGCTTGCTGTAATTTCTGACATATTTGTGATTAGTGTAAATTTGACTCATAGCTTTAAATGTTAAAATAAGTAAAATAAGTAATATATAAATATATAAAAAATAATAAAAACAATAAATAGTAATGACACAAGTAAAACAGCTGCACAAACAGGAAGACAGGTATTGTGAAATTAAACACAAAAGTGAATACTTTCTGACAGTTTTCATTTACTTTACCACAAAGATGTGGTTATTGTAGTTGTTGTTTTTCTCTATTTAAAGGAATGCCCAGTTCCACTTTTATGAATTTTTATTATGTCTAGTTGAGTGTTTCAGAATGATGCAAAAATAATAAATAGATCTTGTTTTAACAGTTCTGTCTTGTAAACTGAGAGGAAAGATGCTTCTAGCCTTGCGCCCCTTAGGAGTAAACATAAACAACTTCTGGACAATTTACAATGACATCTAAGTTGGAAAACATATGGGGACAAATAAATGCACTGCTTGTTTGTATATTTTTAAAAATGTGGAAGCAGACAATAGTTGACAAAAGATAAACTTGTATATTTATTGAGTTATTCTCAATTTGTACCTCTTAGAGGCTGTAAGACAAATATATTGCTTCAACTTTAAATATTGTAATTTAGTTTTTTTCTTGATATGAATGAATAACATAACTTTATATCAAGAGATAATTACCCAATTTTTTTGAAGGATTGGAACTCCTTCAAACAAAACAGCAGTCAGTTAAAATGAGGCTCTATCTCACTGATGTAAATATTTCCAGTTTGACTTGTTTTAAATGGCTAAAAACAACCATTCACCACATCCACCTCTCTTATTAAGAATCTTTATTTGAAATTTCTTAGAAAATGTGTTAATATTGAAAGTCAAAAAGTATTTACACATTGTACATAAAGTGCTGGGTGTTGACAAAAAATTATAACATACAGAAATGAGTGCTGTTTGGCCAGCACACACAAACAGTAGAGAAACAAACAAGAGTTATAAATAAAGCAACTTAACAAGTTATAATTTAAATAGTCCATAACTTGTATTGGGAGCCACATGAATAAATCAATAGTTATGAGGAATTTTATTAAGAGCAGTTAAAGCTTTTGTATTTATAACCATAAATGTTTGTAAAGGTGTGGCAAAGATTAAATCACTCATATATAAGCAACATTTGAATATTAGTTTTACTTCTCAATTTTACTTACTGAGAAAAACATGTTTGTTCTGCATTACTAGTCATTTTTGGTCCTGCAGCTTGAATGTGGTTTAAAACTTTTTACGTTACATTTCACTGTAACTGTGCCGACCCCCACAAAATTGCTTTTAAGAAATATACCTGTTTATGGTCCTCCCCAATAATGAGATGGGATTTATGCCCTTCACTACACAAACTCTTCTACTGCCCTTTAATTTATTAAAACATGAAAGAGGCCATTTTTCTGATTAGAAAGAGAGAGAGACATAATTACAAAGTATGCTGCTTTTCTTTGCCTGTTAAAGTTAAAGATGTCATGAAAACATAAGTGTAGAACAGCAATCAAAAGTGTTTCATTTTATGAATGCTTGTGTAAAACATTCAATAACTGGTTAAAATGACCATCTGCTTGTATTTAAATTGTGGATTTTTTAAAGAATGTGATGAAAAGCAGGTTTTATTTCAGACCATTCAAATTTATAAGTTCATATTTAATATTGATCTGTCCTGCAAACAACTTAAAATGTTAATTAAATCCCTGTTGTCAGTATCTCCCCCTTGAGGTTAGACTCACAACAACAGCTGGCCTCAAAATAATAAAGTTCTGTGGCCAGAAAAAGGCAATTGCCGTGGAAGAAAGAAATAATTCAAATCCCAAAATGTTAATTCAAATCAAACATTTTAGATCAAAGGTAGCATGTGCTGAGCTTGCTATGACAGTAGGAGTAAAGCATTTTAAACACGAGACTTTTTTAAACAAATGTTATCTGCCATGAAAAAAAAATGTACAATGATGAATCTGTTATCTTATAAGTAAAAAACAAAAGTGCCCATGCTATAGTGAGACAGAAATTACATGGTAAATGCTATATTTTAAAGAAAATTGTTGATTTACTCTATTTATACACTTAATGACAATCTGAAGCACTTTGATAGATATCTTGCCTTGTGGGAGTGCAGGCTTAGTCAAAGTGCTCAGGTACCACCAAGCTGCATGCACGTTCACACTGGAAGGGGTTAGATTGCGCTTTATTCACTGCAGCCACGTAACAAAAAACAAAAACATAACAAAAAAAACTGTTGTGTGGCTTAGACTTTCAGTCTACGAAAAACTTTTACAGATAACAGGAGTATGCTGGACAAATGATCAGGCACATTTTAAAATGTCAGTCACTAACTGTGCAGAATATCTCCAGAATATGTCAAGTGATCAATGTCACATTTAAAATGGTCCATGCCTACACTTGGATTTCAGCCTCCAAAAGACTTGCAGTATGGGGCCCTGAGTCGAGTCTAATCCCCCCAACTCCTGTGTCCGAGACAACTGGTGAGGAGCTGGGGGTCCTAATGGTGAGAGAGGACAGAGATGGGGTGAACGTGGGTGTCATAGCTGACGGGGTGAGTCCTGTGTTCCTGGATAATGGAGAATACACATATTTGGGGTAGGAAGGCTTCCTGCTCAGGGTTGGTACTCGTCCAGGTTTTCTTGGAGGAACAGTCCGAATGCCTGGGTGAGCCACTCCTGTTATGAGAGGCGGTGGGTACATGAGAGAACTTGACTCTGTAGCAAAATCTTCATGGCCACCTTGAAGCTCCTCATCAGGAAGCATACCAATATCAGTGAACACAGCAGCCAGAGAGTGAAAGCGTGGTTCCCAGTCTAAAAGGAAATCCCAGCTGTAGCTACCCTCCAGTGGCTCTTCAAGGCACACCAGTGAAGTCAGAGACTCTGCAGAAGCTTGAGCCTTGGAGAGAGGGGCATATCCTCTTGCCTCCATGGAATCCTCTAAATCTTTAACTCTAAGTATTGCAGGCAGTAATCCTTCCCCTCCACCTTCCTCTTTGAAATGGTTGAGACTTTCTGTGCTTGATATGCCCTGTGCTAAACATTTAGTAAGAGATAAAATATATTCTGGCCCTACGTCAATAGAGTGGAATGATATCTTATCAAATGGTATAGTGGAGTTGGGAATCTCTGTGGAATCTTCATCTCTTTTATAACAGGGAAACTCATTGATCCACTTGATTTCCTGATCCTCAGCTGTCTCACCCTCTGCTGATCCACGGCCACTTGAATCTGACTGGGTGTATGGGTTAGAGACGTCTCTCTTTGCAACAAAACCTCCGACTTGTGTCAACTCCTGCAAGGAAAAGTCACAGCGCATCTGGTTGTTCGATTCATCAGATGAGTCAGTCCCATGGTTCAACTGTGCAGCAATGGCAGAGGCCTTTTTCAGGACAACTTCTTTAACTTTACATCTGAGAACCAAGCCCACAAATATAACTAGGACAAAGAGGAACAAAAGCAGCGACACAGTCAGACTAAATATGTGGGAATCAAGCTGAACTCCGATAAGTGCTTCGGCTGAGCTGGAGATATTGACAAAAACCAAGCAAGTTGTTGTTCTGGAACCCAATCTGGGACTACCTGCAGACACGACCAGTTCCACCAGATCCTCGTTTGCATGGCTGATTCTTCTGCGATACACAGGACCAGACATAAAGATAGCTCCAATCGTTTTGTTAATTGAAAAAAATGGTGTTGGAGTCAAAAGTGAGTACTCTACCAGCCCATCCACTCCTCCATCATGGTCCATTGCCATCACAAAACCGACTGTCTCCCCAGTCTTGGGATTTTCTGGAAGAAGGAAGTGGTACTGCTTCTGAGTGAAGATGGGACTGAACTCATCAACTCCCTTTATGGCTACTTGGACTCTTACCGTAGCTGATTTGTCACCTTTGTCTTTAGCCTCCACTACAAAGCAGTAATCATTCTCACGTTCATAGTCAAATGTTTGTCTGGTGTAAATGTCGCCACTAAGGGCATCAATGGCAAAAGCCTCTTTCCTCTCTGGGCTTCCACTGCCGTAGTCCATGAAGCAAGAGGATAGAATTGAGTAGGTCATCAGGCCATAGGGGCCAGCGTCTTTGTCAACAGCGTGGACAGAACATGTATGGGTGAATGCTGGGAGGTTTTCCAGCACTGAGCAAGTAACTGAGGGGAACATGAAGAATGGAGTGTTGTCATTCTCATCCAGAACGTTAACAAAGGCAACTGCAAAAGCCATGTTTTGGTTTTCGGAAGCCTGGTCCCCATCGATAGCTCTGATGGTGAGGATATACCTTAAATCCTCCTCATAATCAAGTGATTGGTTGACCATCAAAATACCAGACTGAGGGTCCAGCTTGAAGTGACCTTTACTGTTCCCAGAAATAATTTCATAATGCACAAGGCCATTGACACCAAAATCAGGATCCAGAGCACTAACGTGGATCAAGCTGGTTCCTATCTGGCTGTTTTCACTCACCTCTGCATGATACTCTGCACTGGAGAAGACTAGAGCATTGTCATTGCAGTCAGTAACAGTCACTTGAATGATCGATGAGCTGTTCAGGGGAGGCGATCCTCGATCAGTAACGCTAACTGTCAGTTCATAATACTCAGTTGTCTCACGGTCCAAGGGATTACACAAAACCAGCCTTCCAACATTTTTCATTTGATTTTCAACAGGAATCTTTTTCACTTCTAAACAGAATCGCTTTTCTTCATTTCCGCCAACGATGGCGTAGTCCAAATGGGTGTTTTCTGGGCTCCAATCTTCGTCCTGTGCAGAAATTGTGAGCAGGGTGGTTTCTGGGGGTGTATCTTCAGCAGTGGTGAGTGTGTAAATATCCTGGTGAAACAAAGGTTTGTGGTCGTTTGCGTCTACAACCACCAGGGCCACAGAGGTGACTGTGGACCGAACGGGTTCGCCCTCATCTCTTGCTTCAACCAGAAGATGGAGCATGTTGCTGTTTGTGATGGTCCTTAAAGGCTTGTTGGTGAAAATGGAACCTGTAATGAGAGTGTGTATTATTAAACAGATTTCATTCTGGTTTTAGTATACTTCTAGTATAATTATTCATACAATTTACAAAAAACTCAAAAAGTCGTAGCATGGGCATTGAGTTGAAAATTTATGGAAACTATTGCTGCATAATGTTTTTGTTTATGAGTTAAAGAAAAAAAAGTTTTTTTAAGCCATCAAAGTATTATGTTTTTCTAATTTCCACTTAGAAATTAGAAAAACATAATTTCTAACATTGGATGTTGCTTCTCTTTCTTCAAACTCTGGCTGGTCTTTACATTTCCATACTGTGTTATCTGAGATCATACTACAGATTATTACTATGATTTAGTATTTAGTAAAAAAGCTAATTCTAGCTAGAAGTAGCAGAAGTCACATACTTGCTCTCACGGGAGAAAAACCACCCACATTAAAAACTGATTCAATGTCTGGTTTAACCAAATACGCAAATGATGGCTGGGTTTCGTTTGCTTTGCATGAATAGTGATGATATTGTAAGGCCGTGTGTTGCTGGAGCTGCATCAAAGTTGCAGAAGTCATCAGATGCAGCAGAGCAACTTCATGTCCTGAGAAAAACGTTCTAAATGAATGTCACATGGGGACTGTAGGATCAATTTTCTTCTTGGATGCCATCAAAGATTTTCACCAAACAATTTCTTATTCCACTTCACTGCCATTTAAACTTCTGTACATGATGAGCATGTGGAGCAGAACCGTCCACTGAGGAACACAGAAAGACATAAAGTCCTGGGGCCATAGAAAGGCTGTGTTACGTTTTTGGATTGTCGTCATAAACCTTTAGTTAGTGTTCATGCACATTTCCTGTCATGGTCCTCTCCATAAATGAATGCATATAATTTTCACTGCATATTGAATTTAGGGCTGAAACTTAATACAGAAGGATAAATCTTCTTTTTATTTAATAAGGACAGGCCAGACTGACGAGAACTGGTTTGCTTATAGTTTCTTTTTTAAAGTGGCACAAGACCAAACCTATAGATTTTCTGAGATACGATAGCCTCACAACTGCTTTATGCTCTCTCATTTTTCTGGTTCAATAATTTTTTACACACGCTTTGAACACATAAACACTAGCTAATATGTTGCTGGCAGCAGTCAAATTCTTAGCAAACTTTGGTGCTGAATGAGGAAAGAAAAAGCAAAACATTTGCAAGAAAAGAATTTCCTTGACAAATACAAAAATTAAACTGCCAAATAGTACCATATAAACAGACACACATGTAAACAATCTCCTTTTTACCATTATCTTTTTGGATGTAGAAGGCATGAAGAGGAGAAGAAAGAAGTCTGTAGCTGATCTTTCCATTGAGACCAGAATCTCTGTCAGTAGCAGCAACATTCACAACTAAAGTGTCTGCAGAGACCAGCTCTGACACGTCCACCTGGAACAAACATATACAACAGGATTTACAAAATGTCTGACTTTCTGTTTAAAGTTTGCCATGAAAATATAAACCTAGCATCATTACCAGATCTTAAAACTAGGAGCCAAAGCTAATTTCAAGTGTAAAACATATTACAATGTCATTGATTACATTAGAAAAGACAAACTAAGAAGATATGGTTTAGCTGCACGTAGAAAAAAACGTTTTGCAGGTCTGGAGCACAGTGCACTGGTGTTTGTGAACATAGTGCGAGGAAAGAAACTATCAGCAGTCATTTTAAAAAGGTAAAGATAATCTGACAGTATTTTAAAGTCTGCTCTCTGAGCTCCAGGCAGCCAGTGGACAAACTTTTATCTTCCTGGTTTTAGTGAGAATACCAGCCAAGCAGCATTCTGGATGAGCTCTGTCTGATTAACGTTTATAGAAGACCAATGAAGTTATTTTGCAGTGAGGAATTTGAAAAAAGATAAACACATGGATGAGTTTGTCAAGACCTCGCTGGGACATTAGTCCTTTAATCTTCGGGTAGCAAGGCATAAAATAATGGGCTGGTTTTTAACAGGCTAGTTTCATAGTCAGCTTGTGACAATGTAATGTGGAGCTTTGGATCATCTGCATAGTTATGGTAGCTAAAGTTATTACTTGTTAAGTCAGACACAACTTCCAGTAAACTTTCACAATACTTGTTTACTTTCATGTTCATGTCATGATGGTGAGTCTGATTAATTCACTGAACAGTTTTCTGAAGTCAAGACCAAAGTTTTTATTGAGGATTGAAGTGATACAATCAGGAAAAGTGGGGTGAAAAAGAAAACATCAAGGGGCCAATAACAGGCCGTTTATTCGGTTAAATCGAGAGTGAGTTAGAGTGCAAAACGTTGTTAGCAAGGAATAAAGATTTAGAATAAACTCTCATAGCAGAGTTATAATTCATATTTGTAAATCATGAACCTATTTTGCCTCTTGAATTATCGGTCTTTTATGTGTACCTGGTAGGAGACCTGCGTGAAGACTGGACTGTTGTCATTGGCATCCAAAACTTGAACTTTGACCTGTCCGCTGGTTTGATGGAGCGAGTCCGACGCAGACACTCTCAGAGTGAACTCCGTTTCGGCCTCGTAATCTAGAGGTCGGGTCAGCGTGATGACACCTGTGTAGCGGTCAATAGCGAATGGGTCGCTGGTGATGCTGCTGTTTGAAAAACTGTAGGTGATGGTTGAACCGATGTCCACATCATTTGCAGTCACCTGGGTGACCACATAACCTGCTGGTAGATCTGAAGAGAGAAAAAAATTTCATAACTGGTGGAATCCTTTTCCAATTCTACTCTATAACGAAAAAGATGCTATGAGGAATTACACTAACTTTCATATATATAAACGGGCTCCAGGGGTGGGATGGCAGGGCTGTTGTCGTTGATGTCCACCACCTGGATTCTAACGGTGGCAGTACTGCTCAGTGGAGGCTTCCCATTGTCTGCTGCCTGCAGAATCAGCCTGGGACGTAATGGTGGAAAGATTGAGATAATGTCTCTCTGAACATAATTTCATGAGTATCTTGCAAAAGTACTCAGATCCCTTGATATTTTTCACAATTTTACCTTTATAATCAACATTACTGAGATTTTTGGAAATAGACCAACACAAAGTTGCACACAATTTTGCAATCAAAGGAAAATGAACATAGAAGTGCATTTTGATTCAGCTCCTTCACTTTGACTGCTACTAAATGAAATTCAGCAAACTTTCAGAAGTAACATAATCAGTAGAGAGACTCGTTCTTTGTGTAGATTAACCTCAGTATAAATTCAGATGAACTGTGAAGGAGTTGGAGGTTTTGTGAGAGAAAGCAGCATCAGGGAACATGTCAGGATGACGTTGTGAAGTTAAAAGCAGGAACAGATTATAAACAAAATCTCAAGCTTTAAATGTGTAGTAGATATTTCAACACGCAGAGACATGATTCACTTCATTTTTTCTGACTGGAAATGAGAATTCCAGCTTTGAAATGAAGTGGTATTTCATTTCTATAACAATCTGAAAGAAACCATGCACTTTACCCTCAAAAATCTGATTTGAGAAATTGGATTGTTTAATTGACTCAATATTAAATAAATAATGTATCAATATTTTTCTATGCAATTTTGCTTTATTTTAAAACACTGGAAGCAGCAGAAGTTTATTTAACACTAGTTGAGACATACTGTTCTTACTTGTAAGAGGGAGTTATTTCACGGTCCAGCACAACGTTCGTAGCAAGGATCCCTCTCACAGAGTCCAGAATGAAAGCTTCATTAATGTTGCCTGACAGGATGGAATACTCAATCTGTCCATTTTCACCGCTGTCAGCATCAGAGGCAAACACCTGTTTAAAATATGGGAAACAAGAAGAATCATTAAAAAGCCTTACTGCCACTGGATCTGTCCACATGATGAATAAAGTGTCTGTACCTGCATGACATAGGTGTTATGAACTTGTCCCTCCCAAACAGCCGTTCTGTAGTTGCTAAGTTCAAAAAGTGGTGCGTTATCGTTGACGTCCAGCAGCGTGATGGAGACCCTGCAGTGGGCTGTGTGCAGCCCGCTGTCGGCCAGAACCACCAATTGGATCTGAGGGCTCGCCTCGAAGTCCAGGGAGTTTTCCTTCTGCACTCGGATCTCACCTGACAAAAACGCAAAAAACTGCAGTGAAGAAAAAAAAATCTGCTGCTAAAACAAAAGCCATTAAAAACTGTGTTAGCTCAGCTACTTTCAGTCAGACGAACAGCTGAGAGCATATAATGAACGTAAGACAATCAATCAGACAGGAAAATGATACTTTTCTTCAGCAGGGGAAGATTTTTCACTTCAAGAATGAAGTGAAAATGGAGGAGCTAACAATGGATCAATGATAAAGGCTGAAACAAATTTGAGACTGGGGTTGAGCTTCCAGCAGGATGGCCATGTAACCATAGAGTGACAGCTATATTCATGAGTTTAATTCAAATCAAGACTCAGAAACAACATTGGAACACAGTTTTTCACACATTCTCTATCAACTCTGACTGAGGTTGAGCAGATTTACAAACCTTCAGCTTCTTGATGTGCACAGCTGGTGGACACATTCCCCCAACATCTGACTTGTTTTTAGAATCGTATGTGCTTTTTGTTCATGAGCTACTTTGTGTTGATTTTTCACAAAAAACAAGAGACGTTTATCAGTGTAATTTGACAAAATGTTAAAACATCCAAGTGCGAGGCACTACAGACACTTACACTATCCCTTTAATGTTAAAGGTGACAGCAACAGCTTTAAAAGAAGAAAGGAACAATTTCAATGTGCTCTGTACCTGTGTAGCGGTTTATGGAGAACGCCGCATTCTCATTGCCGCTAAATATCGTGTAAGTTATCCTCTGTCTGCTATTGGTGTCGTCACTGGCCTCCACTTTTGCAATCCAAGTACCTTGAGAAACGTAATGTGAAAATGTTGCTCAGTTTATTTGTATTATTTATTGAAAACATTTTGAGCAGAGGCGATGAGATGCACCTGCTCTGCTGTTCTCCTTGACGGAAGCGTTGTACACTTTGTTTGTGAACTGAAGCCCGTCATGCTCTCCCTTCAGATGGACCAACACCAGGCAGGTGGCGGTCAGAGGAGGACGTCCTCTGTCTGAGACCAGGACCTGCAGCTTTCTACCGGAGAAACCTGCTCTCACTCGCCTCCTGAGTGAAATCTCTCCTGAAGCGGAGTTGATGTCAAACAGACTCTCCTCGCCTGAAAACTTGAACTGGACCGTCCCGTTCTCGCCCTGGTCAGCGTCTGTAGCAACCACTTTGGTCACTATCTGATTTGGTTGTGTCCGCATGGAGACCCAGGCATGAAGAGGGTTTTGGTCGCAGACGGGCACGTTATCGTTGACGTCGTCCACCTGAATGGTCAGTGAAGCCACAGAGCTCAGTGGGCCCTTAGCGGAGCCGTCTGTGGCCACGGCTTTCAGGGTGTACAGAGCCTGGCTTTCTCTGTCCAGAGACCTGGTGGTGCAGACCACTCCGGTGAAGGGGTCCACCGAAAAAGCCCCCTGACTGTTGTCGTCTGTCAAGGTGTAGGTCACTTCTCCATTGGGTCCCTCGTCGGGATCGAAGGCGGTCAGCTGCAAGACCTCAGCCCCAGACAGTAAGCCTTCACTGACGGAGGTGTGGTAGCTCTCAGGACTGAAGGAGGGGGCGTTGTCGTTCTGGTCCAGCAGGAGAAGGAGAATCTGCGTGGTGGAGCTGAGAGGAGCAGGGCCTGAATCCCGAGCCTGAATGGTGAGAGTGTAGTTCTGAATTTCCTCCCGATCCAGAGCCTGCATGGTGCTGATCGCTCCGGTCTCACTGTTGATTGTGAATCGGCCTCCGTAGTCCTCACCTAAAGCCGTTTAAAAAAGTAAAAACAAAGAACAAAATAGAGTGCAGTTCATTTCAGGTTTTCAGTTTGAATTATTGTTACAAATAGATAAAAACATTGACATCATTAAATTCCAGTGAAGTACGAGCATTTTTTAAAAACAGCAAATGAAAAATGGAAACAACAAACACAAAACGGTAAAAAAAAAAAAAAAAAAAAACTCATTCATATCCTTTAAACTTTTTAATATTTTTGTTAGATTGCGACCACAGAGTGCAATGTGTTATTGGGATTTTAGGTGACACACCAACACAAAGTTGTACAAAAATGTGAACTGGAAGGAAAATTACAGATTTTGTGCATTTCACTTATTTATTTAGCAGCACAGTAAATGTAAAAAGGCTGCGTTTGGAGAAATTTGAGGCCTACCTGCAAAACTCTATAAGTTGGAAATCTAACACTCCTCACCATTATTGTGGCAGCTTCACGCTGTGTGGATGGTATTCTTAAGATGAAGGAGGTTAAATACAGAACAAGGCAAAAGCTTGAAAACACTTCAGGTTGCAGTGGAGGTCCACCATACAGGCAGAGCGACAATGGAATGGTTATATCAAAGTTATATGAATCAGCTGGAGTAGAAAAGTCAAAGTTCAGAACTAAATTTATTTGAATATCAGGCAAAAGCCTGAAAATCAATGCTTAAAGATGAGTTTGTTCTACTTTCCTTAGGAAAATGAGCTGTGGATATGAAAAGCTGATAAGAAGAGTCTTCTTCCCCCAACATCTGCAGCTTTAACTGCAGTGGACCTGAATACATAGGCATACCACACTTTTCAGACATGTATTTCTGAAAAACCACATTTCACAATTATACACTTCTCTACGATGGTGTACATGGAAAAGGAGGAGTAAAATTCTGATAAGAAAACAAAAATTTTGAGATTAAGCTCTGAATCTTTTAGAAGAAAAAAATACATGAAATGTATAAATCTGAAAAGTCCAAAATTTGCTAGAAAAAATCTCCAGTGAACGTTTGGGCAATAGCCCCGCCCCCCCACCCCCCCAAAAACACACACACACGTACGCACGCACGCACACACACTTACCCCTAAGGAGAATGTTTGGGACTGTGGGAGGAAGCCAGAGTGCCTGAAGAGAACCCAGCATGCACAGGGAGAACATGCTAACTCCCTGCAGAAAGACCCTGAGCTGGGAATCAAACCCAGGACCTTCTTGCTGCAGGGCAACAGTGCTTCCAACTACTTCACTGTGCAGCCCTTTGGTGGAAACGTATTCCTTTTTTAAAAAAATTAACAGGTTGAGCTATGTGGGTTTCCTACCTAGTATAGAGTAGTGAATAGTGCCATTTTCTCCCAGATCAGGGTCAGAGGCAAGAGCTGTATGTATAACTCCAGGAGAAAGATTTTCTGGCAGGCTGATCTGGACCAGTGGCTGCATAAACTCTGGAGGGTTGTCGTTGTCGTCCAGGATGGAACACAAGACCGTGGCTGTCCCCGACAGAGGACGGAAACCGTTGTCCCGAGCCTGGACTGCAGACAGAAATCACAAATGAGTCTTTATAAGGGAAACTTTGACAATTAGCAGGCAGACTGGCAGAATGCAACAGAAACAACCCGGAGCTCAGAGGGACATTTTGGGATTTGCTCCTCCAAACCAAGAAATTGAGCTTTTGTGTTTTTTATTTAGTAAAATTACAAGAAAGGAAAAAAAAAACAATAGATGAAAAGATAAATATACCCATGCAGTTTTTAATACACAGTCAAAAATACCTTTTTTATGAAAATTCTTCCTGCTGGGATAATTGTCACCACATATTTTAGTATTTCCTGACAAAAACTCCTGTGTGATTTTGGCTCAACTTCAGCACGTTCAACGTTTCCTGTCATTAAGATTTTATTATTACATTTAATTGTTCATCCTACTGGTGACTGTACAAATATTGTTATAAAACATCTGAAAGCGTTTTTAATCACTAACCACCGCTGGACGGGTGGTGAGGGTAATTACGGCGTGCAGCCACGTGAGAGTGAAAGCAAACAGAAGGCTGCAGTCGGCCCAGGCTGGACATGCACACTGGTCAGACCCTTCAACATAAATCAGCCTGCAGGATCAGGTCACCATCACATTGAAGGCAGAAGTCTTTATGACTTTGATAAGAAACAGACTGAAATGTAATTAGGTTGTGTTATTAACATTTGAAAGACTCGACCTCACTATCATCTGCCTGAAAATAAAAAAATCAGAAGGGAAACAAATGTAATGAGTCAGACCTGAAAGACAAACTCATCAGTGTTTGGGTGTAGTCGGGCGTTGTACCTCTCAGGGTGAAATGTTGCTCCTGTTCTCGGTCCAGGTGGGTCGTGGTGGTGATCAGACCAGAGTACAGGTTGATGCTGAACAGCTCATAGCCGGGTCCCGGCAGCAGGCTGTACTGCACCACGCCGTTGTCCTCTGGTTGGAGGAACAAAGAACAGAGACTGAAACAGGCTATTTCAATTTGTCAAAATTTAGAAAAGCCTTAACATCGTTTTATTTGATCTTCTTTTATGTACATTTTTAAGCTAGTCTTAACGAGGAAAATGTAGTTGTTTTTTTTTTCTACTGCTTTTATGGTTTTTAATATTTCAAAGTATTGAGCAACGGTCTCTTTTGAATTGTTGTTATATTTATGAATGTTGTTGAGATGATGTAAAGTTTCCCATCTGGCAAGAAAGCTGGCTCAGACTAACCTGAGTAACCTCACAGTAACCAAATAACAGTGTTAATAACCTTGATTGATTGATTGATTGATTGATTGTGGTAATTGGTTTTACTTGCAAAAAGTCTTCGGCCTTGACCCTCTGTTAATGATCGTCCTCTTCAAGCAGCATCGTTTATTGTTAAATGAGTTGCTGACAGCGTTTTGCTGCTGGCATTCTCACTAAAACCAGGAAGTGAGAAAACATCATCCAGCTGTAAAGATCTTCGATTGACTCACTGGAGCTCAGAAAAACGTATAATAACAGATTGTTACTTAAAGTAACTTTAGATGTGTGCATGATAATCTTGAGATACAAATCACAGTTTGCCACCAACCTGCTACTAAATCACATAATATTTCCTATCAAGGTCAAAGCTTGAATGTGCCAAACAGCACAAAATGAAACTGTCGTCCTCTTTGAAGACTCAAAATCTCCTTTGACTGCTTCACATGCATGAAGTGGATAAGTAGATCATCACAAACAGAACAATGGATGTCTTTGGTGGGAGCTTATGGAAAACAGCAGCACAAATGATAATCAAATAAGATGGTGGGAGAGCGCCCAGAACTGCGAGCCGAGGCAATCTGAGAAGAAAAAAAAACAACGAAAAAAAAGCGCGGCTCCTATTGGCACAGATGGCTTGGATTACTGCAATCATCATGAGAGACGACCACTCTGATCTCCCAGAGGAGCCATGTGCTTGCTGTTCTTAGACAATTCTCAGTCACAGGAATGTTGGTTCAAGTCAACCCCTCCCCACCTCCTGAACCTTCTGCTGCACAGCCTCCAGCTCCAGCATTTAAAAAGACTCCAACTGTCAGAGCCATCAGACAGACTGCGATTCTGGAGGGCGAGCGCCCACGTGTTAAAATAAATGGGACAGAGGTGTTGAGTAGGGACTATAAATAAGGATCATATGAATGAAATTTAGCAGGATGTAAAATAAGCACTGTGGTTGAGAGAGACGCTGATAAAATGACGTATAAATAAACTTTATGATCAGCAACTCTGACAAGATTATTATAAATCAAGCAAACCATAACTTCAATTCACTGTTATGCTGTCAGTCAAGCAAACATGATAAAGTTTTAGTTATTTAACCACCTTTGGCATAAACTTTCTCAAAACATTTAATTGCTAAACTGAGAAAGTTGCAGAAACTAGTCTTAAAATATATATTTTTTAACTTTATTTTGTTCTCTTTGAGTTTTATATTAACTTTGTGTGTTTGTTTGTTTTCTTGCTGTAACTTTAAGCTTTAAGTCCAGAAGCAGATGCTGCCATCTAGGGATGGTACAGAAACACTGCAATTTTTAGCCAGACAGGCTTTAAAACTGTTAAAAGTATTAAAGTAAATTAATTGCAAGGAATATATTTGATATACAAATGGACATATTCAAAATAGCTTCTTCCCAAAATCATTCAACACCCTGAACTCTAACATGCCCTAATTATATGGTGGAAATATGTGTGTGTGGGTGTGTGTGTAAAATGTCTATATTTCATTGTAAACATTAACATGTTTATGCTTATGTTGTATATATTTCCTACATTGTTTGCACTGTTTTGGAGCTTGATGTTAGGCAGCATAAAGTTAATTTATTTAAAACTCACTTCTATTTATTCTTGTTTAAGTTTTCTCTGATTCATTCCTCATTCTGGTGAAATGTTTACAATCAGACGATAAGAAAATTTGGCTTTGAAATTGAGAAGTGAAAGTGTTGTTTCCTTATGTTTTTCATGTAAAAAATAATTCAGAAATGTTGATTGGGAAGGAAGTAAAATAGAGGTAAATGATTTTGTTAGATAAACAATTTCTTTAAGGAAATGCATTTCTCAAAAAAAGTTTTGATTAGATTTGTATTTACACAGAAAATAGCATTAGTCAGGTAGAACAAATCTACTCTTGCTGTAAATTAAACATTAAAAATAATGTTCCACAATAATATCAATATTAATATCTAAAAGGAAAGATGTAGGTAAGTAGCATATAAATACCTGAATCCATATCAGAGGCAGAGACTCTGAGCAGTGGCTCTCCAGGGCCTTTATTCTCCACCACATTGGTAACATAGGTGGTCTGACTGAAGACGGGGGGCTGGTCGTTAATATCTCCCACCTCCACTGTCAGGGTCTGGGTGGAGGACAGAGAGGGGACGCCCTGGTCCACTGCTCGGACAGTCAGACGGTGGACACGCTGGGTCTCATAGTCCAAAGGGGCATGGAGAAACAGAAGGCCTACAGAGGATAAGAGAGTTTAAATAATATTCCAGTGGTAAAGGAATATTACTGCTGGTAGAAATAATGATACAAATGCTAAATATAGAATTTATTCTTCCTTGGCTGCAGCAGCATTATTTTCTGCCAAACATAGTGATTTGGATGTAGACCAAAAAGTTCAGTTTTGGTCTCATTTATCTTGAGAACCTTTGTTCTACTCCCGATATTACACATGACTTCTGATGGCATTCCCTTAACAATGGAAATAATTAATAGTGTTATTAAGTGCAGATCTTGTCAAAACACAGCTGTTAATCTCAGAGGTAATTTTCCTTCAATTTGACCAATATGTGCAGCTTTTGGAAGAATCACATGACACCAAAAAAATGGATTGTTTGTTGCTGTAACATGTCAAAAATGTGGAAACATAAAAATTCATACCATCAAAAATACATTTTGTTTTGGCTTAAGAATGATATTGAAAAAAACATGTAACTTATTTGTTTCATGATCATATAGTTTATGCACAAAAACAAACAAATACCAGTTTTCTCTTCCAGTGTGAAGAATCCCTTCTTGTTTCCATTTATAACGGAGTAGGAGATCAATCCATTCTCCCCCTGATCACCATCTATTGCCACAAAATGGTGCAGCAGACTGCCCACCTCCGTGTCCTCCATCAGCTGCATTGAGTGAGCAGACACGAACACAGGCCGGTTATCGTTCACGTCCAGCAGGAGGAGCCGAACCGTCACTGACGTCTGTTTACGCTCCTCCGTCCTCTCTGCCTGGTCTGTGGCGGTGACAGCAAAAACAAAAGTCGGCGTGCTCTCGCGGTCTAATGGTGCCGCAACTGTCATTGCACCTGTGTGTGAGTTTATGTGAAAAGGGAAGTGTGCGGGTGATCCACTGACTTCGGGGTCAAAGGTCAGAGTGTAGCGAATAGCACTGTTTGCAAAAGTCCCATCAGCGTCTCTGGCATGAAAAGCAAAGGCCAGCGATCCAACAGCAGCGTCTTCCCTCAGACCGAACATCAGCAGTTTATCGGGGAACCAGGGGGCGTGGTCGTTCACGTCCTCCACCGTGATGCTCACCAGCACGGAAATGTTCAAACCAACAGATGCACCGATGTCTTCCACTCGAGCCACCAGGAAGTACTGCTTGGCAGACTCGTAGTCCAGCGGCTGGTTGACGTAGATGTTGCCAGACGTGCCGTCGATTCCAAAGAAAATGCTCCCGTCTCCCTCGGCGATGCTATACTGAAACCTGCCTTTATTTAAAACACTGACAGAGCCGATGACCGTTGCAGGCTCGGCGTCCTCCCTAACCGAGAAATGCCTCACTGCTTGGTGATATGAGCTGCCGTACTGATCCTCCAACCCATAAACCTGCAGCAGAAATGCACCAAATGAAATGTATTTGCTTGTAGACTGAGACAAAAAAGAAATAATTCAAATTGGACAAAGACTAAAATAAAAAGTTACTGTGACAAAGCATTCATACCAATAAGATGCCTTCTATTTCAGGCTACAATCACTAAACATATTTTATTTCCTTGTTATGTGGAATGATTGTAGAATAGAAGAAGAATTATTAATGATTTTCAAAATGTTCAAACCAATAAAAATGCATGTACATCTGTATTGAGCCCCCTTTACTTTGAAAACCCTAAATAAAATCCAGTGCACCTAAATGCCTTCAAGAGCCACATAAAGAACAGAATCTGAATAAAATACACAATGTTTGTAACTTAAAACGAAAACCAATTGTGATCTTTTCTAATAAGACCTCCCTCCACCAGGAGGCGACCTAGAGAAAGACCCAGGACAGGTGAGTTTCTGAGTTCTCTGCTTAGGCTGTTGCCTCTGCAACCCGACCTCTGATTGATCAGGAGATAATGGATGGAAGGAAGGCACTGTAAATAGCCATCACAGTAAAAATAAATAAATAAAATAAATTGCGGTGTATGGAATGTACCTGTATGTGAACCACTGCTGTATCCTCCAGAGATGGGGCTCCACCGTCCCTGGCTGTTACCTTCAGAGTATAAAATGGTTCAGTTCTCTGACTGAAGAGCTGCGTGGTTCTGATGTCTCCATTTTTACTGTCAATCTCAAAGTGCCTGAGATCATTCTCCTCCGTTCCAACTGAGAGAGAACAAGTACATTCAGGATCTCACTGACTCTGGCATGTTTTGGGGCAGCAGAGAATATTTTTCACACTCACCTGTTACTAGGGAATGGGTGACAGTTCCATTCTCTCCAGCATCCAAGTCTTTGGCAAACATGTTAGTCACCAGGAATCCTGCAGGTACACCTGCCCATATCTGCAATGAGGACCAAACATAGATATTACATAAAGGAATGCATATTTAGAGATGGTTCAGCTCTGGTATTCAGTTGCTGTGTGTGACACCACTTGAAGCTTTAAATCAGTTCGAGCAAAGGTTTTATTCACTTTTACATCAATAGTTTTTCATTAAATGGTTATTTATCCAAAAGTCATTTTTAGCCACTTTTATACAAACTAGTGCAATACAACATGCTTGACAGAAGTTAGCAACAGATGGACAATTAAAGAAAACTTTAAATGAGCAATTCTGCAAGTTATAACAGTGTGCATTGCAGTTGGAGAGGAGAGTTAATGACTGGATGCAATCTGCTGGGTTTCCATAGGTAGAAACTTTTTAATCTACTTTGAATAAATAATTGAGAATGCTGTCCTGTTTGATAAGTAGAATCAACTGGAATATATGTGTGATTGAGTTGAAATGATTTTTTGCACAGTGCTTCGAAATGACGTTTTTCTGAATTTAACTGACTGTAGAATAAGTTACCAGAAGCCCAATGATGGATTCTATGTGACTAAATCAGTGATCCTTTTAAGTCTATTTGAAGTAACCGTTGTATGTTTTTTACTACATTACAACACACACTTTGGTTTAACACCAATGCTTACATAATTTCAGTATATAGGTGCACAAAAACCACTGTAAAAGCGTTTTAACTCTGATCAGAACCAAGCTGTGATTCTCCAAACTCATTTCGGTCATATTGCCATCGAAGTCAAATTTCTTACAGGAACATTCAGCTCTTTGCTGGAAGGCAGATGATTAAACTGTGGAGTGTTGTCATTGATGTCAGTGACCAGGACATGAACATTGGTGGTGGCATTGAGACGAGGGTGACCTTGGTCTGTCACCACAACGGTCAGGCTGTGCTGGCTGTGTTGCTCCCGGTCCAGCGCCACCCAGTTGATGATTTCACCTTAAAAAGAGAGAAACGAGTGAAAAAAGGAAACAACAGAGAGAACAAGTTGTTTCCTCTGGTAGACAACCAGAGGAAGCCAGAACAGGTTCTGGTAATAAAACTATTTTTACCTGTTTTAGCATTGATGCGGAAGTATTTCCCATCTGAGAGGAGGATGTAGGACAGCTGGCTGTTCTTCCCAGAATCCTTATCCTTGGCTTTGACTGTTCCCACCAGGCCTTGCGGAGATGACCCCTCTGATACAGTAAAGTAGTACACATCACTGCTGAACACTGGGGGATTGTCATTGACGTCCAGCACCAGTACAGTCACCATTGCTGTTGCTGTGACATTGGCCAGCGAAGCCTCTCCGGAGGTGGACAACACCTGAAAACGATATCTTGACTCGGTCTCAAAGTCAAGATTGCTGGAGAGATACAACCATCCAGACTTTGAGTGGATGCGAAAAGGAGGCGGAGGAAATCCAGCTTCCGCTTCCAAGGAGTAAGTGAGACCTGAGTTTGAAGTGTGAGACCCTCGAGTGCGGTGCGCCCTAACCTGGATGACGCGGGAGTCTTTGCGGTAGCCTTCCCCTATCTCCACCTGGTAGACCAGCGTCTCAAAGGCCAGGCTGTCATCTGCAGCTGTATGGTCAATGTTAATCGAAAGGGTCAGGGTGGAGCTCAGGGAAGGTTTCCCTTCGTCTTTCGCCAAGATTTCCAGGTTGTATCTTTGCTGTTGGCTCACTTGTAAGCTCTTATTAAGTCTAACCGTTCCAAGGTTTGAGTCAATGGCAAACATCTCATTTCTGCTGCTTTTCAGACGATACTGCACTACGCCATTGGCCCCGCTGTCATGGTCATGTGCGTGAGCGATGAACAGCACTGTTCCAGGCCGAGTGCTTTGAGAAACAGTGATGGTGTCTCTCCTCTTGGGAAACACAGGGGCATTGTCATTGACATCAGTGATGGTAATGTTGACCTGGGTGGTGCTGTAAATAGGAGACGTGTCTGTGTAGGACTGAAGGAACAGCAGGGCATAAGGCTGAGACTCATGGTCCAGAGGTTTAATGGTATTGATCACACCAGATTTCGGATGGACAGAAAACCAACTGTAAATGTTTCCAGAAGAGATTCGGTAAGAAACGGGCTCTGTAGCATCTGGGAAGACATGAAAAAAAAAAGTTTTTCACTTTGGAGTTTTATCTAGACGTTTTTTAGTTTCAACATGAAAAATATGCAACACATTTCTGTTTAGTACTTTTCATGACCATTTTTTGTCAAGCTCCTAAACTCTAAACTATAAAGTTTTTAAAGGTCTGATGAAGGGATGCATTAGTGTTGTGTCTGCACAAGAATGGACAGATTTGCAAAAACCGAAAATAAATGGATTAAAGCAGACCTTTTTTTTTCCAACAGCCTGTGGTAAAGACATTTTCCCATTTCTAGATGAATTATCAATTCTTTCTTGGACAACTACAACTGGTGAGAAAAAGAGGAAAAATAAAACAGCCATAATATCAGGAAATTCTTTGAAATACCTGCTAACAACCTGATGATAAAGACTACTTAGAATCATAATAATTTACAAATTGTATTTAATTGAAC
Source organism: Poeciliopsis prolifica (assembly GCF_027474105.1). NCBI lineage: Eukaryota > Metazoa > Chordata > Actinopteri > Cyprinodontiformes > Poeciliidae > Poeciliopsis > Poeciliopsis prolifica. The sequence goes on along the minus strand of NW_026562420.1, from coordinate 2,884,410 downwards.
TGATTTTATTTGAATGGGACAATACATATTATTGAATGTACGACATTGCCATAAATAAAATGTGGCATTGTAGCAAGATTCCAATTTCCGTCTGTAGTCCCATGACACAAAGAACACAACATGAAAAAAAAGCTATAAAAATATATATTTGTACCTACCCCCATATTTAAAATCAATATGGGAGTAGATATTAAAGTGCTAGTGTATTTTATAATGTTGACAAAATCTGTCATAAACCTGTAATTGAAATAAGACATCTGACTGAGGTCAACCCCATCAGGGCTACTATTCACAGTTAAATATTATGTCACATGTTGTGAGATACAGACTCTGTACAACTGGATCACCAACATGGATTCATACTTTTTATGAATATAAGCACATTATGTTTCTCTATCTTTACAAATACTAATTCATTTCTATAGCCTAACACTGACTGTTACCGTAAAACTAACCATTACCAGTAACCCAAACACTAACCTAAACTCAACTCACACCTTAGCTTTAAACCTGACCTATAACCCCAAAACAGCACAGCTCAAGCAAATGGGCCTTACAGTGTAACAAATGTAAGCTCTTACATATGCATACAGGAAGACACACACACACAGAGTACATTAATTACATTAAAGGTCAGAAAATCCCAATAATCTCAATTATCTCTTCAGTGTGTGTGTTGCATCTCAACATCAGTTACAACCTACAGAAACAAGCATAGAGCTTAACACTGGCCGGCCCCTGCTGTTTCTACTTTAGACTGAAGTGTTAATCTGTAAGTTGATTAGAGAGCCTTGAATGACTGTCGGGTGTGTGTAGCCGAATGCTTTAACTAATGAGTCGTGTGGAGCAGCATGTCTATGTAAGAATAATCCTGGAAACCTTCAAACATGCATGTTTATAAAACAGAGCAAAACAATCTTACATAATAAGCTGTTTAATAACTGTATGTTCACATTAATTTTAACAGTCATGGTAAATAATGTTAAGTCGATGTGTGTATGATCAAAGAAAACAATAGAAATTTCTCACTCATTGTTTTATTCTGGATGTCAGTTCGACTGATATCTCTGTAATTGTTTTTGTCATAAACACGACCAATCCTGTCTATGTTAACTTCAGTAGTTATTATTGAGTTGGGTCAATTGGGTCTCTGTCTCTTTAAAACTCTCTCTTTCTGAAACTCTGCCTTCAGGAAGTCCTCACAACATGGCTCCATTATTAACTCTTTAACAACTTTTTTACCAGCGTTTCACTGAGAAGTAGCTCCTATAACGACCGCAACTGATGCACAGTTCCACCAGGTGTTGACTAATTTCTGCTAGCTAGTTTGAAGGAGCTGAGTTGAATGGTCGCTGTGGAGATTAAAAAATTTCCCAAACATGGATAAAAGAATCACTGATGTAAAGTTAAAAATAAAGTTACATTTTACATAATACAGCCTCTTTAACATTGAGGTGTTTGGGTTCAGGAAGGCAACTAAGCTTAATTTATTTTGTTCAAACTATATAAATACAATGTAAGTCACAGTGTTAACCGAACTTAGATTTATAATTGTCAAGGAGCGGAGTGGAGGTGGTGAGGCAGACGCTGGAGGCCCAGGTAAGGTGAGTGGTGTAGATTTAAGAACAAAACAGTCAACAAAACAAGTCCGCGGCCAGGCAGCATGGCTGAGCGGAAGCCACGCTCACACCGGTAGCAACTGGTCAAACAGTAATACAAACGACGACACTGAGCGACAACAAACGACAAGGACCCGACGAGGAACAAAGGACACAGGAGGGATTAAATACACTGAGAGTAATCAGGGGAACAAGACACACCTGGGAATAATTAACGAGGAGACTCAGGACACAGAAAATTCAAAATCAAACACAGAAAAACACGGAACATGACAATAATATTAGTTGATATTTTTGCTCCAGATATACTGTGACATGTGAGTGCTTGTATATACATCAGGAGAAGCTGTCTCAAAAACACCACAGCTGATGCACAGTTCATGTGCATCAGAACTGTGAGTACCGTATTTTCCGGACTATAAGTCACAGATTTTTTCATCGTTTGGCCGGGGGTGCGACTGCTGTCTAGTATGTGTAATTGGATTTTCAGCATGCACTAAAGTAAGAGTAATCTGATTGCTACTGCTTACAGACACCTTGCGCTTCCTTCTCCACTCACCGCTCAAGTTGCTGGCCTCCACTGTTCCCACAGATGTTCCCAGCGGTGCATCTTCAGGCACTGTGAAGGCGTAGCGCGACCTCTGGAACACCGCTGGAGCCTGACCACTTTGGACAATATTGATTGTGACCTCTGCAGGTCTGGCTGAAGACAAGCCATCTCCATCCTGCGCTGTTATTAGGAGCTTCATGCTGGCTGCACCCAAGTGTGTCAGAGAAGAGTTCAAAAAGAGCATTCCTACAAAAAAAATTAAGAAATGAATCAGATAGAGTTTGCTTAGTATTTTCACATAAGCAGGATGATGCAAAAATAACAGATTTATCAAGCTGATTTTTTTATTTCTTTAATCTAGCTCTAAATAATAATCATAATTGCTTCAGGTTAGAAAATGGCATTTAGAGCATTGTTAAACACAAGTTGATGATGTATTTTCTTTTTTACAGCTTTTGAATTCTGTTGTAGCTGTGCATGGACCTGGTTTTACCCCCAGCCACACTGTGATCCAAAGCTTTTAAGCTTTGTTCTCCACCCCCACTGAGTGGTGACACTTGGAATCATATCATGGGGATTTAGAGCAGCTAACAAGGCATTTATCCCTGAAAACAACTGACACTCAAACAGGTTACTTAAACACAAGTGAATCTGTGCAACAAATCAAGCTTATAGCCATTCTGATAACATTTTATACAACCCTGAGTTAAGAAAGGAGCTTCTAAGAAGAACAAGCTTTATAAAGTGGGGTAAGGTGGGAATTCATTTAAAATAATTTATTTTAGGTAAATTTGTAAAGTGTTCAACAAAATAATAATGTTAAATGACCATAAAATGTTGAGCTAAGACGTTGATGTTGCTCCAAATAACTTGGCTGGTGGATTGATAATAGAGTAAATCTGAGATTATAAATAACTTGTTCATTCATGACTGCAGTCAATGATTTTAAAACCATTTCTGGAATGAACTGGTGAACAGTGTAGTGACAACAGAGGTGGGTGTCAAAACTACAGTCAAAACTAATGAAGTATAGTCTTACAGTTTTAAAATATAAATACACTCCACCTGTGTGTCTATCCAGTGTGAACAAACTGGACATGTCTCCTGGATGAATTTCGTAGGTAATCTGTCCGAAGCGGCCGGAGTCCTGGTCGGTAGCGATAACGTTGACAACCTCGGTACCAGGCGGTGCATGGCAGCTGACGCTCACGGTGTATTCCTCCGGGCTGAACACTGGACGGTTGTCATTTAAGTCTTGTATTTCAATATGAACATATGTTTGAGCACTCAGGCCTCCCTGAATGAGAAACAAAGAATCAGAATCAAGAAAATGTAAGAAAACTTTGACATCATCTCACAATCATAGTATTGATTCCACTCACTGGATCTTCAGCTTTGATCAAGAGGTCATGGACACTCATCCCGTCGTCCCGATCGATGTCCTGACAGACACACAGCTCTCCTGTGTGTGGCTTGATTTGGAAAAGAGGATGACTTTCCTGACTGTCAAATCCATCTGACAGGGAGTAGAGCAGAGATCCAAACTCAGGGCTGTCTGCGTCTGTGGCAACAACCTAAAACAAAGATAAACACAAAACTCTTAAAATATTGTAACAGACACATCAGTTCAGACAAATCACATGTGTCATGTTTTTTTGTGATGTTTGTGAAAAAAACAACAACATCTGCTTTGTTTTTCACAAAACAGATGTTTTTTTTTGTTTTTTTACACATTTTTAAATTAAAATTTAGAATTTAGCAATTAAGAAAAAATCTGTCCTAAACGGTTGTATCAGTCAGGTGATGTTTAAGTACAACAACTGTCCCTCCAGGTCTTATCATCAGATTTCTTCGGCTTTTTGAATAAATATATGAGGAAAAACACACTACTATTACAATGGTAAAAAAATAAAAATAAAAAATGCAAAAGTAAGTTATTATCCAAATTAAAACTAAGTATTTAATTAATCCATTTGATCATAAGAAAATCCACCTTTTGTGTGCTACTTAGTTTTGTTTTAATGTTTTCTCATCTATACCGTGTCCAAAATATTATGTTAATTGGATTTAAGTGTGTAAAGATTTATTTTTTTGTTGTGCTATTAAATTTATAGATGGTTAGTGTATCAGGGCTCTTTGAATCACTATAATTAATTTCAGAGAGCTGGTTGATTAGTTTGTCTGGTGAAAGGAAATCTACTTAAAAAGGATGTTTCACATTATTAAGCAGGCCACAGGTTTCAAGCAAGAATCTCTCTGCTGATGAAAATCATCGGATAGTGTGGTGCCGTATGAAAAGGTATGAAAACATTAGATATTTAACAAAAACTGAAGCATTATGGTACTGTGAAGAGATTTGTGGCTCATTCAGAACAAAGATGAGTTTGCACAGATAAAGGCATAATGAGGAAGGTTTCTGTTAGACAAATTTATCAGATAAAGAGAGCAGCTGTTAAAATGCCTTTACGAAGCAGCAAACGGTTACTTGAAGCTGCTGGAATATCACTTGTCATTGGCTGCTATGGGCATTAAAGGGGAGAAACTCATGGTGTGGTCACCATCCTCCTCTGACCTCTGACCCTATTGAGAACTTTTAGAGTTTCCTCAAGCAGAAGATCTGAGGGTGGAATGCAGATCATATCAAAACAGCAGCTCTGGAAAGATTTTCTGACATCCTGCAAAGAAATTCAAGCAGAAACTTCACAAACTCACAAGTTCAATGGATGTAAGAATTGTGCAGGTGATATCAAAGAAGGTCCAATGTTAACATATAACTCGGTCTGTTAAGATGTTTTTGATTGAAATAGGTTTTGATTTTAGTACCACCACTCAATGCTCCACATTCAAAGAATGACCATTTGCAGTTCTTTATAATCCATAAAATAATAATAATAATAATAATTTGGAACAATGCATTTTTTTATTTTTGAAAAAAAATACTGTCTCGTGGAGCTTTATTCAGTAAAATTAGATTTATACTGTAATAGTTCCTGTAATAGTAAAATTATACTGACCATCATTTGCATTGACCATTTAAGAAAATATCACTTGCATAATATTTTGGAACACGGTGTAATCTGTAGTCTGTTTTAACTCCACATTTCTGGAAATCGTGAATCATAAAATGAGTCATTCTGTTGGTGAAGGTCAACATAATAAAAGTGCAGAAAAAAAGTAAAATCTTTGGAAGTCAAAGGGCGAGGAGTGCCATCGCTGTGAAGTTCAAAGAAACAAACGCAGCACATAAGAAACACCTCAGTACCAACTGTTTCTTTCATGTCCGCCTACGACCAAGACAAGAGGCAGATTTACAGTGAGGCAGATCATTTCCAGGCCATAAAGACGATAAGAGCTCAGAATGAATGAACTCTGCTCACGGGATATTTTACAGACACCAGGCCAGAGTCTAATGAAACGTGGACTAAAGCGCACTGATCATCAACAGACTGATACAACTCGACTGTTTGACTAAATATATGAGAAAAAACACTCAACGTCTCATTTATTCATTTACTCACTAAAGAAAGGTTATATTCATTTATAGAAACAGAACTATTTAGTCCTCACCCAAAGCAAAAGTCCCTTCAGACATTACCAATAATCAATTCCTATAATCAATTCTGTGCAGTGATTAGAGGTTTCTTTTGTAATTGTATATGTTGGTGCCAAGCTGCAGGAGAGAGGCACGGAGCATCGCGTCTGTCATATGAAAGCCATGAAGCTGAGCTGACAGCCTGGGATGTAGAGTGCGTTGTTGGTGAAACAACACTGATGCCTTTGTATTGTCACTCAGAGCTACTTTTGTCTCAAGAGTTGGAAAAAAATCTACTCAGCACAAAAAATGACTCAACTGTGAGGACCTCTAGCTTTCATTTAAAGGCTTATTTAAATGAAAATGTGAGGATAGAAAAGTAGTTTTCCAGTAGGGGTGCACCGATAAATCAGCTAGTTGATAAATCCCTCAATTTTGGGAGATCAGCTGATATTTCATGACCTCATCTACGATCATGGCCTCCTTACTTAGGCTGCTGCCCCCGCAAGAAGATGGATGGATTTTACTAACAACAAATATTGTGAAAAACAAAAAAAAGACAACTTGAGAACATATATTTAAATATTGGAACATACATATTTCAAGATCGCTAGCTAGAGCATACTTGTAAGAAGCAGCTTCCAGCGTCCATGTGCTCAGGTATGGACACGTTGTACAGCTGCTGCTGGAACACCGGCTCATTGTCATTCACATCCTCCACCAGCACTGTAACTGTAGCTGTAGACGACAAAGACGGCTCCCCTCCATCCTCTGCCAGCACCAGGAACCACAACTCCATCTGAGTCTCCCTGTCGAGGCCTGCGGCTGTGGTAACCAGGCCGGAGGTCAGGTCAATGGCGACCAGGCTGTCCTGGTGTGACTTCAGGATGGAGTATCTGATGTTTGAGTTGACACCTTCATCAGCATCCCGGGCCCTTGTTTGTATGAGGGAGCTCCCCTCAGGAGCATCCTCAGCGATGTTGACAGTGTACACATCCTGTTCAAAGACCGGCTGGCAGTCGTTGGCATCAGACACCTTCAGGAGGAGAAGTGTCTCACTGCTTAGAGGAGGGCTTCCAGAATCAGACGCTTGCACCTTCAGCTCATACAGATCCTTTTCTTCCCTGTCTAGCTCAGAGTTGACACACAACGCATACAGAAAATCATCTGTTTGCTTCAGGGTAAACTTTCCATCTCCTCCTGCAAGAGAGACGGTGATTCGGTGCTCCTCCAGGTCTGGGTCTGACACAGAGACCCGGGCCACATATTCCCCAACGGCGGCTGCCTCTGACACCACAGCTTCTCCTGTCTCACTGAGGAACAGCACACTGATGGTGGGGCTGTTGTCATTGATGTTAAGCACCCTGACACCAACAAACGTGCTGCTGAACTCAGGCTGAGCACCATCGTCTCTGGCTCTGACAATCAGCTCGTGAAACGGCTGACTTTCAAAATCCAGCGGCTTGTTCAGATAAATAAATCCTGTGGTTTCATTAATGGAGAATACATGGTTGGGGTCACTTTGCCGCCTATTGATCTCATAAGTGATCCTGCTGTTGTCACCCAGGTCACGGTCGCTGGCTACCACCTGAGAGACAATGGACCCGATGGGAGCATCCTCCCGTACTGAGCTGTGGTATTCAGTCTGGTTGAACACAGGAGGGTTGTCGTTCTCATCCAGGATGCGGATGTCAACCTGGACTGTCCCAGTCCTGGCTGGGATTCCCCCATCAAAGGCCTCAATGGTCAGAGTGTAGAAGTCCTGTGTTTCTCTGTCTACTCTGCTGTTCAGGACCAGATCCAGGCTGTGCTGCTTCTCAGATCCGATTCGAAAATCCAAGTGGAACAATTCTTCCATCTCACTCTGTCTGATCCTGTATCCCTGCGTGCTGAACTCCTCCTCGTCCCGGTCTGCTGCGCCTTCGAGCGGAAAGCGGCTCCCCGGCGGGCTCAGCTCTGAGATCCCCAACTCCACTTTCTGCCTGGCAAACACAGGTGAGTGGTCGTTCACGTCCTCCACCTCTATCCTCACCCGTATCATCTCTCCTGTGAGAGTAGCTGCCACAAACTCGTACAGGTCTCTGCTTTCCCTGTCCAGGCCCGACACCGTGGAGATGATGCCCGTGTCCGCGTCTATCTCCAGGTCTCTGAACACATACGAGTCTCTGCTCTCTGAGATGAAGAAGCCGGTGCTCGGCGCGCTCAGGACCGCTCCCAGGTCTCCAACGATGGTTTTAGCGGGCAGGTCCTCCTTCACGCTCAGCGTCAGGTTGAAGACCCGTCCGAGCGACTGCGCGCAAAACAGCGCCAGGACGAACACCTGGAGGAGCGCAGCTGGCGCGTTCCTTCCGCCCATGACTCCTTCACTCGTGGCTTTGGGATCCTTTCAGTAAAAGGTGAAGAAAAACTACATCTTTTTCGCGTCAGTCGCGTTTTAGAACCACTTTAAAAACAAAAGCTTCTGAACTTATCTCGAATTTCCCCAGACTCCAGTAATTATCCATTCGTATTTGAGTTGTTTTTTCAGGAAAACTAAAAGCTTGAACTTCTGGCACAATGCTGCGTAAATCCGCTGGGACATCTCATACAATTCGGCACATCCAGAAGTCCAGTCTGCGCACTGGTGGCTCCTCCCTGCAGGCTGTAACACCGGGCCCCACGCAGATCGGGCCCATCTGTGGCCGTGATTGCTTCAAATGTAATTAGGACAGCAGATTACCCTGCTGGCAGGTGGCCTGTTGCTTCTGGACTGCTTTCATCAAAAAGAGACAGAGACCCTGCAAACCTTCAGGTTATGGAGAAAAACCTTGATTACTTTCATCATAGATTTATCACAGAAGTAATCTCCTTTCAACCGAACTGAAAGAAGCGGCAGTAAATAAACTATGAATAGTTTCAACATAGTTTAACAAGCTGTTAAACTTGGGAGAGTGTTGAAGCAGCTCCCTCTGCTGGTGAAAAATAAACTAAATTGAATTTTTATTTTTAGTCTTGAGTGCTACAATTTAAAAAATATGTATATGAATGAAACCTGAAACAAATTTAACGCAAAACAAATGATTTAAGAAATGATTTATAATGTGTAATAAAAGTCTTTACATATCTGATGTTAACTGCACCTCAGTGCATTTTCATCCCTGCAGATAAAATTATATTTTAACTAAATGCAAAAAAGTGACTTCCTAATCACTCCACTGTCTAGATTTCCATCTATCTGATCCTGCTTTAGCTTGAAGCCTGTAATCTTCTTCATCTCTGATATTGTTCTTCTGCAGTTTATTCTCATTTTATTTTCACTTCCTATAAGGAAGACGCATGCTACATGTACATTTTGTTACATTTTTTACTTTGCTACACATCACTTTTAAAATCACATTTAAATAACTGAGATATAGTATAATGATTAAATGCTGACCAGTGACTAGTATTTTTGTAATACAAGCAGATGTTTTAACGTGTTGACCTCACAGATGAGTGCTAGATGGAAATAGTTCAGGAACACTTTATCGCAGGAGGTGGAGAACCTTTATTTAAAAAGCAAACATGTTTGTAAAAAACAGGGCAAAATAAAGCTTAGGTCATGTAGGAACAAAAGAACGTTTTCATGTTTATACAACTAGTAATCAGCACTGAGCATTTCCTGGAAGTTTCTGGCTCTCCAACAGGATGTTCTGACTTGTCTTGAAACATTCAGTGGTGACTGTACATGGTTTCTAGAATAAAGGAAGCCAAGAGGGGACTGGTTTGATTAAAGTATCACAAATGAAACAGTTTTTCTAACAAAACAAAATCTGATGGACGCAAAATAATAAAAAACAAACTCTTCAGAATCTTTTTCTCTTGAGGATTTCTGGTTTCCAGTTGATCGGGTGGCTTTCTTCAGTCTGCAAGACAGAAAACACCATTAGCCCATTTTTCTACAGACAGATTCTAAACTCACTAACTGGAACAGGATAACTTACAGCCGTGTCGTCTTCTTTGTAAACTTTGATGGTTTTGTCAGCCTCGGCGGTGATCAGACGGCTCTCGGAGTGGTCGAACATGCAGGCGAAGATTCCCGACTCGCTATCCAGCGATCCGGGCTGCACGGCGGCGTGAATCCGCTGGAAGTTGTAGCCTGTCCTCCAATCCCACATGTGCATGGTTCCGTTGTCAGCTAGAATACGAGCAAATTATTCTGTGTAAATGTATATGTTCTATCACTTTTGCTACTCATGATATGACACGTGTATCACGATACATAATACATGCATCATGCGGTAATCAAGAGTCATGTTAAGATGAAAGAAACAAAAGCATTTTTTTTAAATCACCTCCAGACACCAAAACACCATCAGAGTTGACAGCCAGAGTGTTGATGATGGCGTTGTGGCCAGAGAGGTTCTGGATGAAGCTGCCATCTGGGAACATCCACTGCTTGATGTTATCAGCTGATCCTGAAGCAAAGGTGTACCTGGAGGAATAAAGACCCAAATACTACATAAAAACTCCACCTTTGCTTTTTAAAATGTAGTTTATTTCCAAAATGGCTGTGTAAAAGAACAACAACAAAAAAACCTTCATACACCTAGCAAACAGGAGTAAAAAACAGTCCAGAGCTCCAAGTTCTTTCAGTTCATTTAAGGATCAAAAAGACATATTCTAGATGTTTTAGAATGCTAAATATTCAAGATATTTAAGAAGTTTTAAAAGAAAGAGAAAGAAGAGAAAATAGGACAAGCAGAAGCAAGGAAAGGAGAGATCACAAAGAACAAAGGAGAGACAAGGATGGTGAGGAGTAACGGCACAATGGCACATAATTAAGTAAATAAGAAGAGGAGTCAAAGAAGGAAAAGATAGCATCAGATGGGCAATAAAGTGTTGAAAACAAAAACTTTTTACCAGTTTTTAAAAAAGAAAATTAAAAAACACTTCAACCAAATCCCAGATGTTTCCTCTCTGCACATTAAAGCTAGTCTACTACTGGTATGAGTCTACTCACTGCCTGGGGTGCAGCACCAGAGTTCGGACAGACTTTTTATGGTTTGTCAAAGTCGCTCTGGTTTTTCCAGCGATCAGGTCCCACAGTCTGATGGTTGAATCGTGGCTGCCTGCAAAAAACAGTCAGAGGAAAGACAAAGACTTTGCTTAAAAACTGAAAGGGTGCTCTCTTGCATTAGCATAAGGTTTTTAAAACTAATAGTGACCTGTGATGATTTGTGGTTCAGCAGCCTGACATCTCACTGTGGCGACAGTGTTGGTATGGCCAGTGAGTGTGTGAACATTTGCTTTTGTCCTGATGTCCCAAACCTGCAGGTATATTAAAGAGAGGGCATCGTTTAAAACAAAGCTCTACTGCTAGAGTTCCTCCCTATGGTTCTGACATCTAGTCCACATTCCACTAACATCAAAATTTGCAATTACAATGATCTATTATACAAACTTAAAATCACACAGGAATAAGAATATTCACACAATAAGTCATTTAAAAACATGGCACGCCATCATCCTCCAACTACTTCCTGTCATCTTTTTCTTTGTGGTTTGCGCCAGTAGAAACATCCGGCTGTTGATGTGACTCCTGTGATGTGAAAAAAGTGTTTCCTTTGGAGCTTTGCAAACTACACAAATTTCAATGCGGACAAAAAAATCCCGCACCACATCCAAAGTTCAAAGCTTTCTATCGACAGACAAGAGTTCTTTCAAAGTTGCTGTTTCCATTATGCAAATTTATTTTCAGAATGCCAAATTGCATTTACATCATTCCAGAGGTGAGCTGTGACTGCTGCAGTCAAACAGAATCTTAGCTTATAAGCTGAAGAAAACTGAAGGGTGTTAAACCTCTATTTACTCTCTGCTCTGTTGCTTGGACTGCTGAGTTAACTGATTTGAGTTGCTGCTCAGTGAGAGCTCACCCTCGCTGAAGCGTCTCTGCTGCACGTCACCAGCACATCAATCGTTGGGTGTAGATCCAAATCGTACACGGCACTGAGGTGTCCATGGTAATGCCTGATCACCTACAGGTCAAAATAATACTGTCAAGATGCAGCTGAAACATCATTGAACAGATAACACAATAAAACATCCATATGTAACAAAACTATGTTTAACAAAACATCAAAGGGTGTTTAAAACCACCATCTTGAAAAAAACACACCCAAAAAACAAAAAAACTCTTGCTGACAATAACCCTGTGTGAACAGTGTACCTTGTTGTACTCCAGATCCCAGCATTTGACCTGCTTATCTTCGCCGCAGGAGAAGAGGTAGGGGCTGCGGCTGCTCACCGCCACGCCGCGCACCGTGCTGATGTGGCCCGTCAGCGACAGCTTCAGCTTCCCGCTGGCCAGGTCCCAGATCTGCCAGCACACACATCCAGAAAATATTTATACAACAGACGGCTGAAGTGATACTGAACAGAGGGCCTGAGATATTAATCTGGAATCTTCAAAGGAGCCTTTTACCAGGAGTGAATTAATGCTGATATGAATTGCTGTAGATCAACCGCACCCATAAAAATACTCACATTAATTGAATGAAGAAAGAAATCAATAATATTGTAGAAGAAATGCTGAAGCATGAGTCATTTTCTTCAGCTTCATTCTTTTTATGATTAAGTTAATAGAACCACTTTTGGATTATAATGGACTCGTAGTTTTAAGTAAAAAGAAATACTGAACATATTCACACTTCAGAAACAATCACATGTTTCTGAACTGTGAAGCTCTGATGTTCGAATGAGCACAGCTTACCTTTATAGTTCTATCAGCAGATCCTGTGACAAACCACTGGTTCCCAGGCTCCACAGCTATGGACCTCACCCAGCCCAGGTGACCGCTGATGACCTGTCAGATCACATCCACCACAGAACATAACCACACACTCACTCAGTTATCATTTTAGGCATGATTCCATGAGTTGTTGTTCAAATGGTTTGTACCCGAAAGAGTTTCCATGGAGGATGCCACTGTGGTTTAGGCATCGTTGGTGCTCTCCTTATGAGCGCAGAGTTTCTGGTGCCTCCACCCTCCAGCAGGGACTGAAACAAAGAAACAGATATAGTACTTCACTAAACAAAAAAGGATCATTATTTGTTCTACTTATGTCATTTATAAAACATGCTATCAACCTTTGGTTTCATGAAGCATAAAAAGTGATGCATACGGTAATTAAAGCTCCTAACATTCATTTAATTTAAAATTTGGGTCTCAATTATTCTAAATGGGGATAAATGAATTGCTGTAGATGCAGAAAATGCAGACTTTTGAATGTTGCCAGGTCGGTTTAAACATCATAAAACACTAATTTCCCGCAAAGATCTTCACATGACCTCCAAATAAACAGACAGTTCATCTCTGATATGTCAGATCTGCAATTTCTGCATCATGATGAAGACAAATGCTGAACATGAGAAGAAATGTGGGACTGTCTTACCACAGCAGACTGAGGGTGAACTCTGTCCGCTCCTCCTGCGTGTCGATGGATTTCTGCAACGCTGGCTGCAGTCCGACTTGCCTCTTGCCTAAAGTTTTGTGACAAATTATAATCCAGAAGTGTATTTTTCTCAGTTAATTCCAAGATTTTGTGTTGATTTGTTTGAACACATTACCGGACTTGTGAGGGAGGCAATGCCAGCGCCATGGAGATGACGCCTCCCTCACTGGGATTCCTATGCATCTTTGTGTCTGCAGTTAAAGCCACTCCTAAAGATCAGAAATTGTTCATACGGGTATTAAGTAACGCACTTTCATTTACTAAAACAAAACAAAAAATCTGAAAATATTGGAAGTTTATATAAGAATATTTACCAGGTCCCGAGGGATAAGCATGTGTACCAGTGATCAGATATTCTGCTTCATCTCCTTAAAATTATTTTGTTAAAAAAAGAAAAACAAGAAAGACTCAAAAACAACACCTCCCACAAATATTATGAAAGAAAATACTCTTAAAACTGTATTGACGGCGTCACTGGGCTGTGATGGAGTCCTTTGCTCCTGACCTGGATGGGCGTAGCCCTGGTGGAGCTCCTGGCCTGCTGAAAGCTGTGAAGCCCGGTCTCTGCCCTCCTTCAGAACAGGCATGTGTAAAACCGGAGCGTACTCCGTTTTCAGCTTAACGCCCATCTTCATTTTGTGGCTGTGAGTCAGGAAACATTGAGGCGTTTCAACAAAAAGGCATTAAAGTTTATTTCATTCACTTTAATTCACACTTTGCTTATTTTAATAAATGATTATGTTAAATATAAACTTGGAATTAATTCTGAATGAGAGGTGAATAAACGTAAACTATCAACCAAATACAGTGCTTCGTAAAAGTATTGATGACCTCTCAGCTTTTCCATACATTATGGTGTTACTACAGCAAACTTACAAAATACAATATTTTATCGGAATTTTATTTGAATAACTGTTGAGTAAATTGAAAGATTTAAAATCTTAAAAATGTGGCATGTGCTTATTTCAGCCCCCTGAGCGTAATTTTACAAGAGTTACAAATGTAGATGTTTGCTAGCTTTGTACATGTAAAACTTTGGTTCACTCTTCTTTGCAAAACATCTTAAATTTAGTCTGTATGAGAAATTTATGGAAACAAGCGTTTCCAGGTCTTGCCAAATTTTCTCAATTAGCTTTCAGTCTGGATACTGAGTCACCATTCTAATACATGAGTATGTTTTGATCTGAGTCACTGCATTGTTCCTCTTGCTCTATGTTTAGCTGGAAGGTGAAACTACATGGGACTAAAACTGATATAATTAAAAATAACGGCTGTAGTAATAATGGTGATTGAATACAAAGTAACAGCAGAAATGTCTGATTTTTAGCAGAGTTGGTTTCTCCGAGCGTAAATTCTTGATTATTAGATAATCAACTGTATAATGAAATATTCCCCCTACATCTATTCCAACAGATGAGTTCTTCAAATAATCCACAATAAACTCATTTATGACAGGAGCAAATCAAGATCAACGAATGACACAAGCACTATGCACTGTTAATAATGGTGTAAGTCTGTGGTTACTTTCAGCAATTTATGAGCAACCGGTATGCAAATTCAGGGGAGATTTTACCTGTCTTCATCCAGAGCGATGGTCTTAGCATGGTCAGAGACAAACATGTCATGAGTCCTTTTCAGAGACCTGAAGACCAGAGTGTGGACAGAGTGCTTCTGCACTTCCTGTGGAAGCATATAACATTAGGTTAAAAAAACAACAACAAACTATTAGACCTATAAAAAGACCATGATTCTCAAATAAACATACTTGTCTTAAACATGTAATGAACAAATGTTAACTGTTCCAGCTATTAGCCAGGCCCATCGGTATGTACGTACCGTAGCAACTTATCTACGGTACAAGAATAACGAAAACCACCATGTCTTACCTCCGTCATTGTGGTGATAAATATACAGCAGATAATGGACTTATTTCTTTGAAATTAAACCCGGTACCAAGTCCAAATATTCGACACACAAGTGTGCGAACCACTGTAAGACAAGAAACGCAGATACCCCGGAAATAAACATACGAGCTGTCGAGGGAATACAATTGGCGCCACCTACCGACCGGGATGACCGGAGGACTCTTCGTGTCCGGGCCAGGGGGCGAATTCAACTCCCAGAGCAGAAGGATTTTTAAATGTATTTTTTTTGTAACGTGAAATGACGAGTACAAGTTTCTCAAGGAGTAATTTTATTTCTGTTATAGAAATAAAAGTCATTGTATTTAGAATTATAAAAAGCTTTAGGAAATAAATAAACAAATAAATCCCTGATTTTATTTTGATACTTTTACACTTTTATATAAAAATATAAAAAAATAAATAAAAAAATATAAAAATAAATAAATAGATCACATTTACATGACATAATTAAGTGATGACGCATTATGTCGGTCCAAATAAATTGACTTATAATCAGAGTATGTGTTTGTTTACTCAGTAACATGGTTTATTTACTCTAGTTTTGTACCTGTAGTATTTGTTCTTTTTGAAAAGTCCAAACTCCAGCTGACTCGCCAACAGCAGTACCAAATGACAAGAGCTTTCTAATGTTGGACACAGAGGCACACAATATTCAAACAGTTACATTGAAATTCTTCTCCATTAGTATCTTTACTTGACAGCATTTTTGATCCTACGCAATAGTGGATCTTGGCAGGATTAAATGTTTCCCTGTTGGGTAAAACATGGTGGTGAAACAGACCAATTTGCATTGTAATAAAGTCAAACACCAAAAAAAGGGGAAAAAAAGCAGATCTTTTCAAATTCAAGCATACTGAAAAGATCGGAGCTAAAAAAAAGTTACAGTATGATTCAATCACTTGTGAAAGCATTTTTAGTTGTAATTATTTCATTTTTACCACAGCTTTTTTGCATGGATTCTTTTCACCTCAGTCCTCTGAGTCTTCAGGGCTTATTTTATGTCCTTCTCTTTTGAACAACAGGACAATGTTTCTGTCCTGTTGAAAATCCTTAATTCCACACGTTGATTATTTTATTTGCTTGAACATTCTGTTGTGGAGAGGTCGCGGTGTTCGGGATCATTGTCCTGTGTTAAGTCACAGTTTGGGTGAAGGTGGATATTTGACTGAGGAATCATTTTTGTGTCAGTTTTTTTTTTTACTATTGACCTTGAGCATTGTACGGTCTAACCATGTCGTAGATATATTGGTATATTCTTCAGAAAACTGAGAACTGTCGTAATGTTCTCTATTAGTGACAAACATTTTTCCCTCTACAAGTTTAACTCAAAATAGCTTGGAAAGGCAAAACAACACTCCCAACCCAGATAGGCAGCAAAAAGTTCTCTCAAAGGAAAATGTTGATGTATTTCTGTCTCATTGAGTTAGAATAGGCCTGTTAGCTCCAGATCACTCTGCTTTAATAGAGGTGATAGCCAATATACATCATACATATCAAGATATATATAAAGAGAGGGAAATAAATGTCAGCAGCAGAAGATGATTACTACTTTCCTCGTATGTGACATGTAAGCTTCATATATTAGAGCAAACACTGTTACTGATTGAAATAAATATAATGTCAAGTTTGAACAATAGAACTTTAACGATTAAAAATGTGAATTATGAAAGCTGTGTCGACAGCAGACTTTTTTTGTTTTACTGTCCATTTACTGATTTATTTCAATAAAGGACCAGAATAGTTTCATACCTATTTTTATTAAAAAGAAGATTGTTAATAATCTAAACTGTGAGAAATGTTTGATTTGTAACGATGACATAAAACAGCAAAATAATTGAAACAGAGAAATCCAATGGTAACCATTTATTTCATGTATGTGGTTTTGCTTTTACATTCATTTGTCAACAGTATAGTTAAAAACAATCTTATTTTTGTAGATATATAGCTCTAAAGACTTTATATAAAATAACCTATTTTACTAAGTAGGTAAACTAAAGAAAACTTAACCTCAGAAATTGTTTTACATCAGATTACCATAAGGAAAATATGCAAACATCAGAGAGATGATAATTGGAGGCTTTTTATTCTGGGTCAATTTAAGAGTTGAAAACAGACCAAAACGATCTTTCTTGTTTTTATGCATCTCCGAGTCCTCCAAACTGTTTGACCCCAGTCTGCTGTCCACCTCCCGCTGAGATGCGGCTCACCGGAATGATCTTCATGGTGGTTTCTTTCAGGGAGTACCAGCGACTGTGCCATGTGAGCCAAGTGATTCCGTTGTCAAAGCCGTACTCACCGGTATCCTTTTCACTGTACCTGCCCCCTGGAAGGACACAGAAAAGAAAATTCAAATGTCAAAATGACTCAACTGGCTGAAGTTCCAGAAAATGGTTTTGTTCTTTCGCATTTGCAGCTGCAGCATCGCAGCTGGTTTTAGTCAGAGGGGCTTACCCTGGTAGTATTTTCCATTCAGATGTGCTGCGTGGCATTTGTTCATCCACCAGCCGGAGCCATCCTGCTGGGCGCAGTTCCCTGTGTACTTGTCATTGTCTTTGTCGTGCGTACTGAACTGCATGCCGTTGTGTGACGTGTGGAATTTGTCGCTGGGGTCATCTCCAAGGTCAAAGCCGTCAAAAGCATCTCCAGCATCGCCACCAAAGTAGTAACCATAGGTGAGTCGGTACATGTCAGCCTCCGAGCCGATTCGGAACATGTTGTAGTCAGCATACCTACAGACAAACAAGCCTGGTTTTTAACTTCTTGTTGTCTCAGTTTCCTGACAGAATTTGCTCTCAGGAGGTTGCTAAATCTCAAAGGGGGTCATGTTTGTCATTGCCCCTTACATAACCGATGAGTGTGTGGGTGGTTGTGCATTTGTACTTTTTGTTACCCTCCCAGTCAACAAGCTCGATTCTCAGCACGGTTGGGATGGGAGAGCTGGTCGTCAGCAAGTGGATCTTCTCGTTGCCGAGCCAAAATTCTGTGCTGCCGTCTGGGGAGAGATACCCAAAGCCCTCCCTGTACTGGATCCAGTCCCGGAAGAAGTCCACGCTGCCGTCACGTCTCTGTGAACAGCAAAGAATTAAAGAGTGAAGACTTTTACTCTTTGTTTCAGGACTGATAATGTCAATTCGGTCCAAGAATTTTTGGACAATGTTCACAAATGATTGAAACTTAGCTCGAAACAGCAATTCTGTGGTTGCTTACCCTCTGTATTACAGTGAAGCCTCGACCGAAGTTGTCAATCTCACAATACACTAAGAACTGTGACGGTGCATTGGTTGGCTTCACATAGTAAAGGCCGCTGGTGGTGGCACCTTTGTTTGCAATATCCTGGCAGTCTGACAAAAAGAAACAGAAATATCACCATGAACTCTGTGAACAAGTTTATATTATTCCATAAGAAAAACGTTGGTGAGATTTAAGTCACAAAATTAAAAATGTACCACATGCTTTCGACAGGGTAAACACATGTTCTTTGCTACGAAGCAGCGTATCGATTTTTCTGTCTATCCAAACACTGAACCAGGACAAATGTTGTTCTACTGAGACCAGATTGAGAAACTTCCTTATCAATCTCAATCTATTTTGAAATAGTAATGTTCCAGCGGTCATGTGGTGTCAGAGTGTCTTTTTCTCTGTCACCGGTTTCAGTGTTTACCTGTTCCTGTGGTAGGTTGGATTTCGACCGTGTCTCTGCAGGGCTGACTGCATTTCTGCTGCAGCTGAAGGGCCATTTTCTTCAATTCACCCATGCTCCTCTCATTGGATGAGATTAAGTTCTGAAGTTCACTGAGAAAAGTGTAACGAGTGACTTTTGCTTGCAGTCATTTATATGTGCAAAATATATCCATTCAAACTAAAAAGATAAGTAATTGTGATAACAAATAAAGTGAAAAATTGAATGACAGAATTAGGAAACGAATACAAGAAACGAAGAATGAAAAGGATTACAAAAATACACAGGAATTAATTATTTTAAATGCAAATTAAAT
This sequence comes from Poeciliopsis prolifica, assembly GCF_027474105.1. NCBI lineage: Eukaryota > Metazoa > Chordata > Actinopteri > Cyprinodontiformes > Poeciliidae > Poeciliopsis > Poeciliopsis prolifica. Next base: position 2,865,317 of record NW_026562420.1, on the reverse strand, counting down.
ACAAATTCAATTAAAATACAAAAGAAATCCTACAATAAAAGGTACTCATAGACATTCATAGATATTTATAACTATCATTTATCACATGAAAGTAACTATGAAAGAAATATAACTTATTTCAGACTCAATGTCAGCGATTCTATACTGAACTACTTCCTAAAGAAGCATCCAAATAAACAGAGCTACAAGAATAAATTTGAATAAAATTATATAAAAGATGCTAATTGAACCAAAGCTACTAGTAAGAAGATTTCTTTCAACTCTGTTTATCAGAAGCAAAACTTAAATGCTATGAGTAACTTACATCATTTGTTGTTCTTGTGAAAGTATTGTCTTTTCAAAACGCAAAACATCATCCAGCATGTTGGAGGATTTCCTGTAGTACGGATCTGAAATAAAAAGTCAAATGGTTTAAATTATAGGCAAATCAGCATGAGACTGAGCCATGTCTGTAATAAAAGCAGGAGATTAATCATAACACACAAGTACTTAATAATATGACAAACTGTGAACCAAAATACAAATGTACATTACCAGGCTGGGAAGACTTTTGCGCTGAAGTTGTCGAGTCTTTCATGTATGTAATTTTTTCATCAGCCCCATCAGTTAAATTGGCAATTGTCTCCAGTTGATCTTGCATTGAAGTCAGGTCTTCACTTACGCCTGGCAAATATCTGAACATGTAATCAGCGACTCCACATGTGGTAGGGCAGTATTTTCCCTGTTCAGACACAGTGTTTATAGAAAATTACACTCGGATAAAACAAGTGAGACTGCAGCATGCATGATTGAGAAACTGCATCATACTTACAAAGCCGTCGTTCATGTTGCATGCTGCAAGGTTATCTCCTCTGATTTGCTGCACATAAAAAAAATGTCAATTTAGATCTTCTTTTACTCATAGCTAATTATTTGAGGTATCAAGAAAACAGATCCACATAAGATTTCACACTTACAGCTGATGAGGTGGAGAACAGCAGGAAAATAACTCCTGCTGTGGTAAAGCGTGGCAAAGCCATGTTGAACTGGCCACCAGTTGTGTGTTTTGGTGTCCTGGGGAAGTGAAGAACTGCTCAGCAGTCTGGGATATTTATCTGAACAAGGTCCTCTCTTCAGCCTTTGATCATGTGCAAACATCCCACTCACTTTGTTCTCAAACTGTGACTCAAATGTCTGACAGCTGCCAATTCCGAGATGTGACTCTGCTTGACTGACAGCGGCTCTCAGGAAATCAGGAACACGGAGTCCACCCGCTTTCTGCCATGTCTGTTGATAAACAAAAGCAGGAGAATGGTGACTCACATTTTTACTCTGGATTGATTTCAACCGTCTGTCATACTCATCATTCTCCTGTTAAGATAGAAACATGTTGAATCCCCTCTGCTGACTCATTATTGATAAAAGTAATCAATGACAGTTCACCACAATGTCATATCTTTGTGCAAAACAAGATGTTTTGAAAAAAAAAAGCCCTATATTATAGGAATAACAGTATGGAAGTATAAAATTAGAATTTCAGCCCAGCTTCATTGGAATATTTTATATCCAGCCAAATGGATGGATGGATGGATGGATGGATGGATGGATGGATGGATGGATGGATGGATGGATGGATGGATGGATGGATGGATGGATGGATGGATGGATGGACGGACGGACGGATGGATGGATGGAATTCTAATTCAGACACAATTTGATGATATTAGCTATTGCTATTAACATTCAACTAATTGTCATGGTTTTGCCATTCGCAGAACATTGTTCAAGTCTTTCATAAATTCATTCAACAAATGGAACTATTTCTCAATTTTCCTTTTAACAATGGTGATTTAAAAAATAAAAATAAAATATCTTAATCAGAAGTACATCTGATTTGTGATTTGAAAAAGAAAACAGAATTTATTTCTCATGTTTTTTTTTAATTCTCAAACTACCCAGTAATTTCTTTTTGTGGACAAATGTCTGTGCAGTCATTCTGGGATGAAGGTTTTCTCTTAAGAAAAAGCTGATCAGCCTGAAAAATGATGTGTTGATTTGCAATTATAAATCTTTAATTTAGTCTAATTTATATTTGTCTTCTTTAATCTGGAAGTCACCATTGAGTTTCAGAAACTCGGAGACCTATGAGCCAAATGATTTTCACATCATGTTCCTATCTGCATATAGATTTCTGTTTCATTATCCCTTTAATATTTACATAATAAACTAAGTACAGAGAAAAGGAGGATGTTTTTAGAGTCTCTCAGGAATGGAAGTATGTTTTGTCTGGGCAATTTTTCAAAGTTTTCCTGCTCTAATGCATTATAACCACTAGTGGGAGTAAAAGAACAATATAAGATGTTCTTATATTGTTAGTCCAAAAACATACAATGCCTAGCAAACCTGTAAAAAGGAAGCAATTATTGATTTGATTTATTGATTTTAAAAGAACATGCAATATTCTTGCTGTGTACTTAACTTTACTGATTGTCGACATACTTGCTGTAATAATATTTAGATTATGTAACTTAATCAAACATACGTCACTGCTTGAATAGTTATTGAACGTTTGTGATTGTTCAGCGGATTTTCAGAACAGGCTCTACAGGATTAAATCAGATTTTCCTCCTGCAATCTGCAGGCATTCCTGCTTTTCTGCACCAAGAAGCTGAATGATTGACTTGACTATTAGGCAGCAGGGAAGCTGTTGACAAAATGTTTGCCTAGTCTTCATATTATATACAGAGTTCTGCAAGTATAATGTTGCTTGCTTCAGTTGGTCAAGAGGTGGAAACTAAAACCAAATTCTTCTTCAAAACAACAACTTGGACACAGCTGGGCGTTCTAACAGAAAAATTAGAATAACGGACTGGAGTCCAGTCATGTCTTTGAATGACCTTCTCAAAGGCAAGTGGTAGAGATAGAATACATTTATCCAATATTAGTAGAGATTTATGTTGATCTTCAAGTATATATGCACAATTCTGACCCTGTGTGAATAAAACAAATTATCAAAAACAAATTCTAAATTCTAGTTTAGTTTTTTTTTTTTAAACCATGGAAGCTTTTTGTTGTATAAATTAGTCCATCCTATAAAACATGACCTTGTAATGGTTTGTAATATGTTCACTTCAAGTCTACATTTCTGGTCCTGGATTCCAATTTTCCATGTATTCGGAAAAGCAAGAATGTTCCTGACCGCTGTTTTTTTGCTTTGTTTTCAGTCAATGTGTTTTTGCCACCCATTGTGACTGCCGGAAAACTTTGCAAGGTTGTCACAAATATTTGTCAGAATTACATAAGTACACTTGTGCCTTGAGGTTTATCTGTAGGAGGCTTCACCACATGCAGCAGTGTAGCTGGAAAACTTTTTGCAGAACTATTGCACATGTTGTAAATCCTTTGCACATGTTAGCATGTGAGTCTGCACTGCTTGAATGTTTGCAGCTTATTTGATTCTACACTTATTCTTATGTACACCAACCTCTTTCTTCCACCAGTTTGTATGCTGTGCAGTTTCAAGGTTTAATTTTGCTAAAGATAAAGGGTCATTCTGGTGTAATTCTTCCAGGCACCTCTTGGTAAAATACACATCTTTTTATGAGATCAAATCAAACAGTGAGGATACGTGTGACTTCACAAAGCTTAATAAGGCGTCACCTGTGGGCTCTGTGTTGACATTAATTGATTAGTGTTACCTTAAGTTACCTTCTTTTATTATGTGGAACCAGGATGGATATAAAACCATCTGACCTCAGACTGAACTGCCAGGCCCATAAACCTAAACAGTGCTGAACTTTCCCTGAACTTCCCTATTAGTGTGGAAATGACAGTTGGAAAATGTCTCTCTCATTTTCCCATTGCTGTGCAGCCATAGACATTTCTTCTGGACAGCATGTCAAAGACCTGAATAAATTATTGGAGTATATCCAGTAGCAAAGCAAAAGCAAAATACAGTATAAAAAAATTAAAAAGGTGTCTGCTTCCTCTAATTCCAAAATCTTTATCCAATAAATCAGGAACCAGTTATTCTTGGAAGCTGTTGAGTAAAATTTGTCCATAAACAGCAGATTTTTTTTCTTAAAGACAAAGTCTCCACAGTTTTCATTGAGTGTAACCAGAAATTAAACCTGAAGAGCCTTTGTAGGATCCTTATTAGCCTGGGCTATAGATCCAGAGCCGTTTGGCGGGGTGTAAATTCCGGACCACTTCCTCACCCTCTCCCCCAGCACACAGGGCAAAGGTTTGTTTTATTACCACATCAGGGTTCAGCTTGAGGCCACAGATGATGAGTGGACTTAGATGAATGTAGCGTGATTCAGGCTAACACATGCAGCAATAAGAGACTCTGTAGACATGGTGCCTGGGTTCTTCACCAGTCAAAACTTGATGTGAAAGTGGCAATAAGAAAGCAACTGTTTAAGCTCAACTAGAGTTTGCCAAAAGACACGGGGGAGACTTCATAGCATCAAGTCGAAGAAAGTTCTTTGGTCTGAAGAGAACAAAATAGAGATTTGTGTCTGTCCGACAAGACATTATATGTTTGGAGAACACTGCATTTCACCACAAACACGCCGTCCCCACTGTGAGGCATGGTGGTAGTGGCATCATGCTGTGCAGATGCTTCATGTTAGCAGGAGAAAAGATGGAGATTCAAAAAGCCAAAGTTAGGCAGCAAAGGACTGAACTCCAGGTTCACGCTGACATCAACAAAGAGAGACTTCACCCATATATGCCACTTTATTAGTTACACCGTGGCAGTACCGGGTTGGGCCCCCTTTTGCCTTTAGAACTGCCTTAATCCTTTGTGGCATAGATTTAACAATCTACTGGAAACATTCCTCAGAGAGTCTGTCTATATTGACATGATAACATCACGCAGTTGCTGCAGATTTGTCAGCTGCACATCCATGATATGAATTTCCCATTCCACCACATTCCAAAGGTTCTCTATTGGTTTGAGATCTGGTGACTGTGGAGGCCATCCCACTGTCATGTTCAAGAGACCAGTCTTCTGCTGCTGTAGCCCATCCACCTCAAGGTTTGAAGTGTTGTGCATCCAGAGATGTTCTTCTGCATGCATCCGTTGCAACAAGCGGTTCTTTGAGTTATTGACCAGTCTGGTTATTCTCCTCTGACCTCTGGCATCAACAAAGCATTTGTGCCCACAGAACTGCCACTCACTGGATAGTTTCTGTTCTTTGGACCATTCTCTGTAAACCACATAAATAGTTGCGCTTAAAAATCCCAGTAGTTCAACAGTTTCTGAAATACTCAGAGCAGCCTGACTGGCACCAACAACCATGCCACGTTCAAAATCACTAAAATCATCTTTCTTCCTCATTCTGATGCTCAATTTGAACTGCAGCAGATTGTCTTGGCCATGTCTACATTAGTTACACCGTGGCAGTACCGGGTTGGACCCCCTTTTGCCTTTAGAACTGCCTTAATCCTACATGGTTTGAGTTACTTCCATGTGATTGACTGATTTAACATTTGTGTTAATGAGCAGTTGGACAGGTGTACCTAAAAAAAGTGGCAGGTGAGTGTAACTTACAATTGAAAAGTTCAGGAGAATTCTTCTTCTCTGAAATTATTGATAAAATCATTGATAATACCTGAGCCTTGCTTGTCATGGGTGAGAGATTTACAAGCCCTCCTGGGGCTGCAGTATCTGCACCACACTCCACCAATATATGCAATGAATTCACCATCGTTTTCACTAAGAAAACTCTGAAAATAAGTGGCTCAATTTGTGCATCAATATCAAGCCCATTAAGACTCTGCCCAATCAATACCAATGTAGGGAAAATGACACAAATCTGCTTACTCAACCACAAAAACTTAGAAGACATTGTACACCCCATTCAGCTCTTCTTGTTGCTGTGTCAATATCCACAGCTTTCATGAAGAAAAAGTTTTGATTGCTTTCTGACTCAAATAGTGAACTTATTCCTCATATCAGGCATTTTTCCCCAGGCGTTAAACAAATAGTTAAAAAGCTTTCATTCATCGCCTAGGTTACTGAAAAAGCTGTTTCAACATTTACATGCCTCCTTAATCACACAACTTCTGGTTGCAGAACATTAATCTGTGAGCTTGTGTCATTACTATTTTTGTTTCTGTGAAAGAACAATGTTCTGTCTTCCTCTTAGGTCATGTTTCTTCCTTTTGTGGAAGAAACATAACAGAACAACTCTATATTTACTTAGTCTTTTTTAGAAGATCCAAAACTAAAGACTTTATAAATACACAATATTGCAGAAGTACTGAATATGAGGTGTTCCATCTACATCTATTGCTGGTGGTACCGGTATATAAAATCAGACTGGGGTGCAGACTGTCTTTATAGTTATGAGAGTTTGGGTTACTATTATGAGCTCAATGAATGCAGTGATAACAATCTCACCTGTGCACTAAGCTATGTTGGGAAATTTTCTTTCAACTAAATATTTAGCAGATGTTGTGAGAAGAGGTTACCAACTTTCTGGAGACTCAACACATTTCCTGTGGCCTTCAGGTTGTCTCAACAAGCGTGTAAAGGCAGCCTCATGTAATAATATTCCACGATCAAGCAGCTGTATCCAAACCTTACATCGCGAAGTGCAACGCAAAGCAGTGGTGTAAAGCACACAGCTAAAGTTGAACGCTATAGGTGAAGATATGTTCATGCCTCTTTTGTAAAAAAAGTCTGGATTTGGAAAAACACAATTTCACTGACTGAATTACATGGAGTGCAGAGTTTGGTGCCAAGGGATTATGGTTAGGGCAGTTTTTCAGGAGTTGCACTCAGCTCCCCAGTTCCAGTTAAATAAAACCCTTAAGTCTAATGAGACATTTTGGTCAATTTCATGCTCCCAACCTTGTGGGAACAGTTTTGTGTCGCCCCTTCCTGTTTCAACATGGCTGAATTAGTGACTGAACCAAGATCCAGAAAAACACAGGTGAGTGTGGAAGACTTTGATTGGCCTGTGCAGAATCCAGGACTGTATGCACCCAAATGTCACAACATGCACATTTCTTACTTTCTGTGCATACAAAGAAATGTGTATTTGGATACTGAAGTCTAAATATTTAAACACAATTTGTTCAATGTCTGTTTGACTTTGGCAGATTTTTCTGCACCAATAATAAAACAGATTCCTAAATTGATGTTATGACTTACATGGTAAAATATCATAATTCCAACTGTTTATTTATCCTCAAGTTTAAAGGAACCAACCTAAAAAACATCTGATGGAAACATCTGAAGGTCCAGCATGGCTATTAGAGTTCAACAAGAGACACATTTATTGAAGGTTTTTGTTTGTCTTAGAATTGTCGGCATACCTCATAAATAAATAGATAAATAGATAAAAAAATAACCTGCCGGCTGTTTGTCTGTAATTTATTAATGTTATATCTTATAAAGGGCTCCACAGTGTTATATAGACCTATGTGTTATCCCCTCACCCACCCACACAGCTCCTCAAAAGTAAGGCATGCTTTGTGAGTCAAAGTGACTTTTTCATGGACTCAAATGGCAACTCTCTGAAGTCAAATTCTTGCAATTATTTATTCTTTTTGAAAGGATTTAATACAATCTAGGTCAGCACACAGTGTGTAGTGCAACCAATGCTTCAAAGATCTCAGAAAGGCAGCAGTGTTTCCCAAAACACGAAACAATGAGCATGAAATTGAATTTTGCAGGATTAACAGAAGTGTTATATGCTTTAGTTTGTCTGGGAAAGAGGACTAGATTAAAAAGATGTACATCCACAATCTCCTCCTCTGAGTCACTGTCTAGATGCTGATCATCTTAAAGATTTGATAAGCACGACATCAAAATTCATTAACAAAGCAATTAGGAAGAAATTAGCTTGATTTCAAACCACAGAGGTCATAATAGTATCCATACCTCCTTCCTTTTATTTTGTCACAACCACAAACTTAAATACCTTTATGTTGAAGACCAACACAGAGTGGTGTACAATTGTGAAGTAGAAAGAAAATTATACATGACTGAAAACATTTTTTACAAATACAAAACTGAAAGGTGCGGTGTGCAAAAGTATTCAGCCCCCCTGAGTCAATATTTTGGGGAGCCACCTTTTGCTACAGTTTCAGCTGCTAGTCTTTTAGGGTTTGTCTCTCCCAGATTTGCAGTTCTAGTGACCTGCAATAGCCAGTAAATATGTAGAGAGACTTTAAAAAGAATGAAATTATAACTAGCATATTTTATGATTTTCTTTCAGCTTTCAGTCCTTCTCTAAAACACGGCCTTTTTTCAGTCTGGTCACATTCTAATCTAACCTTGAAGAAGGACAGAGAGGGAAGATAAGGAGAACTTCTGCAAAAGTCTGTCATTCACAAGCACAATGTAAAGAAACATTTTCAAAAGATCCTTTCAGTAAGTTGAAGGCTGCTGTTTCCATGTTTCATCTATTTCACAAAAGATGTGACAGAAGTCCCATTGACATGGTCCTGCAGGACCGTACAGGTGTTTGAGTAAACACCAAGGACAACAGCAACTGCGCTCCTACAATTCCATTGGAAAGGTTTGCCCTTCTTTAATGCTGATGCTTGACAAGATGATTTGAAGCAGGAGGCTGGAGAGCAGAACCAGAGAAAAGGAGAAGACAGTCAAGGAAATACACAACCAGTCAATGATTATGATAATTATCTTTTACAGGAGACTCTCTGAATTTGTTATTGAGTAGAATCCTCCAGTCCACCTCGATAAACAAATCGCTTAACAGGTTTCACCTTTCACACATTAAAAGTTGCTGTTCCATATTGCATGTACAGCCTTTCCTCCTCCTACATAACCAGCACGAACATTATTAGTCAGAAATGTTTTGACTGTTTTCACTAACATCACAAATAGAAATTATGAAAATAAATTTTATGAAAGAAAACACACCAATTTAAAAAAACAACACATTTTTTAATAAAAAAGTTGTTGCGCTATTTTGATAGTTTCTTGATTGTGTCAAAATAGATGGATATTGCAAAATCCCTTACATGAATCACATGATCAACAACCAGATTTTACTACTGATGAAAAGAACAAAGATGATTGGATTGTTTTTTTGTTTGTTTGTTTTGTTCCTATTTTTTTGAGTTCTGGTGGAGCCAGAGCTCTTCCAGCATCACACAGTTCATAAAAAGTAGAATAAGATGCAGATGTTTCCTCAAGTGGCTCAACAGGTGATCATTCTCTCACTGTCTCCCATGAAATAGCTGTCAATACTCTACAAGGAAAACAGAGAAGGTAGAGAGTGCAAAACATTCTTATCATTACCTTACAAACATCAATATTCACCAAAATAGATCTATTCCTCACAAATGAGTAAGTATTACAGAGAACTGTCACACCCTCACAGCTGTGTGCTGGAATGTGTGTGTGGTTCCAGCTCCACGTCATCAGAGAGGAGTACTGGAGCAGACAACAGATTGTTTTCTCACTCACCAGTGGAAATCAGGGTTCAAGTTCGTTTTTCGTTTGAAAATAAACTTTGGCTCACATGTATCTCTGTCAGCCACCCTTCCTCTGTGGATGAGGGCACAGGGTGTTGTTGTAGACTTGTAGAAATGTCAACATCTAAAGCAATAATATATGTCTGTGTCTAAAGAGCTGGATAAATTCAAGATCTAAACTTGATGCATTTTACTATAATTCAAAATACAAGTTACTTATTCTTGTATAAATAACTTTTATAATTTAGAAAAGGTGAAACAACAACAACAACAACAATAATAATAATAATAATAATAATAATAATAATAATAATAATAATAATAATAATAATAATAATAATAATAATAATAATAATGTCAAAGGCAAGCTTCAGTTGCATATCCCTACTCCAGCCCAAACAAAGGGTCTTTATTTGGTTTGAAGGATAAAAATATGCAACCTTCTAAATGAGGCTTTAAAGGGTCACAGTCAGCTTCTCATTAGGATCTTTGACCTTAATACGGCCAAAAAATGCTCCAGTTTAGAAACAGCCACACCGAAAACTGATTAGTGAAAGCTCCTTACTTTGCAACCCTCCAAAACCAAAGATACTGAACACTGACCAGTGTTTAATCCACCAACACTAAACACTCTAGCTCCTCCCCTTTTCCAACTTTAATAAATGCTTTGGTGTCCGGATGTTTGCTTCACACTGCCATCATGTTCCTTTACCAGCTGCTCAACTTTTTCTTTGCAGCCTCCAAAAAGGAGGAGGACTCCAAGTATGACCTGTCCCTGTACAAGCGTGGAGACTTGCTAGAGGTGCCCCGGACGTTATTCACACATTTTGGTATTTACCTGGGTGACAACCGGGTGGCTCATCTCATTCCAGACATCCTGCCTGCCATCACTAAAGATAAATCTGCAATAGCCAAGATGGTGACAAACAACCGCCTGCTGATGGGCGTCGTCACCAAGGTGGCCAGCGTCAGAGTGGACACTGTGGTGGACTTTGCGTACGGCTCTGACATCCTGATCAACCACATGGACAAAGTGTGCAGCCAGCCTCCACTGGATGGGGATGAGGTGGCGCGGAGGGCTGAGAAGCTGCTGGGATCGGTCACCTACAGCTTGCTGTGGTACAACTGTGAACATTATGTCATGTACTGCAGATACGGCATGGCCATCAGCTACCAGACATACCAGGTACATCGAGTTTTACACTCAAAAATACTTTATTAATCCCAAAGGGAAATTAAATGTTATTGTAACTCATTGATTTAAATTCTTCAGTTGTTGAAGATGGTGATGCTTGTGGGCAGGGAGGATGCTCTACCAAGTCTAACAAGCTAAGACAATTATTTTAGAACTAAATCTTTAATTTAAGTAAATATTTTGGGATTGAAAAATTTTCTGAATCAGGATGCTGACTTAAAGAAATTACCCAAAGGTGATTTAGGCAAAACTAACTAAATAAATAAATAAAAAATCTCTTTTGGGAAAAAGATGACTTAGGCCAATATTTTAGGAAGATGACAATATTTGGACTTGTCGAACTACTGCTTATGAAACAGATAATATTCTGGAAACATTTTGAAATTTATATTAACTTGTGTTTTTTGATGTTGGCAATGTGGTTTGCTGCTCCCTGAATCACCTGCAAATATGAATAGATCCTGTTTATAATCATCTTACATGTGACTTTATGTTTGTGTTTGGGAAATTAATTTGAAAGAAATATTCTTGCAAAAAAGCCAAGAAGCTTTGCAATTCGGTTCAATTCATTTGAACAGAAAATTATTACTGTTAACATCATAAGGCTTTCTTCAAAGTATCCAGTTTATACACAGAAATAGAAAATCAAAACTATCCAACTTGTTCAGAAGGTCTTCTCTGTTAGGATCACACTGCTTTTTGCTTTAACTCAGTGATTCACAGTAATCCTACCTTGTCATGTGCCAATTCAAATACAGTCTGATGTCAAATGTCCTCATGGTCACTGGACTCATATTTCACATGCTTTAAATCTGACTACTGCGCCTATGTTAGCTAAAGTGAAATGAACCTAAATCATTCATGATGCAAGTAGCTCCATCTAGTGTTAATCCATGTCCAGTCACAGTCAGCATGACCTCCACTGCTTCTCTAGCACTAACCCTTTGTGATCTGCATGTCTCCTGTTTTGCACAGTTCTGCACTACGGTACGTAAGATCGTGTTCAGCAGGATGAGCGCCTACCTGACGGCACTGTGCGGCGTGAGCTTCATGCTGCACCTGAGCTGCGTCACGCCGCTGACAGTCCTCCTCACCGTGCTCATCTCCTTCACCATTTGGATGGCCTCATAGGCTCATCGTGTGAAATAGACTATAAATGATGTGCAGCAAAATCTAAACAAAACACATCAGGAACTTCTGGTTAAATGCTTCGGTTGCTAGCATCCCTCCATTACAGTAGGGATGGAGGTTTCTTCTAGATTTGTCTGAACTTTTTTTTTATTGTCTTGTACTGACTGGATAATAACTTGCAATAAGAAGTTGTTCTGCTTTAAATATATTTAGAATTGTATTAAGCTCAAATGTTCATCAATTTCAGGTCGTAGATTTTAGATTTCATTCTGTTAAATAAAGTCACATCAACTTGAGTACATTGATGAAGGTTCAGCGGAGGGTCAGCAAAATGACTTTTACCATTTTCAGAGTCAATAATCAAACACCTTTCAGGTTGTCATTAAGTAAGTTGTTAGACTGCATTCCTCTGTGACGTGATCGTGGTAAATGTAAACAGAATGCGTCACATGCTTCCTGACTCTTCACTGAACATTATGTGCTGCATTGTTCTGGAACAATAATAAATAATATTAATTACATAAGTGAAGGGAAGCAAACTAGTCCACCTGTCTGAGCAACCTGGGAGGTTGTGCCCTCTGCTGCACAAAATGTTGATTACCAACTTATCTAGAAACTGAGAGAGTCCATGAATGTAAGATAGATAACTGGTACTGAAAAGAAATGTGGCTATATTGATCAAAAAGAAAAAATGTCAAAAATGATTATCGGAAAGCTTGAGTTGTTGATCATTTTCACTTGTATGGAAAAAAAATTAGATGAGAATTTTTTTTTCTAAATGGAAAATAAAAAATTTTTTTTTTCATATTGTTGCATAATAATTCTGCACAATTGCTTCCCAATAATTGTACACATATAGACATTTTGGAAAGGAACCTACAGCGCCACTCTTTATCATGCATGTGGCACAAAAAACCAGCACATTGTACCAAATCCACACAAATACAGATCATATGTTTGACGCACATGGCACAGAGAAACAGTGCAGTGTGCACAGTGTGAGGCACACACACACACACACACACACACACACACACACACACACACACACACACCCCCACACACACACACACACACACACACACACACACACACACACACACACCCAAGCACACACGTACATACACAAATACATGTCAAACCTTTTTTTTGAAGTTACAAACTATACTGCATAAAAAAATAAAACCAGCCTGTGTCTGACATCCAGAGGAATCAGTGAAGTGAAAACATCTGTTTCATTTAGTCTATTTGACAAACGTTTCAATGAGATTTCATGATTATAAGTCTGCTTAAGTCTGTAAAAACTGAGGTTAATAAATTTTGCCTGTATAATTCAACACTTACCATGAGGAACAGCGTTGATATTGATTCTAAAGAGGTTCATGTGATGGTCTAGACATCACCAGTTGCTTTAAGCAGAGTGCAGGTGCATGGTACCTGCTGAGATTGGAAGGTAACTCAGTTTGGTGGCCTTCAAAATTGGCACCTAAGTTTCTGGGTGGATTTACAGACGGTAATTTCATTTTTTCATCTCGTCTGTGAAAATCAGATTATCTGTTTCTGTAAGAGCAAAGGAGCACAAATACAGGCCTCTGTTACTTGGCTGAAACAACACCTGCTCAGCACACAAAGATGCAAACAACAACTTTCATTAAAAGTATGATGCATCACTGACTGCGTGTAGGGATGTGGTTCATTCCCAAGTGCATTTTAACATACCTGTGCTTGCTACGAGGGGATAGTTTACGTTCAATATCATATTTAGTAAGTTAGAATATACTTTCTGAGGAGATTAATTTGTCAAATTAAAAATATCTTTTGAAAACTGACAATCTCTAACCAGGTTTTAAACATACATTTCAACATATAATTCATGAAGCTCAGGTTCATAAAATCTGAGCTTCATCATTTACATTTTAAATGACTACATCATTTAAAATGATGTAATGTTATCATTTGAAATGTTATATCTCAATAACTTTAAGTGGACAATTATCGTAATTAACATCACTAAAGGCTTTCAAACATCAATCTGTGTGTGCAGTTAATCTTTTAAATGTGTTTCTGTCTGTATTTTTCTGTGTATTTATTTTGAGTCTCTATGTCCTCTGTGCTCTTTGTGTTGTCCTGTCTTCCCCCTTGATTACTCCCAGGAGTGTCTTGTCTCCTTGATTATCCTCAGTGTATTTAATCCCACCTGTGTCCTTTGTTTCTCGCCTCAGTTTGGCGTTCTGTCTTATGTGTGTTGCCTACTGTCCATTCTTATCCCCAGTACCAGTGTTGAGCCCCAGCTACTGCTCAGCTGTGCTGCCTGGTCGTTGGACTGTTTGTATTTGGACCTTTTGGATTATTCATCATTAAACTCCATCATTCATTTTACCTGGGTCCTCTACTGTCTGCCACCACCTACACCTGCAGTTTATGAGTTTCACTGACCGATAGTTCTTGAAATAAAGTTACTTTTCAACAATATTCTAATTTATTGAATTGGCCTGTAATTTTGTGTCATGGAAAAAATATTATACAAATAGGTTTTCATATTTTTTTTACAAATATTCAAAAATACAGTAAGTAAGGAATGCAGCTGATTTCGGCCTCTCTCAGGCACACGTTTCAGAAATGTTTTTGAGTAACATTTTGAAGACAGTGCAGTATTTTCCTATTACTTCCCAGTAATGAGCTTCTTCATGTTAACTGGCCAAATGAAATCCAAATGAAAATAAACTGAAGTTTCCAGTGAACAACACAATATTTTTGAATGTATACAAGGTGTGTGAATTATTTGTCAAGTTGCTGTGTCAGAACTTGAAACATCGCAAAAAGTTCTCACACTTATGTAGAGTTTTGTATAATGTAAGGGTAAAAGAAAGAGAAATGTAAAATTTGAACTTGAGTTCAAATAATTATTTGGAAGATATTAATCCTAAGAGAGGTTACTTTTACATGCTTTACTCACTGGGTCTAGAGTTCCCTTCCCAACAGCAACAACAAAATATGTGCTTTGGTTTCTGGAATCTTCTTCCTGAAGGACATTATTTTGTCATATTCAGTACTGACAAAATGATTTTTATTTTTTTGCTAAATACTTTCTGATGATAGCCTTCAACATCAACCCTGAGTAAGTTTGTTTCTGTGAAAGTTTTATTTTTACTTAAGTTACATTATTAATGACTAAAGCAGAATTTAGCTGCAAAATGTCAAATTCCCTGCAGTTTTACTTTCCCATTAGTGACATTCAGCAACTGCAGAAATCTTAGATCATTCCTAGAGGTGAAAAACATCCCTTGAGATGCCAGTGTGTGTGGCAAACTATAAAGACCTGCCTCTTATGTACAAAACACTTCACTTTAAAAAAAATTCTAATATTAGATTGGTATTAAATTGTCAATAGCTTTTCTATGAGCAAAGCAATTCTAGACAAGATGTGAACTTTTTACCTGATGAAGGTTATCATAGCTCAAAAACTAAGTCACAGCTCTTAGTTTACAGCACAGATAAAATGAAACTCGTCATGATCAGACTTGCTGAACCAGAGATGGTCTCCTTCTTTCTCCATGGCTCCAGTGGTGTCACAGTTTTCTTTAGATTTGTTGTGGTCCCTCTGTTTAAAATTTACAACACTGTCAGTTCAGCAAAGGTCTGCATCTGATTATCCAAGATGGAGACCAGCTCTTGGTGTGTCTGCAGTAGCTCAGTGCTTCTAGACAGTTCTTGTTTTTATAAATCAATAAAAAAGGTGAATCTTAGAAACATAAACTTGTTTTATATGACAGAAAGTCAAGGAACTCCATGAAGAATATAATGTAAACAGCACAGTCAGTGATGCAATATGTTTATAGCAAGCATGAGAATGATCTAATGGTCTGACTGTTGATTGCAGCAATACACAATATTTGTAAAAATAGAGGGCTCCAAAACCAAATTTTGTGTAGGGCCCCATGGAGGATTGGGCTGGCCCTGTCCCCCATTATTGAAGTCAACTCACCACCAGTCAGTAGACAGCTCTGACCTGTCTTCACCCAAGAATTCTAAAAGCACATATGGATATCCTGATGCTTGAATATGGTGTTTGTTATGGACAATCCATGATGAGCACAAAGATCCAATAACAGAACACCACTTGGTTTAGATCAGGCTGGCCGATCCTCCCAACCACACCCCACCAGGTCTCACTGTCATTGCCCATCTGAGCATTGAAATCCCCCAGCAGAACAAGGAAGTCCCTAGGAAGGCCACTCTCCAGAACACCTCCAACGACTCCAAAAAAGGTGGGTAATCTAACCTGCTGTTTGCCAAGTAAGTAAGTTTTGACAAACAACAGTCAAAACCCATCCCCTCACAAGTAAGTGAAGGGAAGGTTCTCTCTTCACTGGAGTGAACCCAAAAATACAGGCATCAACCTGATCCAAAGTCCCCAGGCTCTGCTTCCTCAGTGGAAGATGTGATAATGGTATTGAGGAGATCTTTTAAGTACTCTCCCAAGTCATTCTCCATGGCCTCTGTGAACACTGTTATATGTGTGAAAAATAATGTCACACCTGCAACTCCAACATAAAAACAGAATGCTTTTTCAAAGACACTGATGAAATGACTCTGATAATCCCATTGTAAGTCAGTCCAGTCAATTTAAGATATCCTGTGATTCCTGACCCATCCATGCATCCATGCATCCATCCATCCATCGTCTTCCGCTTATCCGGGGTCGGGTCACAGAAGTAGCAGCTTAAGAAGGGAGACCCAGACTTCCCTCTCCCCAGCCACTTCTTCCAGTTTTTGCCTCAGTGACCATCTGAGCTGCATGCCACTTAGACTGCCAGTAACCATCAGCTGCTTCCAGCGTCCTACAGACCAAAATGACCTGGTAGATTCCTATTTTCAGCTTGGCAGTTTCCCTCCCTTCTGGTGTCCATGAGTTGATTCTAGGGATGACCCCAAAACAGGCACTGACAACCTTGTGACCAGAACTCTGACAAGCATTAGTTGCCCACACATCAGATATGAGCAAAGGATGCTGGTGTCAGAAGTTGTTGCTTGTCACCAGCAAATGACTGAGTTCCATTATATACAGGAATTTCAAGCACTGGGTCACATTTATGGTCGTGAGCTTTGGGTCTTGACTGAAAGAACAGGCTGCCGAAATGGATTTTCTCCGTAGGGTGGCTGGGCTCTACTTTAGAGATAGGGTGAGAAGCTCGGTCATTAGGGAGCGACTCAAAGTAGAGCCGCTGTTCCTCCACATCAAGAGGAGCCAGTTGAGGTGGCTTGGCATCTAGTCAGGATGCCTCCTGGATGCCTCCCTAGTGATGTGGGAGGAAGCCCCGGGGAAGACCCAGGACATGCTGGAGGGACGACGTCTCTCGGCTGGCCTGAGAAAGCCTTGGCTGGAAGAAGTGGCTGGGGAGAGGGAAGTCTGGGTCTCCCTTCTTAAGCTGCTACTCCTGTGACCCGACCCCAGATAAGCGGAAGACGATGGATGGATGCATGGATGGGTCAGGAATCACAGGATATCTTAAATCATCTGGACTGTCTGACCACGGGAGTATCAGAGTCATCACATCAGTGTCTTTGAAAAAGTATTCTGTCTTTATGTTGGAGTTGCAGGTGTCACAACATTTTTCACACATATAACAACTTAGAGTAGTTGTAGTGTCCTCTTGTTGTTCCTTTGGGAGGTGAATGACAGGACCAAGGTTACAAATAACACATGAAGACTTCTGACATTGTTCACAATAGTCAGCTGTGTACAGCTCACAGTCTGTGTTAATGACATATTGGGTCAGATAGTGTAACATATAAAACAAAAAGACTCCTGGCTTGTCCTGATGTACGACATCCTTCATCTTCAGTGTTTCAATTATTTCATTCTGAACTGCAAAGACTTCATCTAGAGAAAATATCTTCCTGGATGATACATTGCTGTAAAGAAAAATCTTGCAAACAATGGCGTCTCTGT
Organism: Poeciliopsis prolifica; assembly: GCF_027474105.1. NCBI lineage: Eukaryota > Metazoa > Chordata > Actinopteri > Cyprinodontiformes > Poeciliidae > Poeciliopsis > Poeciliopsis prolifica. The sequence goes on along the minus strand of NW_026562420.1, from coordinate 2,847,600 downwards.
AAAAGGTCCGGATACTGAGCCAGACCTTCTGGTAATATTCAAGTTCATGATGCTACTTATTGTGGCATTCATGCAACAGTTGAAGAATGAGTTGGAAAATTTGCAAAAGTACATGTTTGGCTCAAGCTTAAAATTCACGCTGTCGAAACATCTGTTATTTTGAATTTCATCTTGTGAGTTTTCTTCTGCTGAAGAGGATTCTTCTGATGATGAATCCTCAGAAATTTCTTCAAAATATGTCACAATTTACTTGCTGTCACAGTTTGGTTTCACATCCAGGTCCATTTGGTCATGAGGAACATTGATACTTCCAAAAGCAGCAAAGTCTTTTGATGCCTTTACTGTCAAATCCATAGTTGTGGTTTTGCCAGTATCTTTCTCATCCTTAGAGGAATCTTCCATGTCCTTTTTGTCTTCAGTGTCAAAAGCAAAGTATTTTGATCTCTTGTCCTCAGAGTTTTCTACTAAACCATCGTTGCCTCTTATGTTTTATCCTAACAACTTTTCAACTCCCTTCGTAACAAGAAATCCAAGGTCCCATAAATATCAAAATCCTCTTGACTTGATGTTCAGCTAAAATGGTTTGTAGAATCAGTTTGAAGTCGTCTCTCAGGAATCGATCTGCCTCCAACCAAGTTGAGAAGCAAACTGAGAATTCTTGTATTCTTGTATCTCTGTGAACATTTATGACAACATCAGTGAGAACATAGAGCTTCTCATCAACATGATGATGTCAAACAACCTGTCAGGTTCTTGTTTGTTTTTGCTGCTATGGAAACACAAGGAGTTACCTTTGGGGTAAGATTACTGTCAATTAAAAATGCATGTGTAGACATCTAAATTAGTAAATGTTAGTAATTAAATGTGTAGAAATTTAAGCTGTGTATTTGTCTTGTTTTCCATCTCATACATGCATGTAAAAATCTGAGATCTGTGTGTGTCTGACACCCTGGATGACAAAATCAAAAGAAAGAGAATGTGATGAATGCAAAACTTGTTAATCAAAGTGTTTAAGGTTCTTTCTTTTAGTATTTCAATAAAGAATATCAAAATTTATAGCTATATACATAAATACATAAATAAATGAGCCAGAAAAGGGTCATTTAGGACCTCCACTTTGGGCAGTTTAAGGATCTTGTTCAGGAATGAGGGATAAATGGAGCGAGAGATTGACAAGCGAATTGGTGCAGCGTCTGCTGTGCTGGTCAGTTGTGATGAAGAGAGAACTGAGTCAAAAAGTGAGGCTCTCAATTTACTGGTTGATCTATTTTCCTACCTTCATTTATGGTCATGAGTTTTGGGTCATAACCAAGAGGGCACAGATACAAGCGACTAAAATGAGTTTTTTAGGTTGGGTGTCTGGGCTCTCTGTTTCTCAGTCAACCTCTCTTGGAGTAGAGATGCTGCTCCTTCACATTGAGAAGAGCCGGTTGAGGTGGTTAGGACATTTGGTTAGGATGCCTCCTGGGCGCCTCCCTGGTGAGGTGTTCCGGGAACATCCCTCTGGAAGGAGACCCAGGGGAGGACCAGAGACACGATGGAGAGACAATGTTCCTGGGAACACTTTGAGATTCCCCCAGAGGATCTGGAAAAGGTGGCTGGGAGAGGGAAGTCTGGGCTTGTCCAAGCCAACTCCGGATAAGAGGAAAATGGATGGATGGATAAATCAATGCACACGCACCCAAATGCATGATACAGAATATAGACAGTAACGTTGAATAGCTTGGTTTGCTGTCTTGTTTCACAAATGATAAAATAGACAAATTTGAGGATAGATAAGAAACATGCTTTTTCCTTGTTCTAAGTAAATATCATATCATGAAAATATGATATTTAAAATTATATTCTGCGTCACTCCAATCATATAAAATAATTTTTAGTACAGTTTTGGAGGTTTGTGAGGAACAATAATGTTTCCCTCTCTGAAATGGATCTAAACATTAAACATTAAACTTTTGGGTTGAGGGAAATGATGGACAGCAACTGAAAAATAGTTTCTTTGACCAAGTCTCCATTCAAGGCATTCTTGACACGGGTTAAACTGGGTTTGAATATTTTTCATTCAAATTAAAAAATGGCAAAGTCAAACATTTTGTTATTAATGTTAGGATCTTCAAGTCTTGAATAAAACATCTTTGCCTTTTAAAATAAGCTTTACCACCACATGCTGACATATATTCACATATATCGCACTGCAGCATTAAAATGTCATATTCTGCATTTATTGTTATGTTCGCAGTCTGATGGGTTTTCAGGGCTTTGCATCAGCTTCTCCTTCAGAGTTTTTTTTTTTTTTTTTTTTTGCAAACTTGCAGGAAGAGGAGCGTATGGAAAACGACCCTTTGTGATGCAAAGAACTATCATTTCTCCATTCGTTTCCACTTTGTAATTCATACAGCCTCATCTTTTTCCTCTCAGCGACAAAAGGCAGTCAAGCCACTGTCAATGCCAACCGGACCGCAGTGCGCACAGGGGGGGGGACGCTACGCGCCGTGCGCCGCGCTGCCGCGCCGCTGCGCGCACCATGACCGCCCTGGGAAGACGGATGCGGCTCGGTTGCTGCTCAATCAGGCTTATAATGTTTTATTCCCGTTTTTATCAGCTGTGGAATTAAAACAAAAGTTTGCAAGAAGCGCAAACAATGGCCCGAATCTAAGTGGACCACCGCTTCACTGAGGTAATTTCATTCATTTATTCATTGTAACAAATGAACACATGACTCATGTTCTAGTTTACGGCGAAAACCTTTTGCTATGCTGGCGAGTACCAAAATTTAAACTTGGGTATAGTTTAATTTTATTGGGCAAAATGATATTTTCTTAGCAAATTCTGTGTGATTGTGAAGCTGAATCAATCGTCTTGATCAGGATATAAACTGCCTTGATCTAAAATTGTTGAAGGGCTAATTATAATATGACCACACAATTAAAGATCATATCAGTTGTTAGAGGACTCGGTGTGAGAGTTTAATTGATTTTAAAGTATATTTTCCTCACATAGATTGCTATCAGCCTGTGATTTAGACCTGAGTTTTAATGACAACCTAAAAAGACTCGTTGCTGTCCACTTGAACAGGCAATTCTGGGTTTTTAAATTGTTTTAACGATTCTTAGTTTTGTGCAAGAATTTTTCTTCCAATGAAATGTGTGATCATTAATAGACAAACATACCCAATCATGCTTAAAGATCCCCAACTGCTCATTTTTGCCCTTTTAACAACAAAATTATCATGATGACAACAGTTCTCTGTCAGAAGCAACTTAGAGTAAATCACTGGAGAGTGATTTTCATACTAAATGCTGCCTCAATGTCAGCAGCTTTATATGATAATGTACCTTAAAATGTGTTTATATTTTACTATTTATTCCCCACATGTAAAAACAAACAATAAAAAAACCACAATTAGTAATTTTGAAATAAAAAAATATTCAGCTGTTTTTTTGGCTAAAGCGCAGCAGAATACTCTTGATTGTCATTGCTCAGTTGTTCTGAACTAAAACCAAAATGTTTGTACTAAATGCCCTTTGGTGTCCAACAGAACTGTAACATGCACTGCAGTCATAATGTAGATCAGTTTATGCTAGAGATGCTCAGATCCAGGATTTTTCAAGTTCTGATCTAATCCTGATATCAGGTCACCAATATTGTCTCAAGAAAATCACTTTCACCAAAGTATTTGATGTTTTTAACATGGGGCTTTAAGTGAACATATAAGAATACAAAAAAGGCACAGACATGTGAGCTGTGCAAATTCTGTCTGACTAATAATTGGAAATGTTTCAGACAATCCTTTCAAGTTCTCTTATAAGGAGCTTCTAGATCTGAATATTTCCTAACTTTTTGAACCAGGTAGCAGTTACTAAAACTGCTGCAGCTGTCAAAAGCTTTTTGGTCAATGTTTCAAAAAATGGTCTGAAAAGCCTCTATATCGAGAGACAAAAAACAAATAAACTGTGCTGTCGCACTGTCATGTTATTCATAAGCCTAACTCTAACTAAATTATGAAACAGATCACAACATTTGCCAAACAGTGAAAAAGCATATGTTGGTGACATCATTAAGCTATTCTTAACAGCTAATCACAGCAGTCTTTGTGTAACTTCTTGTGTATAAATATTTATACATTTTTATTAAAGTCTGCCATAAGGTGGCCATGAGGTTGTCAGAAATAACTTCAAATGTTTTACAATAAATGTGTATCTTGTATTTTTCCCATTTGGCCAAAAAGCTTTCATGACAACAAAAGTTTAATGTAGGGGCCTGCATGAGGTTGATTGACAGCGCTATGCCCCTCCTCCTGGCTCTGATTGGTTGTTTTTGACTAAAAGCGAAGCATTTTTGCTGCGGTGGAGGAGCTTGATCTATTCACAGATTGTGTGTCTGATAATCTGTGAAAATGTCCAATCATTATGTCAGGACATAGTGACAAATTTAAAAAATATGTTTAAAAAAAGATTTTTGAAAAGTTGCATTCTGTAGCTTTATTATGTTTTATGTAGGCATGAATAAAGCTGATGAGTTACTATTATTTTAACTTCAGGCTCACAGCAAATTCTATTTTTGCCTTTATGTTCATTAAAACAAAGTTTTGAAATCTTTTCTGGTTCAACTAATGATTGAATATTTATTCTGCAGGCTGGCTGTTAGCCATGAACGAGGATGAACTAAACATGACTCAAAAGGAGCATTTTACATTTGAAGATGAACATTTCGACTGCTGTATTGAGGAGAACCTCTGGACTTTGGATGACAGCACAAAGCTGGTTGGAGTTCAAGTTGTCCTCATCCTCTCTTACAGCACAATCATCTTATTTGGAGTCACTGGAAACTCCTTGGTGATTTATGTCGTCTATAAATTCAAAAACCTACGCACAGTGACCAACTTCTTCATAGTGAACTTAGCTGTGGCTGACCTGCTGGTGAACACGCTGTGTTTGCCTTTCACTCTTGTCTACCTTCTCTATGACGATTGGATGTTTGGTCAGGTGTTGTGCTTTTTGCTGCCTTTCGCTCAAGGCATGGCTGTACACGTCTCCACCATCACTCTGAACATCATCGCTTTGGACCGCCACAGGAGCATCGTCCACCACATGGAGACCAAGATGTCCAGAGACATGTGTACCGTGGTCATCGTTATCACATGGGCTCTCAGCGCCTTACTGGCCAGCCCACTTGCCATTTTCAGGGAGTTTGGGTCCTTTAACATTTCCACCGAAGAGACCCTGCAGGTGTGCGCAGAGAAGTGGCCAGACAGCAGCATGAATGGAAAAATCTACAGCTTCTCCATGCTGGTGGTCCAGGTTGTCATACCATTGCTCATCAATTCTGTTGCATACATCCGCATATGGAACAAACTGAAGAAGCACATGATATGCGGCCGCAATGACAACCAGCGAAGGAAGAAGACCACCAAGATGATGCTGACCATGGTGGTGGTCTTTGCTGTGAGCTGGCTGCCCTTCCACGCATTCCAACTGGCTATAGACATTGATAACAGTGTGCTGAATATAAAAGACTTTAAGCTGGTTTTCACTGTGTTCCACATCGTGGCCATGTGCTCCACCTGCGTCAATCCCATCCTGTACGGATGGATGAACAACAACTACAGGACGGCCTTTTTGTCTGTGGTCAAATGTTACCGACCCCTTGCAGTCAGATCCTCCAAAAACAGAGAGAAAGAAAAAGACGACGACAGGGACTGCACTGACTTCAGGTCAACAAACCTCTGAGAACACGGGGAGTATTTATTTGTCGACTCAAAAATTCAGTCAGAAGCTTCTGTGTTTTTATTTGGGATGGATCAAGACAAAGAGATTCACAAGAAGGAAGTAAAACAAATTAAATTTCTTACAAATCATAGTCTGTAAAGCATTTATACTGAGCCTCCAAAATTCAGAGGCCTTGGAAAAAAAACAGTGGAGGCAAAAGCTAACAGGAGTTGTGGTGTTGGTTTATTTCAGCATAAATAGAGCTGCATCTCACAGTGCACTATTCATTCTAAAATGAGCAAAAGTATGGCATAGCTGCACATTTTCCAAAACATCATAATCCACCTAATCAGAGGCTGGGCAAGGAAACAAGAATTCAGAGACGCAGCAAAGAGGCCCATGGTACCTCTGGAGGAGCTGCAGAGATTCACTTCTCACATTGGAGTATATCTTGCTAAGCAACTATTAGATGCGCATTTCAAAGATGAAGCTGTCCCGGACCTGTGGCAAGAAAATAGTGTTAAAAGAAAGCCAAGTCAGCAGGCCAGGTGTTAGAAGCTGCTGTGGTCAAAATAAGAACAAACTGTGAATTTTGTGGCCAACAAACTGTATAACAGATACTGAACATCATCTTAAACACATAGTGATACATGATGGTGGCAGCATCATCCTGTCACAAGAGGGGATAGAACTGATTTGACTGGAAAACTAATGAGCACCGTTTAAAATAATGTATCACTTTCCTTCTGTAAAATTATGAAATTCTGTAAGTTTGTGGTTATAACATGACAAACTGTGGAGAAGTTCAAAGAGTGTGAAAACATTCAGGGCACTGTAAATGTGTCATATATGTTACAATGAAAACTGGTTTAAATGCTTTTAATGTTTAAGATGAAATTTTGCATGAATTTATCACAACTATAAATGATAGGGCAAAATGAGTCTTTTGTTTTTAGGTGAAACTCTTGTTTATGTGGACCGTCTGCAGTTATGTTTGGATGCAAATTGTGGGATTGTTGATGCTGTTTGAGGTTTTCTTGTAGGTATGAGGCTAAGTTCACACACCTGGCAACCAAAATCTGCCTTTTCACTGCAGCCTCAATTTCATCCGAAAAAAAAAAAATTCCATATGTGGTACAAAATTTTACACAAATCCAATTGTTTTCAAAGTGTCTGCAGTCTGAACGGTCATGCTGTATTTTAACCCACTTTCACGCTGTTGATGTGAAACATGTCCCATATATGGTAAATCCAGACTTAAACAATGGTTGAAAATTATAATTATGAAATTATAAAGGAAGTGTGTTAGTGAGGCACATCGTCCCAATCCCACCAGCCCTGGTTCTGACAGCCGAACTGACTCCTCTACAGATAACTCTCCTCTGAAGTCTGTTGTTACTGGTTCTGCTTTCTTTTTATCATCTTCCTTCGTATTGTGTGATCTTATGGTGATACTGCTGTCACTCATTGCTCTGATAGTGGTAGAATTTAATTGAAAAGAAAAAAACAAAATCAGGTTTCAGCAGAAAAATTGGAATTGAACACCGAGATCGACTGTGTGAACATAGCCTTATCGCGAAAATCGTACATTATATTTGTGTTTTTCTTTAGGATTTTGGGTTTGTAATCTTTCAACGTGATGTGGACTGCAGCCGTTTTAAAATTTAATAGTTTCTTTTTCCTACCTCTTTACTCTCCAGACCCTTTGATCATGTAAAGAGAACGTTCAGAATGCATAATTCATTCAGCTCCGCTGTGCTTTCAGCTCTTCGTCATAAAGACAGAATTTGACCGAGCAAATCCTTCAGTTTAGTAGATGGGCTCCTGAAGGACGATCATTCAGTCTGCGCTGATGCTGCTTTCCATATACATGACCTCCTGTTCATATGCTGTGGACAGATTGTTGAGACTGACATGTTCCTGTGAGTACAAATTGCAGGTACAAGCATTGGACAGAAAAGAAAAGCTGCAAGGGAAAAAAAATAAAAATAAAAAAACTTTGAAAGAGTTTCAAAAATCTTATAAAAGTTATTGATTAATAACCCTTTGGCTCTTTTATGGGCAATAAAAATGAGTTTGGCCATGGTAAGATTTTTCATACAAAAAGCTTGTGACTTAAGTTTTCTCAGAAGCTTTTCTTATTTCGACTAAATTTTTTAAGTATTGCTTTCCATTATATTAAAATGTTAAATATGTAACAAACTAAGGAGAAAAAAGATTAAATGTCAGCTTTTGCAACTTCTACTGCCAACAGATACTACACACACACAAAAACAACACAAAAACAAATGCACTATGAAAATATTCATTATTGTCACAGGCTGACCTTGCACACAATTCATCAGCAAATTATTATATTTCCCTTGTATAATCATAGGCTTTTCAAGGCTTCATCTTTACGTAAATAAAATAGTTCTTTGAGTCCCATAATTTCGTGCACATTGATGATGCAGTTTACTTTGAGTGGTCTCTAATAAATTTAGCTTTTTAATAATTGGGTGCCCTATTTGAACTTACTTTGAATGCATATTGTTGCTGATTGCTTATCGTCATCTTCCTGAAATAATGAGTCGTTATTTTCGGAGTCACCACCTGTTTTTCTCCAAACAGTTTTACCTGAAACCAATGTTTTAGGTAAAAACAAAACAAAACCAAAAAAATCTTCTGCTAAAAAATGACTTATGAAGGTGACGCTGTGTTACAGGTCTTGTTCTGTTTGATCGCAAATTGGAAAAAAGTTTTTTTGTTTGTTTTTTTGAATAATGCATCTATAAACTGCATATCCCCAACTGCTCAGACAATTAGAGAACATTGTCAGTCGCCCTTTTATTAAAGGAACTCTGCTTGTTAGATCCAAAAGCAAATCAACAAACCGCATTAAGATGCTTAGAGTTAGAACTTAGCTTGAGAATCAATCTGTTCTGAAGAACGAGTGGCTTGAAATGTTTGACTGGAAAAAGGTGGAGAGAGAAGGGAAAGACAGGAATCAAACTCAGGACTGGAACTTAAAATACCTTTTGATGTCACAGTTAGAAGAAAATGTGCAGACTGGTTTGCGAGGACAGAAAAGCAACAGTAGCTCAAATAATGACTTGTTACAATGAGGTATGCTAAATATTATAACAGCATCTGAAGGATGTGAAACAACCAAGTCCAGTTCTTCCCAGAATTCTAAAGGTTTTGCTGCTGTGTTTGTCGTTGACGCCACAGAACATTTTCAGGGTTTGGCTCATTTGACGGGTCAGGCCATTTTGGTGGCAGGTGGATGGGCCTATTGCCAGATTAGCAAACTTTTTACTTAAGCACCTCATAGAAACACCATCTACCTGAGGCCAGGTGGGTGAACAGAGTGAAGTCCTCCACTAAGAGAAGTCTTGTGGCCAACAAACAAACTGCTTTGATTGGGTTGCACTGACATGGCATCCAGGTGTCTCTGCACATAGACTCAATAAATGTATTTGTAGTGATGAAATTCTTCAAAGTTGTCAAGTGTTCACTGCCTTTACTGTGTCTACAGTACAGTTTGTATTATGTTTCAGCCAATTGCTAGCTGCTTATTCATTCAGTGCAGTGATGCGGTGCAGGATTGGAAGGCCATGATAACTAGGGAACCTGAAAGAGGTTTTCTTGGAAAACTGAGGCACTCAGCCCCTCCTCTATCCTGCCCTCATTGTTTGAGAGTTGTAATGGCTTTTACAGTGATTACGCCGGTCTTCAGGTTTTGTAGAGCTCTTCCTGTTGACCACGTCCTCACTGATTAACTTTGCATGTACGTGAGGAGCTGAGGGATCGAGACATTAGATGGCCAGGTCTCCGTTTTTAGAAAGCTATTGATAGTGCATTCAGCATCAAGTCAATAATTGTTTTTTTAGCTGTCCGACATTATTGAACAGCTGCCCGACACCAAGCTAACACTCAGGATGGGAGCAGTCCACTCACTGCTCGAGTAAATTGAACAAAAGCTTAGAAAGTAAAGTCAATTTACCCTTCTTTACTAATTGTCTTGTCTGTTGGCTTTTAAAGATAGATTGAAGTTGTCCTCTAAAAACTCCCTTGACTTTTAGCCCCACAAGTGATAGCATCTAATTCACTTCCTTTTGACAGTAATTAGATGGAATCAGATGCAGAATAGAGGCATATTGATTTGAGATAGAGAATCAGCAGAAGGATAGGGGAAGAAGATAGAGACTGGTGAACTCCTGATATGCAATGATAAAGTCTATATTGATATTTAGGGATTTGGAATATTTAGACTTTTCTTAATTCAGTGAATATCATGTAGAGTACCACCTGTTCATCCTTCGTGGCTGAAATGATGGAGCTCATTGAGATTGGGTTGTTAGCTGACATGAACCTGGAACAGTTCACACATCCACAGCCTCGGTCTGCTGACGTCCAGCTGGAGTGTTTTTGGGATCGATTTTCCAGCAAAGTCCACGGTTCAGCTGCCTACCTTCTAATTGCAGTTTCAGTCAAATTTAACCGTCGTCCCTCTTCTTCGTGCAACGTTCCGGAAGCGCCGCCATGTAAAGAGTCCCTCAGCATGAAGCCGCCACCATCGTGCTTTACTGCTGGTGCAGTGCTCTTAGCTTTGAAAGCTAAATGATTCATCCTTGCATGTGATTGTGGACAAATTGATCAAACTTTCTCTCATCTCTCCATAAAATGTGGCGTTAGACGATGTTTGGCTTTTCCATGCGATAAGTTGCAAACTTAAATTGAAAGTGTTGATTTTCATGCAGGTGATGCTTTCTCTTTAAGCACACACACACACACTGTCCATGTTGGTGTTATATTTGCTTCATCAAGAAGCGTTCATTAAGGAGTCACTACGTCTCTCTCAATCAAGCATGTCCCTCTAGGATACATGCAAGGTCAGTTTGTTGTTTCATTAAGGAAATGAAAGGTTGAAGGATGAGGACACACTGCATTGTTTTCCCTTCTGCTCAAGGACTTTTGGTTTGTGTGGGCAGCAAGAACACTTAGGTTGAATCAATCAATAAGGAGAATCCAGTCAGCAACAACAACAGAATTCACCTGTGGGCCGAGAAAACATTTTGAGAGCTTACAGGTATGAGGAGGAGGTGATTTATCCTGTAGGAGAGTTCTGTGAACCATCTGGGTCAACGCTCCTCATATGGTAGACGGATCCCTGCTTCACCACAGCTGGTTTAATTAAGGGGTCATATTGCAAAGGCATGTTTAGAACTTGACCACTGAATATTTTTAGGTCATTTTTCAGAGATTGTGAAGACCTCCTGCAACTGCTTAGAGTGTGGAAAGATAGTTTAGAAATATCAGTGTGTATTTCAGGACTTTCTTCATTGTGTATTTGTTCTCTGTGCCTTTGGATTTGTTTCCTACTTTTATGTTAGTCTTTTCACCTTTTGTTTACAGCGTAAAAAAGTGTAAATCACTTTAAATATACATGTAATTTTTTTTTTGTTTCTTTTATATTTTACTGGCTGGTTTGGCAGCTTTAAAGCCTGGCTGCATTCCATTGTTCTTTGCTTTATTTCTAAATGTGTCAACATGGACGCTATGAGACACAGATTCCCTTTACAGAACAAACAGAACTCTTTACCAGAAGACTGAAAAAAGGATTTATAGTGGGATTTACAGTGATGACCACCACACAGTGTTCAGTTGTCAGCTGCAAAATCTGATTTACTGATCAAAAGGTTTCACACTGCTCCGGTTATTTTTGCACAAACACAAAGTGCAGAAGAAAACTGAAGCGATGTAGGACCTGAGAGGAGACGTTTGTGATTGGACAGATCTAGGAAGAGGGAAATGTGGTGACCAGATCGTGGCCCTCTGGTGGTCTCATTCTGGCTCGAGCGTGAATCTCACAGTACAGCTGGCTCTCAACGAAGAAATAACCCTTCTGTTTCAGGTTGACGTCACACTCAGCACACACAAAGCAGCCAGGGTGGCGATACTTGTCTCTGGCTTTAACCACCGTCCCGCTGCAGCATCAAAAACAGAGAAAAGGAGGTCATGAAAATATATAATAGCTTCACAGAAGTTAGAGTTTTGATGCTTGCACTGTTAAGCCCTTAAACTGACTAATTAATTACATTTACTTAGCAATAAGAGAATACAAATCATGTAAAATAACAGTTCACATTACACAGATGAGATTTTAAGAGGATGAAAAGTTTTTTATTTAACCAAAATAAGAATTTGTCTGTTCTGCTGTGAAAACATCATTCAAGAATTATTATTCAAGGATTCGCCTTTGCTGTTCCAGTCACTTGGTATCTTTTCTGTAAAAGTTAATGTTTATCTTTGTTTCCTTTCCAAAACTTCACACTTTTCACATTTTGTGTTCTTATTATTGTTTTGTGTTCTGTCACTGTCCACTGGAGCCAATCGCACCTGATATTCCTCTCTCTGGGCAAGAGAGCTGATGCACTTAAGTTGTCAAAGAAATGAAAATATTTTTGATCATTTTACATGTTTAAGATATTCAGATGAACTGAGATAGATGACAATTAAGAAATAAAAAGAAATAAAAAGAAGAATTTGCAGCAAAACTTTCAGAAAGCCAGCAGTGAAGGAAACTCGGCTTTCAGCAGAAGTTTTTTTTTTTCCAGACAACTTGCAGTAAAAGTGCCATGTTGACCAAAAATCCCAAGGAGTTTGCCCTGGCTGTAACGGACATGGATGTGAACAAATAAGGGCAGATTTTCCTCAAACTACATTCCTGATTCCTCATTACAGGAGGACATCCGTATCTTTTTTTCATTGTTAATGTTTAATGTTCATGTTTATTTACATGTTTATTTCTCCACAGGACTTTCTGTGTACATCCTGAACAAGTAGCAGATTTTAATCAAAAACTTGGTAAATTAAAAACAATTCCTAAAAGCGTCACAATAATCCCATTGAAAGTGTGTGTGAGCTCCTCTCTGTCGCAGCCACATCATTCAGCTGATTCTTTTTGCCCATGTTGTTGCCAGTCAGATCTTAATGAGAACCACAGATTCTCTGCTCTCTTTGTACTCACACAATGCCGTTCCCACACTTGTCACAGACAGGCAGCTTCTGCAGGTTTCCTGAAGGCGCAGTGGGTTTAGTTGTGGGGGCTTTCACTGTGCGAGTCACAATGGGTCGAGTGCCTGGATGCATGACACAGAATCCTCTCAATAAAACAAGCTCTTGTGATCTGATCACGTGACTTAAAACATGACACTTAAAGCACAGACTGCAGGAGCATCGAGGACCAGGGACTCACAACGACGCCTTCAATCCTATTTGATGACTGTATTTTTCTGTGCAACCAAGGAAACGTACAGGGAAGTGCTTCTGTATTGACAAAATATCCAACTTTAAGAGCACAGCACTGGATTAATAAGGGGAATACAGTAGAGTGAGTCTTGGTGACGGGTTGGTCGGCTGTACAGGGGTGGATGTGATTCAGACGTTTGGTGTTCTGAACCACACAAAACCCAGAGCTTCTCCTTTCAAAACTTGTTAATGAAGCTGTTCATCACATGTAATTTGGTTTCCACAGACATTCAACAAAATGATCAAAAGTCAGAAATAGCCCTAGCAATTTATAAAGCTCATACAGTGTTTATAATATGACTCAGTGCACTTTCTCTCAGCTGTGGCGTCTGACAGCATGGTGGTGTGGCGGTTATACATAATTATCTTCAAAACAAAAATAATTTCTTATTCTGCCTTTTGTATATATTTCTATGTAATTGTCTGTACTGAGAGCGAAGTGGAGCTGAAGTCATAATCTGATCCTGGTTCTGATCTTGTAAAGCAAACTAATCAGTAACAAACAATAAATCGAATAAAACACAGTAGGAAAACTTATTACATGCCACAATTACATGCTTTACTGCCACTCATTGGCTTTACTGCCAATGAGTGGCAGTAAAGCTTCCAAATGAAAAAGAAATGTTGCTGAATTTTGAAGGACATGGATCGTCTCACCATCGCTGTCAATGAACTCCTGCAGGGCTTTAAATGATCCGGACTGCCGAGGCTCCTGGGGGTCGTCCTGGTCTCTCTGCAGCATCCGGTACACATCAGATTCCTCGATGTTGGTCAGAGTCCTGGGACTGAGCAGGACATTCAGGGACATTCAGAGACATTCAGAGACATTCACAGACAGCGATATTCTTGGACATGCCTGGACATCAGAGACATTTGGGGACATTCAGAGACATTCAGGGACAGAAATAAAGTCTTCAATAAAATACGGAAGATGTGTTGAATTGGACACATAGAAAATTATTGAGTCAGTTAATACATGTTTGACTTGCTGTATTAGACGGAGCAGATTTAAAATGTCATATCACATCTCTAATTGTTTTTCTTTCTGATCAATTCCTCTAATAAGCTTCTAGTGCAAAGGAATGCACTGCTGTCCATGTGAAGTTATGACATACGGAAATGTTAAACTATTCCTTACTATTTGCTGTTCTCACAGTTATTTTCTAAATGACAAGATACAACCTGTATTACAATATGGGTAATAATGGAGGACTAATATAGTACATTTGATTGACATAATATTAACAGAGGAGGACATCAGCCCTAGAGGTAGAGGGGATGGATGGATTATGAAACAAAACAACAATCTATAAACTGGGTTTAAAAAATGTTTTTCTGTCTTTGTTTTAATTCAACTTATGGGAATGCAAAGTTTGTCCTCTAGGTGGCACCAAAGCAGAGGAGTTTTATTGCTGAAACAATAGAAACAACTCTCAGTTCTACACAACTTTTAATAACCTGTGACTTAACATCGAATAATTCATTTTGTGAGTTTCTAAAGATAGAGTCTAAACTGAAGCCCAGCCTGCAGTCATGTCCACATTTTTACAAATGAGCCATTTTCACTATGGCTCATTTATTTGCATCTTAATTACTATTAAAATCAGAGAGCAAACTCTAAAATGTAAAGTTTTAAAGGCTGATAGAGACTGAACTCAGCACTAAACTTTGAGGTCTGAAACAGAAGGAATGAACAACAACAACAACAACACTGTTTCCAAAATCTAACAAGTTGAGGTTCAAACAGTTTTGATAACTTGATAACTTCAGACATGCAATTATAAATATAATGTGATAATATGCTAATATAATTTCTTCTTAGAGTATCACGAAGCTAAACTCCCAGGATGTGAAAACAAAGAGGATTCAGTTGCAGTTATTGCCACTGTGAACGTTTGTCTCTTGTTTAATGTACCGCCTCAAACATCTTCAACCATAAGACCCAGACCTGCTACTGACAGAATAAAATACTAACTGGAATTTAACAAATGTACACTGACACACTCCAAAGTTTCTATTTTTATAGAAAACAATTTCTATAAAGATTATTTTCTATTATTTTATAGAAAATAATGGGAAATTTCTGAGTTTTAAAAGTTTAAAATTTTCCACTTGTGAGTTTTTCTGAGATTTTTAGTGGAACTACTCAAAAACACTATATAATAATAATAATAATAATAATAATAATAATAATAATAATAATAATAATAATAATAATAATAATAATAATAATAATAATAGCTCATTATTATTATTATCATTATTATTATTATTAATTTTATTTATTTTTTTTTTTTTACTGTCTTCAATGGCTGCTGAAAATGATTTGTGAGCACCTCTCAGGCTTGGGAAGCACCAGGCCTCGGATCTGGCCCTGCATGGCGTCCTGGATGTTACCGGAGGAGTACAGGCCGATGGGAGTGTTGTAGGACGTGCTGACCACCTGCCGCTTGTCGTCGATGTTTGCTGCTGCCACAAATGGCTGAGCTTTCCTGTTGTGAGCAGTTCCGATTGGCTTGTATTCCTGCAGGAAGAAAAACAGCTTAAAACCGGATTTTTCCTTTTGTTGCACTGAAATAATATTACTCGCACACCTGCGGTTCTGATTCCAGGTTGAGTTTAAACGGATGAGCTCTTCCATCCTCCACCACCCGCGGAGACCACAGCCTTGATTCGTTCCTGGTAATTACACACAGATCTCCTTAAAAAGGTTTTAAAAAGGTTTTATTGTCTGTTTTCCAGGTACATGTGCCATTTTATAGCATAATTAGGTAACTATGCTATGTTCCATTGTTATAAAACATACATTATATATTCAATATGACTTAAAAGAAATTTGACTTTGTAATTTCCATCCATCCATCCATTTTCTAACACTCTTGTCCCTAGTGGGGTCAGGAGGGGTGCTGGTGCCTTTCTCCAGATTGCCAGTCTGTCGCAGGACAACAACTTTAAAATTAAACACCTTGAAAGTGGGCCTCTGTCTCTTTAAGAACTCCTGCTCTTTCTGAAACTCCGCCTTCAGGAAGTCATCACAACGTGGCTCCTCTATTAACCCTTTAACAACATCTTTACCTGTGTTGATGTGAGAAGTAGATCGCATAGCAGCAGATGTTTGCTGTCATTATACAAACTACACTGAAAGAGCTGAGTGGGGGGGGAGCTGCGTCTCAAAGGCGGAGCTTGGTCCACCCAGGGGTTTTGCACAGCTGAAAGGTTGCCATGGAGATTAAAAGATTTGACTGAAAGAATCGAAGCAACTTCCCAGGCATGTTTCTGATGAGTTTTAATAAATAGTCAGAGCCCAGCGTCTTTGAACCTTTAAATCACAGTTTCAACATATTCTATTAGCAGCTGAACATTTTTACACTTTAACGAAGAATTGTAGAAAACATTACCGCAAACTATAAATAAATCCTTACATAATATGGAACTTTTGCTACGGCAGCAGCTGATAAATCCATGACATCAAATTTAACTTAGATAGTTTCAGCATATATACCGACATACAAATATGACTAGTGGATGCAGCTAACATCCTGGACAGATACCTAGTAAACAATATTTCCAGATTCAGTTCAGTTCATTTTTATGGCCTCAACAAGAAAAGTCATTCTTGGGACTCAATGCAAAGTCAGCAAAGACAAGCTGTCAGTGTGTGTGTGTGTGGATGTGTGCTCCTGGCCCTCACCTCTCCACAGTGAGGCAGAGCTGGTTGAAACACTCCTTGATCTTGCTCTGGGCCTCACAGTGCAGCATGTCTGCAGCCGGGGCCCCCTCGATGGCCAGGATGATGTCCCCAGCACATAAGTTGACCCCGGAAGCTTTACTGCCGGGAGTGATCTGGATGTGAAAATGACAAAGAAGAAAAAAAGATAGAATTTATTTTTCACCTTATTTTTCATGCATTGCTAATGTTTTACATCAAATGTGTCAGGTCAAAGGTTATAACGCTTCTAAAAATTATTTATTGACATTTCAGAATAAAACCCTTCTTATAATAGTGGAACAACTTTTTGTACATTAAGTTTGGCTATTTTGTGGATTTATCTTTAGTGATTTCCTCTTCACCATCATCTAACCTTTAGCTCCCTAAAGAAGATAAAAGTCAGGAGAAACATGTTTATAAGATTCAAACATTACCTCAAGTCTTAGACCCCTAAGGGGGACAAGACAATGTATAGAGTACACATACTCATACACCGTGTGTGTGTGTGGTTTGGCTTATTTATTTATTTCTACTTATAAAAATATGACAATCAAAATAAAACAGTCAAGGATCACTTCAGCATCTAGAGCAGATGTTCTAGGTGTAGGGTTACATTTTTTTAAAAGCTACATCACTTTATCATCTGCATTTGACAAATGCAGATTTCATGAAAATTCGCTTCATTTCTGAACTTTAGTTCAGATTTTCTAATGTATTAGATACACAGAAAGTCAGAGTAGATATTGTATGTTAAACATGACTTTATATACATCTACCTGTCTGTGTCAGTGGAATATAAAGGAGTCAGAAAACACTTTGCTGTGCCAAACTAAACTCTGATTTTATGAGGATGGATCCTGGCTCCTTGCTGGTTAGATCAGCAGAATAAACAATTTATAAATGAACATTTCTTTCAAACTATTCTGGAGAACAAGTCATTCAAGTAACTCAGGAAATGCAGATCTAACAATAAATACAGTTATTTAGTTTAAATTATTAAGTCAGTGATTTTAGAGAATTGACATCCAGGAGAAGCAAAACTGCTTTTCATCTTAAAAGCCTTTCAAACTCTCTTTATATAATCATATCAGCATTCTGTATTCTAAGGAAACAGAACTTTTAAATCTCGTCTTCATCTTCTGATTATTTAGTTTATCCATTTTGATAAATATCAATAAAACCCAACAACAACAATTACTTTACTCTATTTGAAGCTTCAACTGCAAACAAAAGCACAGAATCCACGACATTCAGAAAAGTGGCGACTGTCACGAGTTGGAGGGGTCATGAGAAGACTGTGACCTCTGAACGGTTTAAGTCTGATTGAGGAAAGCAGAAGGAAGTAGCTGGGAGTAAATTCAGAATTTCTTTTTTTTGTGTCTTATCCATCTCAGACGTCTTAATGTTGTACACAGAGTTTTTGCGGTGCTAGTGGCTCGTATTTTCGACAGTAGGCAGACAGGAAAGAGGGCGAGGAGAGCGGGGAAGACATGCGGCAAAGGTCACCAGGACCGGGAATCGAACCCGCGACGTCAATGTGTCGCGGGTTCACGGTAACAGAGTTAGACATAGAACCATCCTGGACAATAGCGGGACAGAGACATAAAAAAGGATTTTGAGCGAATAGCAGAGTGTCTCCATATTGCAGCAGCAAAGAACTTTTCTTCTGAGCGGTTTGTATGTCCAACCTCCTGATTATGTTGCTCTTCATATATGTTGTTCTTTATAAATTCCTTCAAGATGGAGGAGATCTTTTGTCTGTTCTTCATCAGTTTCATGTCATCACTTTTCCCTGTTGTTGATGGTTGGGGCTCCTCGTTCCCTTCTGGGAGAACAGTTTTCTCTCTTCGAGTTTCACCTGGCCTAAATATGTCTCTAACATACAAAAACCAGACGAGTCCACCACAAAGCCCAACTATTCAGACAAATAACAATTTATTCATGACCTCCATCTGTACTTCAGTTCAGCCAGCAAAGTGGAGGCGTCTCACCAGGATGCTGCAGAGGCAGCGTTTCTGAACTCCATCACCTGCTGGGATTCAACGTGTGGAGCCAGAGGAACTCGTCATGGCAACAACAAAAGCATTCGCTGTGACAGATGGAATATGTCATCTGATAACCAGGAAGTGATGAAGATTAGAAAGTATTTCCAGAGCAGCATCAAAAAAGAGCTCATCCAAGCGTTCCCACGGATACGACCCGGAGCATGTCGTAATGCGTTACCAGACGTAGCAAGTTGAGCTACACATCACTAAGACTTGGTCATCTGACTATAAATAACCTTGCATGAAAGTGCAGAGAGGATCTGTTGAAGGCCTGCTGTCAGACGCCTCCACTGATTTATTACCTGCAAAATTTATTTCTGCTCAGATATGATTTTTACAACTTAGTTCTGTGAAACGTCGTTTTAATAAAATTACAACCCAGCTGGCGTGTTTTCATTTTGTGGAAATAACTTTTTCCCTCGGTTTTCTGGGTTCAGCCGTCCAGATTTAGGTTTTCACTATTATGAAGTTAGAAGAGAAACAGAAGTGAACAAGAAAACCAACAATGAAAAACAGCATGTGCTTCACAGATTGTATTCAGCGAGAGGAAGACTGATCGTGACATCATGACATCACACAGCAGATCTACACTGCTGTGTGCGTGGGTGTGTGTAAGTGTGTGGGGGGAGTAGGGTGTGTAAGTGTGTGGGGGGAGTAGGGTGTGTGTGCGTGTGTGTTACAGGGATGGAGTGAGTTCTAACATCCTGAGGGTTTTTTTTAAACACTGCTAAAATACTGGATGTGAATTCAGACTATAAATACACACTGCTTGTGGCTGTTCATTCACAACTCCAAACACTCCTAACACACACACGCGCTCACGCACACACACGCGCTCACGCACACACACGCGCTCACGCACGCACACGCAGCTTCTTTTTCACCATCATGGGTTAAAAATACACAGATGGTCAGTCGATGTCTTTTGCTGTCTGGCTACAATCAGTTTGTGTTCATATCTGAACAATTCCAATTTGAAACTTCAAAAAATGAAAACATATCTTTTTTTTAATTAAACCTGTTTATTTATTTTTAGTCATAGTTCCTAATGTAGATTAGTCTACTAATTTACATGATGTGTGACATGGAAAGTGTGACATGAGCTTTCCAGAACTCCCAGAAACCTTTTCTCTGAGACACGTTTCAAATGTTCCTGTATCCATCCACTGTCGACCCTCCTAACCACACTGAGTCTCATAGTTGAGGAAGGTTGGACAGCGTTTGTTGTGAATGTGATCTGTGTGTGCGGGTGTGTGTGTGTGTGTGTGTGTGTGTGGGGTGTGTGTGCGTGCGTGTATGTGTATGTGTGTGGGTGGGTTCTGATGTTGCAGTTAGCTGGAAAAAAAAAAAGATTCTTATCGTCTTGTGTTTACTTTCCACCAGCGACTGAGAGGCCCTCAGGGCAGGATGTTCCTGACCAAACATGGCAGCGAGGGGAGATGCTACATTCAGTCGTGTTTGACAGACCAGAAGCTGGAGAGTTTGCTGCAGGAAGAATCCCTTTGCTTCAGCACTTTAAATCAGCTGCTTTCAGATTCTATGAGATGTTTCAGTTCTAGCGTGTCGTCTGACCTCCGGGCTTTCCTCTCTCCTCCGTCATTTCTTAACCATCTCATTCCTCTCTCATCACTGCTCTCAAACAGAGCTCTGAGTGTCCACTGACACAACAGGTGTTCGGTCACTGGGTCCAGCCAGCCATAGAACTACACTTTTATTTAGTTCCTGAGGTCTTTCCCTAAATATAGAAAAACACTAACCCCGTCACACTGGGGTTACTTATCTCTTCTCATGTTAGCCTCAGTAACTCTGGGGAATTAGCCTCGCAAATGAATCCAAACACAAGAGGAGTTGGCGTCGATTCAGACGGTGTGCCTGTGTGGTCCGTAAATGTGAAAACTTTGAATATTCCGTTGAAGATTGTCTCGTAACCATCAAGGTTTTTCCTTTAGTATCGCTCTGGAAGATGAAGCATTTCTTAGCTTTTCTCAAAATATTTTTGGCACTTGTTAGAAGGTCTGCATCCTGTTACATCTGTTGTAAAATTAACAGCATTTCATAGAAAAGATCATAGAGACATTCAAACACGGTGGTGGCAGTGTGATGGTCTGGGCTGCTCTGTGGCTTCAGGACCTGCATGATTCACTCGCTGTGTTTCCAGTCACTGTAAATTGGAGGCAAATTGGAAAAACAAAAACAAATTTGCATAATGGAAACACACCAAAGTTTTTCAATAATAGTTTTTGTGCGTTTTAAGGCGGGGTTTTTTCAGCTGTATCCAAATGAGTATATTTCTCTAAATTGCAGTTTTCACATCACACAAAGCACATGATCAACAACTGGATGTTGCACATGATTAACAACTGGAAAAGACAACGGGAAGTTGGAGGAGAATGTTTTTGAAAGACTTATCAGGTGAACAAACTTATCAACATGTGACTTTGATTATATTTCTTATTTAATGTAAACACTGAAGTGGCAAAATCAACAAAGTCTTGTGTGTGTTTGTAATGGAAGCTCAGATACTGTATTTGATGGGACCATAAATTCTGTTGTCCACCACATAAATCCTAAAGGAGAAAACCTAAACATTTGTTTGTAACCTTAAGCAAACTCCAAGAACACCAGGAAGTCCACCTCTATTGGGTGGGTCTAGTCAAAGTCTGGATTTAAATGCAGTTCAAATAATTCCACCAGGACTTTATGACAGCCATGGATGCTTGAAAACCCTCTGATATGACTGAACAGATCTGCAGAGTTAACGTTCCTCCTCAGTGATGTAAACGACTCGTGTCCCGTTGCTGCGGATCCGTGATGGCAGCTGCCACCGCCACACACGGCATCAGCAGTAAACAGGTTTTAGAGGGCAATTGTTGTTTTAACACAGGATTGTTTTTTTTTTAAATTAATAAATAGTTACACAACTTAAAATCAGCTTTTTCCCATTTGCTTTGGTTTTATTTCTCTTATTTGAAAATCCGTTTGGTGAATTGAAACATTAAAAAAAGCAAAACAGTGTAAATCTTTTTCAAAGTTACAGTTTTCTGTAAAGAAGAATCTATTTTCTAATTTGTCAGTGAATTTCCATCTGAGATGATGGTAAGCTGCCCAATAGTGTTGGTATAACTAACATAACAAAACACTTTGCTGTCATTCCATCTCACTACAAACCATAATATTTCTAGCCAGTATGACCAGGAACGCTGCATGTTGAGAACTCAACATTTTCCTGTTTTCCATCAGGCTTTTATTGTTTCTAAAGATCAGAGTTTATTTCCACAAATATCTTCCACACTTTTAAAGAGACCCTGACATGCGGACGGGCCAGGCGGTGACATCAGCTGCTATTTGTATCTAAACCACATGCATCCACTGTGGCACAGGTGCAAGCCTCAAGCCACTCAGGAATGTTTCTAGAATGAACCGTCCCAGAAGGAGAATGTTGACAGAAAACCAACCTGGCCTCCCTCTGGAACGGCCCCGGCCCCTGACCCCCCCAAGGAGGAAACACAGGTTTAGATGGACAACTTTTCTGATAACAAACCATCTGATGTTTACCTCCCAACAGAAACATTGTGATCACATCCCATCGCTCACCCTGGAGATGGTCAGTGGTTGGTTGAAGTCCTTTCCTCCTGTCAGTCGAAACCCCCAGGGAGGGGGTCCATCCAGGACGACGTTGAATGCCATGGCCCTTTAAAATCTACCAGCTGTTGGGACAACAGCACGCTGCTGCAGTCACGCTTCCAGAGCGGAGACGTTTCAAAGTGATGGAGATTATGAACTATGCTGAGGGGAGACTCAGAGGGAGGGGAGTGGACTCTGCGAACCCACCCCCACAGTGAGGTCACCGCTCAGATTTTAGGAACACAGTATTAGTCTGCAACAAGTCAGGCTCGCCTACGGACTTTTAATTCTCTTTTTGATTTTGCAGCCTCTTCTCTCCCAACAGAAGCCAGAGTTTTGCCTCACTGAAGGTAAACCTGTCAGATGACTCATGAAAGATGGTTGTCTGATTATTTATGGTTCTGAACAGAGTCTCTTCCCCGTCAGGGTGACTTGTAAACACATTGCAGACGTATCCCAGCCTCGATCAGAAGCCGTCAGCTGCCTGCGTTTTCATCCACAGATGCTGCAGGTCTGGCAGGCTGCTGCTGCTCTGCAGGCTCCAGCTGCTCCGGTCCTTATTTGGTTCTGAAGGCTCTGAGGCTCTCTGAGGTCCTGGAGGGCTCTCAGGAACATTCCACTCACTTTGGATCTGGATGGGACTGAAGCCTCCCAGTCTGCATCATTAATAACAAACCACTTTTATGTGGGTTGTTCACTAACAGCTAACTTCATTTCTTTTCTCTGTTATCAGATTGTTTTTTTTTTTTAAAAACTGCCTCCTGCAGTATTCAATAACCCGTTCTAGAACCATCTTAATTTGTTTATGTTCCCTAATGCTTTTGTGCATAAAGTTTTCCTGTAAACAAACAACAATCCACCTCAGATCTGCAGGCCACAGATGTGTCCATGTGAAAAAAACAACACGACATTTCTAAAGTAAGCAACATCTGCACAAAGATCTGAGCATATTTTCAAAAATATTTTTAGTGCTAATTGCTTTGTTTTTTTGAGTGCTTTGGATGAGAATGTTAATATAAGTCACAGAGTGGAAGAGTTGAACCTCCACATGTCTTCCTCTTTCACCACACCATAACAGATTTATTCAAGTAGCAAAACTGTTTCCTGCATGTTGAAACGCCTCACAGAGACTGCAAGAGAGCAAGACAGGCAGATAACAGGAAGGCTGTCCTAAGGATGGAGGAGCTGCAGTTTGATCTTTTCCACCAGTTTACGCTGGAAATGTAGTCTGAAAATGTTGCCAGCAATTTGGGAATGTCAGACCATGACAGTTATGGTTTGTTGTGTATTTTTTGTCTATTAAATATCTGGTTTAAATTGTACAATGTACGTTATGTATAAAATAAAGGATCTGGATCTCAGATGTGACATAGTAATGATGACGACATAACAGCCACTCCAAACATCCAGCTTAAAACTAATTATCAGTCATCTTCTCCAAATGCTTCATCATTATATTTTTTTTCTGAACATTATAAAGAGATCAGATCAATTATTGATCACTTTTACCTAAAAATAATTCAATGGAACTCAAATTAGGCCTTGAAAAATGTTGTTTTATTCATTCGGGGTTAAATATCACTAGCCAGCTTAATCTCCATATCTGATAGACCAAGATACAGCAAGCTACTGTATGAGGATAACACCGGCTTTTTGATGCAAAGTAACCAAACAAAAGTCATTTTCACCATAAAAAATATAACACATCACCTAGCAATGGCTCGAGGCTTTGAAAACTTGCTTACCAAAAAAGCTTCCCCTTTAGTGACAGGTAAACACAACCTTTAGATATGCAAAATTGTATTAAATTGAGCAAATGGTTTTTGTGTCTATATGGGTCAGCTTTTATAAATCAGTACGCATTAAATACTCTGTTTTCTTTTCAGTCAGCAATAAAGCTGGTCTATCAAGCTAACCGGTGAAAATCATGTCATCTATCATTTGGATTTATCATCAATACAGCGCAAAAGATTATCCAGATGTGCTACAACATTGTAGAAATACCTAAATTGAGCCTCATATATAATTTAATATTTCATTACATCTGAAAACACGAAAAATGAATGTGTTTGGAGCAGAAATCTGTTCTGCTCTTATCAAAGGTAAACAGGAGGCCTAAACACTGAAGACTGTATCTTCTCTGCACGCTATCATATTTCTACGTTTTCTACACTACATACGCATAAATAATTTTTTGCATCACAGAAGAGGTTTACATGTACATGGCTATTAAAGTAGTGAGTCATAAATAAGGCAGCAGTCCCCACCTTAGCGTAACCTACAGGAACTTGAACATCAAAACCTCCTTGACTCTATTTAAATACATCTGTTTTAAACTGCATTCGATTTGCCTCAGAAGTCAGGTGTGTGAACGATGACATACTGGAGTCCAACATATTCTTGTCAGAAAACAGTTCTTTGCTTATTGTTATGCTGCTAGCCACTAGCAACACAAGCTAATGTTTTCTTGCGGTTGTATGGACTCAAATATTAAAGGAAGAGGCTAATAAGTGCCAATCATGCGCGTTGTCTCATTTTGAGTTTGTTCACCATTGATTGCTGTTCAGTCAGACATCATGCAACATAACTAACTGCTAACAGGTTGCAGGAATAAAAGTCTTACAGTTGTTACAGCTGAATTAACGCATAAAACTAGACATTCTCAGTCTCAGTGACATGTTTGGACGTCATAAACATTGAACTGCAATGTCTAAGACAGCCAGATATGCTTGCAGTTAATGTAGGACTTCTAATCTAAAACCAACCCAATTTAGAGCCACAGATCCACCTTAAATTATTGATCTACAACCAAAAATGTCTGAACTAAAAATAGCAATCAGCCTGCATTTGTTTTCTTTGATTGCGTGTGTATTAATCTATGTGTTGAATCAAGTAATTTAAATACCAAAAAGATGAACAAGTCAGTCTAAAAAAATAGGCTATGAATCAAAGATAAAGGATATTGTCCACCAATAAATCAATGTCACAAGCCCTCAATGTTTTACAAATTGTTATATCATTCAGATGCTGGAATAAAGAACAAAATCCGGAAAAGCTAAATATTTTTTCGTATTTAATATGCACAGTTTTGTTTCCAGATTTATGCAGATTTGAAAAATTCTTGAACCCTTTTAATGAAGCACAAACTATTGCAAGTAAACGTTTTGTTCCTGTAACTCTGACTATGTTTTATACACCAGGTTTGAAAACCATGAACATTTTGACAATCTACGTATTCAATTTTCCCGACTTCGACTTTAGGGAAATTCTGACTTCTGAGTACAAATCGAACGCACCATTCACGTCACGCCTACAGATGAAAAACAAAAAAATGAGGAAAAAAGAGCAGGAATCAAATGTGATGATGGGTGAAAAACAGCTGAGTTTATAAAGCATGTGGATGCTGGCTGGAGTGCAGCTCTCATACAAAAGGCTTACAAAAACACAACAATCAAACACAAAGTGTTCTCACACCCGCTGGCGAAGTGAATGGGAAGGAGTGACATGAAGGACGATGATGAATAACATATCTTAAGGTGCTTTAACAACGGTTTTTGTTGTCAGTGTCCATCTGTTGTGAAATGATAAATGAGGAATAAGAAAAACGACTAAAACAAAGAAGTGGTGTTCACTTTGTGAGACAGCTTAGCTAGGATGGAAAATAGCAAATATTCCATATAATATGCACACATATTACTACTACTCACTGACAGCAACATATACGTGATCTCATCCTGCATCTTCAACAATCCAACTGCACAATGATCCTTGAAAATGAAAGAACCATGCTTTAAATACCAGATGTTAAAAAATGTCTTCTACAAAAAAAAGAAAACAATATCATGTTCATCATCTCATGACACAATTTGATCAACAGTTCATCTTCTAATAAATACCTAAAAAGGTAAACAACCTTCCTGCCAACATTTTCTGGACGACTGCCTCCTGAAGTGCTGCAGTCTGAGGAACCGCTGTCATAAATCTGAAGGGGGAAATGAAAGGAAGCACACAAGCTTGTGTGGAGATAAAGTTAAAGTGCATCAACGCTAAAATGGAAAATGTTCAAAACAAAAGCCAACAACTTGAAAATGTTTTATGATTTATGCTGGGAGCCTCGGCAATAAACTAAACCCCTACATACCTGATAGTGTAGTATTTGCACAGCCTATAGTAAATGTGAAATGTTAAAATCCCCAAAGTACAAGTCTAACACAATACTGCTTTCTTAACACTTTCTGCACTTCATTTTCTCAGGGATTCCTGAAAGTGAACACTGAAATAAACTGCTGAAGTGTTGAACATTTTAGTAACTGTGGAGCTGATTCTGGTGCTCTGACTGCCCTTAAAACAGCTCCAATAGAAAGGAAAGTATTTTTGTGGTCCTTTGATATCCTTCCTCCAGTCGTCAAACATTAAAGGAGCACAAATTTCGAGTGTCCATAATAGAAAAATAAGGGTAAAAAGAGAAGATTAAAAAAACAGCATTATCTTGTAGAAGTCTTTCATTAAAGATGGCTAGTTGAAGCTAAGATTCTGTCTGCAAAGTGTGCTGCAGCCTCAGGTCTCTGCTGACATCCTGTGGCGGGGCTGTGCTGCTGACGGCCATGAACGTGTCACAGCAGGGGGTGGAGCCACAGTGGAGTCTGGAATCATCATTATAGCTGCTTCACGTAGTTTCCCGGGAAGGTTCCGAACAGCTTGCTCCTTCGAGACGTCCCTTGATAAACAAAGCAATAAAAGGAGGTGGTCAGATCGAAACCAGTGGCTACTGGAAGTCTTTTCCCACATTTAGTCCCACAAATATTTTTGCATAATTGATTTAAAATGATATATTATTCTAATGTAGAAACATATCTTAGTTGCATAATCTTTCAAATTGTTGAGGAAGTGCGGTTAGGAATTCGAAATATAATGTAAACCAAGTAAAAAAACGGTCATGCAGCTGGACAGAGCCCACAAAACCATAGGGTCATACATGCCTCCATGCAGACAGTGTGGGCTGGGATTTGAATCCCGGACCTCCATGGTACAAAGCAACAGTGCCACCAACTGGCTGATCCATGCACATAAAACTCAAAGATGCCTTGCAGAATGTTAGTAAATAATAAGGGTCACACACACAAATGAGCTCTGGTGTTGTATATTACAATAAAGAACAGTATGCATTTGGACAGAACAGAAAATGGCCCAACCTTTTCTTCCACTTTAGTAATTAAATGTATAAAGTTATTTCATATCCTCTGACAGATAGATGACTCTGCTGCACTGAAAAAAATCTCCACATAACTGTTTAATAATTCAGTTATCTTCCTGCATTTTTTTATGAATTTTTCCAATGATCATCTTGTCTTTGACCTTTGAGATTTTCTGAGAGACTCACTGTGTATTTATCTCCAGGACAAAAGTCAAAAGGGACACATTGGTTGCCATATTCAGAAACCACACCTTTTTGTTTCTTTCTCTTTACAAACTGATGAAACATAGGTGCTGCTGCAGTTTTGACAGACAATACTGAAACCTACCAACAAACCAGCCGTCGTCACATTTCTCCATGACGTCCACGACGTCTCCCTCCTTCAGCTCCAGCTCGTCCTCGTTGCGAGGCATGTAGTTGTATAGAGCCTGGTACCTGTTTTTGAACACTCGCGTCAGAAACCCAGTACATGACGCATCATGCATCTCACTGCTATAGATGTGTGTTATTGCACTTTCATACTTTTGCATATATTATTATGCTATATATTAATCTTAGTTTCCTGTTTATATGCTACAGACATTATCTGAGAAAAATAGCTTGAAGTTTATGATCACGTTTTGTAACTCTAGAGCCACAAATCTTCATTGAGTTTTATTAGGATTTTATGTGACAGTGTCCACACATCATAATGCTGCCACCACTGTGCTTCACCACAGGGATGGAGTTTATCAGGCTCATGTGTCAGAATAGTTTTGCATTTAGCATAAATGAAATCAAACTTAGGCTCATCCTCCTGTGCCTCCTTCCACTGCGCCTTACTTGATTTTTCTAGGACAGAGATTTGTGTCCCAGTTCCACCTGAATTCAGGGTCTGGATCAGCGAAGCTCCTCCAGAGAGCAGGATCTTGGCTACTTCTGTGAATAATCCCCTTGTTTCCTATCTCCATGCAGATGCATGACCATGTCTATGTCTGAACAGAGCTCTTAACCTTTCAACCCTAACCCTATTTTAAACTTCTAACCAACCTTATCCATGACCAGTCTATTGTGTCCTGGTATTTGTTTACTAATGTTCTCCATCACAATTGCACACAAACCAACTGAATTACTGACATAACTAAGAAGGACAGTTACTTCAGTACAGTATTATTTTGCACTGGTATCAAAATGCACTGGTATCACTTCAGATTTTATTTTTAAGAAGTAGAGCAGTGACTTTGATGTGTTAATTGTTGTTAATGAAATATTTAATGAATTTAATGCAACTATGCAATTATTTGTATTTTTTACATAAAAAAGTCCCGAGCCAGAAAGTTTGTATTGCATTTCTTGTACACCCAGAAATCGGAGGCACAAGCAACATTCGCAAACAATAGACGGCAAAGCTGCTTCTCTTGGCTCTCTGGAAGTTAATTCCTATTAATACATAGGAATGGCTAGAATGAACCAATCTGATGGTTGAAGAACCTCAATAACTGAGATCAACAATAATTGAGCACTGAAAAATGTTTTTGGATTTAAAATGCTGATCCTTTTGACAATATATGATTTTTAATTAAACTATAATTAATTGCGATGAATTCATTACAGACCTTGCAATCAAGTCCTACCGCTGGTAAGAAGTCGAAAACCATGTGACTATGCTGTACAATTTGGCAATACTTGGTGTTTGTCTATCACATGAAATCCTAATAAAATAAATTCAAATCTGTTTCTGTTAAATACTTTTCGAATGCAACAATAGTTTTAATGGATGGCAGAAATTATTAACTTAAAAATGGGATCATTTTGAATTTATTTACAGTAATAAATAACACCAACTAGTACTTACGGGTCTCCTCCACCATGGAGTGCATCCTGTACCAACCGCTGAGTTAGAGGGAGAAAGAAAGGAAGACACAATTAAATTCAAATATGGTTTTATGTGCATCCTTTGAGTTTTCAGCCATGTTAACAAGCATTTTATGCAGATACTAAACGTTGGAGTCTTAACATAGAACATGACGGTGCCTTTAATAAAACAGCAACAAACTCAGTCCTAGTCAGTCATAAATAGTGAGATTATTATGTTGCTTTCCTGCACAGAAACTGCAGTGGGTTTACAGTCCCCCTACCCTTCGACCTCTAACTGGCGACAGATAGGACCTCCTGGACAAGATGGGGCTACGTGGGGGTTTACCGCCAACAACTGGATCCTGCTTAATGGGCAGAAAGACCAGAGGCAACACACCTATAAACTTCAGCACAGAGAAGGTCAGCAACCTTGACAATGAGCTGAGCAAGCAGGGTGAAACTCTTAACGACATGCTGATGTCCACAAAAGCTGGTCTAATCCAAGCCATTTTCACAGAGACCACGCAGGAACATTATAGCATTCTTTCTTCTACGTCGGGTTAATACATTAGGCAAGTTAGTATTTACAGCTCGATCGAGGAAAATCGAAAACATTGTAGAGAACCTCATAATAAAACCAACAGGCCAAAACTCGAACACACTCAATTCGAAGCTGCAGTGTGTAAGTTTTATAAGAACTATGTTTTTTAACTGTCACTATGTCATGACAGTTTGGTATCAGAATCTGAGGACAAAATTGAGTTGTTACATTCCAGTGCTAACTAGAAACAATCAATGAGAGCCAGGAGGCGGATCTTAATGCTGCCAATCACAAACGTCTGTACTTTGTGTTACGCAGCAGCTATCAGAGCCTGTCATCAGTGCTAAGGCTAGCTAGCATGACCACAGATGACGGTGAATAAACGGTTTCTCAGCCATTCGCACATTTAGCAGTGAATACATGAGTGTGATTGACAGCACCAAGACCCTCTTCCTGGATTTGACTGGTTGCTTTTTGTCGGGAGCGGTGCATTTCTTCAGACAGTGATTGTATGCTAGAGAGGAGATCAATCTTTTCATAGATATCCTATACTATCACAACATGGTGACAGTTTTAACAAATATGTAAAAAAATACATATATATATATTTTTTTATAAAAGTTACATGCTACAGCTTCAACTAATAAATTACACAAAAACAAACATGTAATTGTTTTTAAATTGATTTTTTAAAAACATTTTTCCCAAAATTATTGGAGTCCATATCCAACCAGAGAGAAAAATGTGCTTTATTCAAATCAAAAAACTACAGCTAAGCACAGATTCTGTTAGGTAAGGGATGAGATTGCTTCATAATCTTCATCTCTACATTCCAGCGTTACCTTCACCTTGGGGGACCTACGGCCTGTGTGTGATACAACGGGGGCAGTGTTGGGGGAATGGGGACTAGAGAGAGGAGGAGAGGCAGTTTTAGGGGGAGACTGGGCAGGGGGAGGGAAAACTGACTCTGAGACAGGGCAGGACGTAACTGGGCTGGGTGGACGGGCAGAAGTGGAGGGCTGGGAGACAGGAACGACTGCAGAGGGGTCCGAAGGTGAGAGAACAGACGGGCAGCGAGAGACTGCAGGAAGTCCACAGGTTATCAGGTGAGGGAGGCATGGGGGGGAGTGAGGAAGGACAGGGCAATAGGAGGAGTCATGTTGTTGGAATTGGGAAGATGTAGAGGGGGCAGAAATTACAGAAGGAGGAAGAGTGGATGCTAGGGAAGATGGGGTGGGGAAGGGAAGGTGGTCAGAGTGAGGTAGCTGTGATGAGGAGCAGGATAAGGCTTCAGCCTACGGGAACAAAAACAAAGGTAAAGATACTGTAGCCACTAGAAATCGGCCTTTCAGATACTTTAATAAACCCCAGAAAGAACATGGAAGGAAGATGAGCAAATCTGACCAATTAAATGTTACATGTTGGATTTATTTTCAAACCTTTTGGTTTTTCTGGTAGCAGCTGTTCATTACAGGGATCTAATGTGGATTCAATCATGTCTGATGTTTGAAAAATGGACTTAAAACAAAATTTGACTTTGTAATTTAACATTTTGAAATTGTGCCTCTAATTCTTTAAGAAACTCCAGCTCTTTCTGAAACTCCGCCTTCAGGACGTTATTACAACATGGCTCCTCTATTAATGCTTTAACAACTTTGTCCTATCCTCATTTGGAAGTTTCTCTGGATGGAGATTTTTTTTCACTTCAACGTTCCTTCTGGGAGCCTAGTGAACCTGCAAACTGCTCACACCATGCTCTCTACCTGTGGACTTATTCGCTCATTTAACTCTCTAATGTTCTCCTCTTTGTCTGCCGTGTCTTCGTCTTCTTCTATGAATAACTCCGTGTGTATGTGTCCTTGTTCTGACGGTGGCCTGTGAGGATCAACCAGTTCCTCATTTTCTGATACTGGCTGCTCTTCAATGAAAACAGAAAGCGGCTTCACGCTTAAAGGTTCGGGAAACTGCAGTTTTAGGTGAACAGCGCCGGGTGAGTCACTAGTTGCTGCCGGAGGACTGAGTTGTTGGACATTATTCTGAAACCATCTGCTCTGAGATTCATCATTCAACTTGGCACATCTGAACTCTACTGAAGGCTCTTTTGAAATGTCAGCATCATCTGCACTGAAATCATCTGGAGCCGCTGACAGCAGCTCATCATAAGGGTCTCTAACATGCAGCTCAATGTCTGGCAGTCTGACGCTTTCGTGTGCAGGAGCAGACAGTTGCTGCTCTGGGAGATGTGAGGGAAATTTTTCTGTCACTGACTTGGTGCAGGTCAAAGGTTGAGGCCTGGTAAAGCTTAAAGCGTTATCTGACTCAGAAACTTTTAGCCGCTTCCCCTTGTGTGTCGATAAACGATCCGGCAGTATGAAGGTGAATGAGGAAGAAACAGGAGGAGGAAGAAGAGGAGGCAATGGCAGGGAGGGCTGAGAGAGACGAAGGGCAGATGGGGTGTGACCTGAACCCGGTCTCCTGTCAGAGGAAACAGGACTTCTAGAAGATGGCCGGTGTGCAAAGGAATAACCTTTATGTGACGCAGCGAGTGAGGTTGAGGCCGGCTCCTGTGTCGTCAGGAGAGGGACGAGGTTGGCGGGGAGAGGGGGTGGTGTGGGAGGTAAAGGAGTGGCTGTGAGTGAAGGGGTGGGGGTGAGGGCTGATGGGTCCAGTGTGAGCGAAAGCCATTCGCTGGTGATGGCCTGCAGGTCGAGCGTTCTCACAGAGGGTTGAGGGGAAGGAAGAGATGGAGGGAGAAGATAGAAGGACTCCATGAAGGTAAAAGTGAGAAAGAAAAGGACAGAGGTGAATATTACCAGTAGAAAACATGGCGTCAACTGTTCAGGAAGGAAAAGCACTTATTGGGAGGAAAGAAGCCAGATGTAAACTAGCACAAAATGTCTTGCTAAAGTGTTCCTATTCTGAGCTTTTTCCCCAATTTTGCTTTCACGTGAACACAAATTTAAATGTATTACCTTGAGATTGCTCAAGTCCAGACAAATACAAAGTAGTCAATAACTCTTAAACTTAAGAAATATTACACATTTCTACTTTTTAACGAGTAAAAATCTAATAGACTTTTCATTTATAACAGGGTTGAGAGTGGCTGCAGCCTATTTCTCTTAGACCTTTACATATTAGGAAACCAATATTTCTAACAATTAATCTTTGAGAGCGCCAGCATTTGCACCAGTGGTGTTACTGCACCTGTAGCTCTGGCCACATGTCTCTAGGACGGGAAGGTCGCCTCCAATAGGATTTCCTTGATTTTAGCTCCAGCCCTATTCCCACCAACATTAGCCAGCTTCTACATCACCCTGCAAGGATGCAACCTTAAGGAAGTGCAGTTTTAGCCTTCCCAAAAGTTTTATGTGATTTCTAATGTTATCTAACCAACCTCTAAGAAGACCTTAATTAGACCATTTTTAACTCTGTTTACTGACTAGATAACTTATCTAGTAAGAATATTGATTCTGGATTTTCCTTCAGGGTAAAAATAAGAATGCTAAAAATAACTTTAAATGAGGAAAAAATGTGAAAACTATGTATCATTTTCCTGTGCCACTTTATGTCAGTCTTTCACATAAATCTGAAAGTAATATGCTGAAGTCTGTGTTTAAAACAAAATAAGAAAACGTTCAAGGGGTATGAATACTTTTACAATGCATTGTTTTATGGAAGAACTCAAAATGCTTCCGAAGGCATAGTGCATCCCTCACGTTCTTACCTTGATGGGGGTGGAGCTTGGTGTCCGGCTGTAAGCATGTGGATCTACATGATGGGTGGAGCTCTTGGATGGAGAGTGCTTGACAATTTCAACATAGGAAACCGGAAAGATTCCTAGCTTGGTTGTTCCCGGAATCTTCCCCTCATACCAGTTCTGGTCCACCTGCCTGATGACTACAACTTTCTCCCCCTGCACACACATTCAAAACCATTAATATAAAACAGAACAAAACGTGAGTTGTGAAATTTTGCAAATCTCTAATCAGATCATATCACAGCAGACCAACCTTTCTTAGTGACAGCTCCACGTTAGTGTCAGCGTTGAAGTTATAGCGTGCCACAGCCTCACCGATCTCCCTGACCTGAGCTGGAGGAGGAGGACGGATTGGCTGATGCTTCTCTGATGACGTCATCTTCTACATGAGCGGCAAAATTTGTGCAAACAAGGAAGAGATGCATGACTGTAGTTATTGAGACAACATGAGAGAGGTGTACACAACAGATTCAGATTTACCTCAACGTATGCGATGGGGAAGATGCCCACCCGGCCTCTGTGCTCACCTTCGTACCAGTTGTTATCTATTTGCCTGATGATGTTGACCGCATCGCCCTTTTTAAATGTCAACTCCCTGTAACACAGATGTCTCAGTGAAGTGTCGCTGCATGCACTTCGAATCAAGCGGAAAGACATGAATGCACAGTCAGAAATGCACAATGAAGTAAAAATGAGAAGTGGATACCCAGCCATCATGTGTTTAAATGCACATGCATTTAAAAAAAAAATTAAATATTAATCTGAAGCCATCCAGATGTGGTCAGTTAATGACAGTAATGAAACTGGAAATCAGCAGATAATGTAAGCAAGAATCGAGCAAATAAAAAAATTTACTGGAGGAGTATCATAAGTGGCAGGAAGTGGGGATGCAGCTGAAAACAAATGAGTCGGCCTCTTTTCGCCCACATGCTAAATGTATAATACTTACTTTGCTGTTTGTGCCTTAAAATCATAAATTGCTCTTGCAGGCTGTTTCTGATGGAGAAGAGAGAACAGAATAAGTTGTGTCATCTGTTTATGGGAGACCTGGAAGAGCAGCGAGAGAAAGAGAGGCAACAGCCATCACCAAGTTCAACATGACACCCGTCTTACATTTACAGTGTGTGAAAAAGTGAAAATACTCATTGAGCTTCTTCACATGTTTTGTCACATCACAGCAAGGAACCTCAATGTTTTCAAATCTGAAAAGTGTGGGGCACATTTTCACTGTGGAATATTTGTGAACCAAGAAGAATACTAAACGCCAAGGAATATCGACAGGTTAGGCATAAAAGTTTAAAACAGTACACCAAACTTTGAATACCTCACAGAGAACGGTTCAATCCATCATGTTAAAATGCAAAAAAATATTTAGCAACTGCAAACATATCTAAATATAGTTGTCTATCTAAGAGAGTGTTAATCAGAAAAGCCAAATGATAAATGAAGTCTTGTAGAGATCTACAAGACTATACTACTATTAGTCCTGCACTCTGTACACCAGACCTTTCTGGAAGAGTTGAAAGGAAATAGGCATATAAATTGTGAAAAAACCAGTAAGGAGACACAGAAAGCATGTGAAACAAGCTGTTCTGACCAGGACAGACCACGTTGGGCGTGTCATGCTGTGGGGACGCTTGTCTGCAGCAGATGAAAGAAAGCCTGTGATAAATGAATTGAAACACAGGACAATTCTAGAAGAAAACCTACCAGGAGCTGTCAACGACATGAGATTCAGAAAGAAGTTTTCCTTACAAATGGTCAACAATGATAACCAAACAGTAAGAGATCCATGAAACAAGTGAGATCAAAACTCATCAAAACAGACTGAGGTTGTTGCAAAGACAAATGGACAATATTTTTTTGGGAATGTGTGAAATGTGACAAAATGTAGAGAAGTTCAAGGGTATGAAAACTTTTCCACAAGACTGCACAGTGCATATCTATTCTATACTGACATCTAAACATAGGATTTTATTTAGGTTTTCAGTCAGTGACTCTAACCTGGAAAATAAACAACTAGTTTTGATATATTCCCCTTCTAACTGATAGTTTTTCCATATGCAGCTTCATTATCTGTGTAATAACTATACAAAAACTGGTTTCAATGTTGTACCTCTTTGTCAGGAGTTGCTCTTCTGCTTTGCGGTGTGTGTCGATCATCCATGGTGGAATAACTCCTCGATACATCCTGGTCTGTGATGAAAAGAAACGTCAATGTTCGAGAATTACAGCAGCAATCACTTTCATATAACCTGAGTTTATGAATGGGATCTGGAAAAAACACTGAACAACACAGAATGATGCCATTCCGATGGGCAACACAGGGATTGACAGCTTTGGTAAATAACAGGTGTATTTTATTTCCATCAAACACAGGGAAGAAAACAAAGAGAGTGAAATTAAACACAACATGGCACAAATGAGATTCATGCAATCCTACAAACACAAGATGAAATCAGGGGAATACAGGCCCGTGGAAATATGAGCAAATCAAAAATAAACATACAAGCAAATGGCTTAAAGAAAGACAATGATTTGCAATAAAAATCATAAAATAATTATGAATAAGAACATGGCTACCAAATAATAATCTGCCACTAAAAACAAATTTTTTTTGTTTACATTAACTCACAACCCTGTTTACCAAAAACTGAGTCTGTCACACAGCAGAAATAAAAAACTGCTAAAAACTGATCTTGCCATTCAGAAAACGTCAATTTATCGTACAAATAAATAAAGCTGGAGTAATCTAACAATATGTCGAGACCAATTTCAAATTATTAAAATTGTTAAATAAAAGTTGGTCGAAAAGACTTTGGGATTTTGGGAAACAGAGTTGTATTCAGACTGATGATCAGCATTGTAAATTCAGTTTTGTTATTAACAAAGCAAATTTCTTGCAGTGGAACCACCTTTTGGATTCTAAAAACATTCTGGTCTCACTTTAACTACATATCAAGCAGAGTTTTACAACTCTTAAACTTTTTCAAAGACAACTCTTTAACTTTACCAGCATAACTTCAATATAAAACATTTGCAAGAATATTTAGGCTTTTGAAAAACTGAAATGTACCAACAGTACATAAGAAATACTTAACTTGATAATTCACAACAAAAATGTATACATCTGAAGTATACAGAAAATTTAAGCATGGCAGGCAGTGGGCCAACCAGGTGACAAAATCTTCAAGTTGAAGCATATGAGACATGGGCTGGTTTCAGGATGAAAGTGCAGCAAGGTTTTAAAAGTTCTGGTTTCAAAATTTACAAAAATCTTTCTCTACAGTGAGCGTTCATATGATTTAAAGTTCCATTAGTGGAATAGTAGGGAAAATGCTGGAGGAACTTTTCTCTAGCTGTTTGATACTGAGATGAGCATATCTATCACTGCACATTGCCAATCAGGTGGTTGAGATAACTGTTCTTCTCAGTGCATAGAAGAAACAGACATTTGCATGGAAATATAATTAGTGATGTAAAAACACTGTGTGGAAGCTAAAGTAGTGCTACTCATCATTATTATTATTAGAATACTACTGTTTTCCAGCTAGAGCTGGGTAGCCTAATAACTAGCAAGCCAATATAAAACTCTTCTAGTTGTGTTGACGTATAAAGGAAAAACAACCCTTTATACAGGTTACACCTAAAAAGCACAACTAAACTCAATCATAGGATTTTTTTTTCTGTTTTGCTTTAGTGTATTTATCAAATAATCAAACTGACAATAGATAAATGAAATAGCTAACATTTATATTTCTTTTATCATCTTTGTGTTTAGATAGTGTTTATATCTAATGATAGTATACAGTGCTGAACACTACATATTTGAAGTAGTATGGATTTGATCTCCACCTGAATAACAAAGACCATTTCCGTTGCCTTGCTCTTCCCCATATTCATTATTATTTGAAGTCTCCAAATGCCGTCCATAGCAGGCACTGATTGGCGACTGTAACCTTGGTGACTGTAGGCTTGGTGTGGATGGTTCTCCTCTGTGTGAGGCATACCCAGTCGGGCTTCCATCTGGGTAAACAGATGTAGAGGAGTGACCCCCATGCCAGCAACCCCTCCGCCCTTGCAAAGAGGAGCTTCTTTCAGGCACACTTGGCAACAGTTCAGCCAGAATTCTTCTCAAAATACTGTCATCAGGTGGCCTAGAGCTTCTGTGGCCTCTCTCTGCTTGAATGTGCTCATAAATGTCTCTCAAGGCTGCATCGAGTGCTTCATAAATGGCCTGTTTGGACTTGGGTCTGCTACCTCGTCCTCCACCACCACCGCTTCTTCTAGAGGTAGGCGGTGAGCCCTTTTTCCTGCGGAAAGGCACTGGGCTGACCAAGAAGGCCAGCTTGGACATTGCTTGCTGAGACTGCGAGCCCTGAATTTGGAAATGGCTGTTGCGGCTCTGCTGTCTCTGGTTCTCTTGTCGTGCTCGCTCTCTCTCATGGCGAAGCATGGTCGTAAAACGAGTGTATGAGGCTGGGCAGCGGCCCTTGCAAGTGCTGATGAGGTGGCGGTGTTGGTAGCCCTGGCTCTGGCCAAGACTTTGGTGACCTTGATGATGGTGGTGATGATGGTGGTGGTGACGAAGGTGGTGGTGGTGGTGGAGGGTGGCCGATCCATACAAGCTTTCAGAGGAAGTTAGGGAACAGTGGTCAAAATCACTCTCACTGCAAAATGAGGAACCCTCCACCTGGATGAAGTCACTGAGGTCAGATGCGATGGCGTCTGGTTCACTATCAGAATAGTCAGGATTTGCTTGTGGGCCTTGAGGAACAGGAGGAGCCGAAAATGTTTGCCCACGTCCGGGCTCGGGTCCAACACGAGGTTGCCCCTCCGGTGGGCTACGAGGTATGTGATCCATGCTATGACGTACAGTCCTGTTGTTGCTATTGGGATCTTCCTCTAGTAATGACTCGATGGAAAAACGGCGTTTTGGAAAACTGGGAGTCACACCACCCCCGCTGCTAGCATGAGATGACGAACCACCCGGTGTTGTTGTGCCCGAAGGCACCTCACCATCACCTAAGTTAGGCATGGATTTAGACTTCTGAATTAGACGCTCGTATTCAGAAATGCGGTTTGGCACCATGTCCCTTGGCACTTCCACACCCCAGGAGGGTGTCCAAGGAGAAAGTCGATGGCGATGCAGATGAGGTTGACGCTCTAGTTCCAGAATGCGAGCACGGACGGAACGGATTACTTCAGATGGGATTAGCTGAGCTCGGTCAATCTGGTGCATTTTACGATAGAGCTGGAGGAAACCTGGAGAATCGTGTGCACGTCGCCGATGGAGAGGGGGCAGTGAATGAGTAGAGGACGATACCGTAGGGATGTTCCCATCACACACCAGCGACCCAGCGCTTTCTGAGCGAGTGGCATTTTGGCCACCAGAACCAGAATGTCCGTCGTTAAGCAAGTCATCGCAACTGCGCGATTTGAGCTTTCCAGAGGAGGGTGGCGCTTCCTCTGAACTGCTCCAGGTTTTATCGTCCTGGCTGTTTGCCTGCCAATTGTTTGTGCAGAAGACAGACTGTTTTGAGGAAGAGCTGCCTTCCTGGCTGGCATCCTCGTGGCAATGATCAGAGTCAGAAAGGAGAGGAGGAAGAGAGGTACTCTCATAAGGACCTGGGGTGCTTATACTGTTTGAAAACATGTTGCATGCGTCCCCACCTTTTAGAAGTCCCATCAGAGTAGCATGGTAAAAGAGAAGAATGAGGAAAGATGGTTAAGCAGGAATAGCCAGAAACAGGGAGAAAGCTCAGGGGAAAACAAAATAAATAAGGAAGAAAAGGTGGAAAATATTTTTCTTATTCAGATTTCCAGCAGATAAACTCACAATAGTACCAGAAAAAAACTCATTGTGAAAACACAAGAAATTGTTTCTGTAATTTGAAATATTAATCATGCGTATGCGAAAGAAAGAAGAAGAAGAAAGACGCCAACAGAGAAAACAAAATTGCTTCAGTGAAAAGAAATACCTTTGGCTCTGGAGGGTGAGGAAGGTGAGGAACGAACAAGAGGTTTCTTTAGGCTGCTGCTGGATCTGTAGGCATCCACTGGTCTAGGGGAAGTTGTAGTTCTGCTCTGGGACTGTGCATTCACTTGTGAACTTGATGGCTCAGACTTCCTTCTTTTCCTGTAGTCGCTGGCAGCACTGCAACACAAACATTGACAGCTACGTTCAAAACACTGCATCTCCAGGAATGCTGAGTGGAAGTGGAGATGAAATTTTCCAACTACAAAGGTCCTGTAGTTGCAGTTTTTCTATCAATACAAGCAGGTACAATCAGGTATAGTCAAAACACAAATAAAAAGACAAGTGAAATTAAATCAAAATATAATATAAATATTAATTGGCAGGATTTGTATGTGTATTATTAACACATAAATACAAAGGTTCAAACTGATTTGCAGATTCCATTTTCTCAATAGCTTCTAAACATATTGTATTACTTGTACTATCCCTTATCCACTTCTGATTGGTTGATCAACACCAGGCGAAACCTCTTTCTCCAGAAGCCAACAGTCTGTGTTTTGACTCAGTTAAAAGAAGCAGAACCAACAAGAAGTCTCGCCAAACCCAGTCCTCTAGAATTGATTGTAATAATAGTTTTGTTTTCATCAAATGTTTTGTTCTGTTTGTCTAATTTTGTATAAATACAGTTGATTTAGCTTTTTTCTTCTCACCACTGATTAATGCTCTGTAATATACATGTGAATCAGTTACATTTATATTATTTATTTCATTATCTTTAATTGAAAAAATCTTAATCTCAGAACTATACAGAATTTCCTTGTTTCTTTAAATTTCAAATTAAGATTGTTCAAAGATAAGTAAAATAAGTCATCCTTTAGAATACATTAAGTATAATAAATCTAGACAGTTTTAAATTTGTTTCCCATACTCATACAACTCATACATTCTTTTACAATATATGATATACTGAAGCTAATAAAAGCTCCAACTTTAGGTAATATCCTTATATATCCTCCACTGGAAACCTGTATGGCATTTTGTAAACTTAGATAGTTTGTTATTGGTGTGAAATTGAACATAGCATAGAATATAGCACAGCAAAAATACCCACTTCAGACAGATTTTGTTTAGCAACTTATGTCAAACTGGCTTAGAAAAGAAAGAAACCCAAGGCTCTTTCTTTCTTTTGTGAGAGAACACACTTAATGTCACTGACATGAATAGACTATTCATTACATCCCTATTCTGCCCTTTCTGTTCAGCCAGCAAAATGCGACTGAATAACCAGGCTAGTGTTGAAAGAAAGCAGGAGGAGGTGGGTGCAGGGTGGTGAAGGAGGGACAGGAGGTGAATAGCAGAATCAATAGGTTTTCAGAGTTAATTTATTCAGTCTCAGTTGAAGCATCCTAAAACATCATTAACTAAATCACATTAAGAATGCTGCTAATCTGAGCAGATGACCATTTAAAAAAAAGACACCACATATCACCAGCAAAGTCAGAGTTTTCACACTGCGCTGAATCACAACAAGGGGGGCTGCTGTTGAGAGGATGGGGGAGGGGGCTATGGGGTGATGCGGAGGAAAAGAAAGAAACAGCGGTTACCTTGCAGATCTCTCTGAAGCCTTGTCAGCCTGGGTTATGTGGAGGGTTGTCTGAAATAGGCGCAGGACAAAAGAGAAAAGTCAGATCTGCACAAACAAAGACTTCAGGCAGGGCAGCTTACAAAGCACAGCCTCCATGCAGCTGAAGCTGTGCCACAGTCAAAACAGTCCCCCAACCAAAGGTGTGGCAGATGCTGGTTCCACATGGCACACCTGGCCAAGAGAAGCCTGACAGGTTCACCAAGTTAAAGATGAATTTCTGATCCCTTTTCTCTACTACTGTGAAGAATGATGGCAAAGGTGATATTGCAAAGGATGTTATGAGCTCAGCTCAGGGCTGTGGGGGGCAAATGATTTACTGCAAAATCTGGTATGGATCAACTGGAATGGACCTTGAAGTATTCTTTAGAATGACACCACTAAAAACACCCATTGTGAGCAACAAAAAAATTTAATATTTACAGTTTGAACAGAAAAACCAGTTTATATATCCCTTCAACCAAAGGCAAGCAAACAGCCTTTTTAGTAGGCCTGTAGAAATAAGAAATACATAAATTAAAATGAGCACAGTAATTTCAGCTTGAATTGTTTAGAATATTTATTTTCCTCTCTCTCTTGCTACAAAAATCTTGATGAGAAAATTCTTCAGTCTGGTGCTTTCTGGTGCAGTCTAGCCCTTTTTTGAATGACTGAATTCATAATTCACTTTACCTGTTGTTTCTGTTGTTTTGTTCATTTTTGTTAGACATTTAAAATGTCTTCTAGTCCCAGTGTGAAAATCCTCATTAGAATTTAAAGTTCATTGATCATTGAGAATATGTCTTGTATTGTTATACCATCACCGTTATATTACTTGATGATGGTCTCAAAAGAACATCATCATTTATCACAATAACTGGTGGGACAATTGATCGTACAACAGATGTTGTTAAAGTGACAGGCCTACATTTCAGGTGACAAAATTTCATTCATTTGACAGAAAATGACTGCCATGATATTATGTGGGAGAAACGCTGTAACTCTCCGATAAATCCAGCAAAGCAGCTGTATTTCTAAAAGTGATCCAGTCACATGCTGTCCTACAAAAATTCTACGTTACAACTGCAAACTTTAATGTATATCTTGTTAAAATGAAAATCTGTTTCCACTTCCATTTTATATTTAACAATACTCCATGTTGCTCTATCAACTGACATCTCAAAACACATTGAAACTGATCTTTGCCTGAATGAATTTTACATCCAAGCACTGACACAATGCATGTAACACAGAAATGGTAAAAAAAAATAATAATAATATATTTATATATATACATATATATATAAAACACCTGTTAGACAAATGATGAATTGGAGATTACCTCAATGCGTTGGCGGGTGGAGATGTCTGGATTATAATCCAGTCGTTTTTTAGGAGGCTTCAGCCCCAAACAGCAGCAGCAGTAAGCAGGTAGGGGAAGACAGCAGGAGGAGGAGTAGGAAGAAGGTGAAGATGAGGTGAAGGAGGAGAAGCGGCGGTGACATCATGGGGAGAAATCAAAAACACAGGAGACATGTGAAGAGGGTAAAACCTGTTAGAGTCTGAGGTACCAGAGACAAGCCAGTTAAAACTGGAGCAAATGAGTTTCTCTCACACAATGAACAACTGGGAGCCAATGTACACACACTAACACACACAGAGTCAAACACTAACATGTCTAGAAGCAGGAAGCCCTATGCGAGTTCTCCCATTGCGCCAGCAACACTTACTGGCACCACTGCTAAAGATGTGTCAAAACCCTAAAATAAATCCATCTTTTACTGCAGTAGCATCACCTAAAACTGAAATACTTAGATTTTCTGAATTAAATTGACTTCAGCAGAGACTGTTATCAGGTGTACAAGCACTAGAAATCTCTTTAAAACATATTTAACTGGTTAGTGCTTACAAAAGAAGAATCACTAATAAAGAACTGTAACATAATTGTAGCAACCCATGCCAACTGGTTATTTAGGAATTATGTCACATAAAAAAAAACATAAATACATAAATATGTCTTCCAGACACTTTAACTGGACCTGTGTGCTTCAGTGCTGCAGGTCTAAGCCTTTCAGGATCTAAAACTGCAGGTAGAATTAGCAGGAAACAACGGAAACATTTAATGAAATGGGTTTTTGTTAAAAAAAACCCTTAGTTACTAATATAACATTTGTCTTTCTTAGAATGATGAAAATAAACTTTCATGTACGTGTTTAACTGTACAGTTTGACATGGATAGAAATACAATTAAGATTGAAATAATGTGTCCCAAGTTATACATTGACAGAAGTGGAGGATCTATGATGCTTTGGACCTACGTCTGATCTAAGCCTCTGGTGATATTGACAGTCTAAATTAACAAGACATTTATAAAACTGACTTTTGTCATAAAAACTAATATTGTGTTAAATGAAAATCTACAACCAACGAGAACATCACCAGACATAGAATCAGCTGACCGTGTCTGAGTTCATACCTGCTT
The DNA here is from genome assembly GCF_027474105.1 of Poeciliopsis prolifica. NCBI lineage: Eukaryota > Metazoa > Chordata > Actinopteri > Cyprinodontiformes > Poeciliidae > Poeciliopsis > Poeciliopsis prolifica. The sequence continues at coordinate 2,803,810 of NW_026562420.1, read as the reverse complement.
TGACAACTGACTTGGGCTTTATTTAAGGTTATGTTAACTTTTTACTGTATGTCAGCATTCACAAAAGTACCTAACTACAAACAAAATTGAGTATTACAAATATTAAAACAATTTTTTAGGTAGATTAGTACCTTTCCGTATTCTCTCTTTATATGTTTCTGAATCCTAAAATATTAAGCAAACTGCTCTACTGGCAGCAGTTAACAGCAGATGTAGCCATAGATAACATTAAAGTGTCAATTGCATGTAGTACACTACATCCACTACATTCATGTAGTGGAATGAGAGCTTGGATGTTTGGAGATGATGCTACTGGTATAAAATAAATTTATGTTCAGGCTTTTTACACATTTTTACCATAAATGCCAAAAAGTTCTGTATTTGTGCTACTTTTCTGCACCTAACAAAAGCACAAATGTAGGCCTGCCTATCTTTATTTTTCACAAACACACAGAAGTATCACATGCATGCAGAGTGAAGATTATGTGCAGAAAGCAAATAAAAACACAAGCCGCAGTGTTTATCTCAGAAGGCAATGGACTGTGCAATCAAACGTGATTTTAGTGCATCTTAGCAAGCGTCCAGCTGGCACCATCAGTTAGTGACGCATGAGAAATCTTCCATTTTGACGACTTATTAGATCACAAAGAAACTTTGAAAATTACAGCAAGAAATCGCAATACACAGATGAAATTACTGCCTGAACATTAAAAAAACAAAAGACCCTGAAAGTGAACAACTGATGTCATGCACTGAATTCATATCAGATAGAGGCATGTCCTCATCAGATAATAAAAATCAGTGAGCCGACAATAATGTGATCTCAGATAAACAACCGTCATGTAAACACCACCTATGTACAGCAGGGGTCACTAAAGAGGTTAACTCATAGACAACTAGTGCGTTTTCAGCCACTGCTAAATTAAACAAAACTACAAGCAGGTAGGAATAAATACATTCTTGACTAAGCTTAAATAACACTTATGGCAAGAAATACATGCATGTTACCTCACATCAGGTGTTTGTAACAAGGAATGATTTTTCTTTAAGTTAACAAAGTGAATCAAAAGAAGTATTTTCCAAACCTGCTCATAGCCAGAAAAACTAATGAATAATCTACTACATGTATTTCACAGACATATCAATGTCACATTTTTGTGTTTGTGTGTATGTGAAGGGAGGGGTCACTGCACCAAACAAATACCACATGCCCAAACAACTCGCCCCACCCAGGCAGATGGTGGAACCAGAACAACAGTGTCCTGGGAGAGGGAGGAGATGGGGGGTGTACGTCTATCGATAGAGTTGTGGTTGCAGGAGCCATCGAGCTCCAACTTACCGGCCGCCCAAACTCCAGCTCGGAAAAGAACTTATACCAAGGCTCGTTCTCTAAATCTATGTCATCATAGGTCTGAGAGAGCATGACAGGGAGGAGAAATAGAAGAGAGACAGAAGGAAGGAAGCGTGGAGGGGAATCACACATAAAGAGAGACATGGACCCCATGGTTAGGAGTATGCAAACAAAGATGATCACAGGATGAAGATGTGGAATAGAAGTGCTGATGGAGAAAACCATCTCTGGCTTCTTTTTACAAAACTATAGTGAAAGCATGGTTTCAGAGTCCAATTGCTAAGTTTATCCTGTTTAAATCTGAAGTCAACATTTAGAAGACAGTTCTATAGTGCCTTGTAAAAGTATTCCTACCTCTGGTACTGTTCAACATTTGGCACACTCTGACCCCACGCTTCAACTTATTCTCATGATAAACCAGGGATGGTTGCTGTCCTTCATGGTGTATTGTCCTTGCTCTGATATAGTTGAATTAATGGCTGAATTAGCTCCTAAACGATACAAGGTTATTAACCATTCATTTACTCTGTGTTGGGTCAGGGAAAAACCTAAAACATGCAGGACAACAGCTCTGGAGGACTGGAATGGCTCACACAAAGAACAGCTAAAATATAAGTGAAATTAATTCACTTACAGGTCTTACCATAGCTTCTCTTTTGGATTTAGGTGTGGACTTTGACTTAACCACTGTAACACATGGATATCTTAACCATTTCATCACAGTTTTGGCTGTATGTTTGGAGTTGTATTATTGTAAGGTGAAACTCTGGCTTCCCAGTTAAAGTAAAAGTTTCTCCCACAGCATACTGCTCCTACCACCAGAGTAGCTTCATTTACATGTTTTGTGAGCCTCCATCATCAGGCAGTGGCTTACTGAAAACAGGATTTCTCCCCACTTCAATGTTTTTCTCTGCAAAGAAATACACAGATATCTGGACTATTGAATTATAAATAGTTTTGCATCGGCATTTCTTCTTTAAATTTAAATACATTTTTTATGTTCCCATATATCTGGTTGGGAGAAATGTTTTAAACAAATAATAGATAATAAATTATCTATAATGCAAAAGTGGACTCAAATACTGAAAGTAAAAATTTGAAGGGTATTTTTTTTTTTTTTTCAATCACACTGTACAAAAAAAACCTGGCTGTCCAACAGCTCTGTCTGCTCTTTCTAACCTTACTCCCACATAACAACAGGAGTCTAGCTGCCAAATGAAACATGGCCAAGAGATGCTTCATAGCTGCTGTAGTTGGACTTACAGCTCTCTTTCTCAAAACAGTTGTTTTTTGTTCCGAAATATGACTAATCTATTCAAAAAAGCCTTTTGTAGAGAATGCCAGGGCACTCTCACACAACCATTAACAACAAAAATATTAACAAGAACTATTTTGTCTTTGGCCCATTGCCTAGAATTATCTTTCATGTCTGTTTTTCCCTTGTATAATGGAGAGCGGAGGCAGTGAACAGACAGCAGATCCAGTCAGTGTGGGCAGCGTCTGCAGCTTTCGCCTTTTATTGCTGCTATCAGGAGCTGACTCATACATCATTGCCCCAGGAGTGCTTTCTGCAGACATCACATTAAATGTCAGACCCTTTCTAAGATCTCTTTTCTTCTCACTTATTTCTTTGAAAAGGCTCTCTGCATCTATAACATTTCTCATTATGGTGTTCAAACTGTTATAATTATTTTTAACCAAGCTCTATCTACAATTATCTTTTCTGTCTGCCCTGACATTCGCAACAAAACAACTGACAGCATGCTGAGTGTTGCTAGGAGAAAATTGAATAGAAACCTTGAATTAAGTTGCCCATATCCGCTCTTACTGACCAGGAGTAATGCAACACACCTTAAAAAGCTCTAAGTTAAACTCATCTATTTATTACTGTAACTTTATCTTAACGACAAAAAAAAAAAAGTTTTAAGCATTGAAATGAATTTAAAAACATTCAGAGAAGAAAAAAGTTCTAATTAATAATTTGCTTTACAAACATCAGTGGTACCTCTGTTGCATCCCTACTAAATATGTGTTCAGCTAAGACATTTTAAATTCTGAAGAGTGCCTATATACTTTTCTGTTGAAACAATGACTTTCTGTCAAGATCGGAAGGAGTCAAATACAATCCAACAAGTTGTCTGGGAGGCATGCTAGCGAAAAGCTATTTCTGTCCATTCTTCACAAACATATGCATTCAAAGTTTCCTTCAAAGAACAATGACTTTCACTGGAAAAGTGTACTTTGGTAAAGCCTGACAAACATTGAGTGATTTCAAAAATAGATCAGAGCTGGTATGTGCCCAGCTGTGTAAGCGTGTGATGATAAACTCATAACTGAGTGAATCCTGTTACACAATTGACACGACAATAAAATGATTTAAAATAGTCAAAACTAAGGTTAATTAAACTTATGAATAAAGATAAAAATGTTTTAAATCCCTTTGGCTTTGTTTTAATATGTAGACAATACTAAACATAAGCTGCAATGCCTCTTTTGATCCAGAACTGCCTGGTGTGTGGTCACATATCTGCCGCAGATATTTTAGGATGAACTATAGGTAGCTGGGTTTTCTCTTCAGCCTAGTTTTCTTCATATAGTCATGTTTACATCTGCCTTCATGTTGTTTCAAGTAATTAAAATGACCTATTAATCCGGTTAATGTAAAAAATAAAATGCAACAATAGATCTCTGGTTTGGTCCACCTTTCTTTCTCCATCGACACTTTAGCTAAATGAGAAGCTATGATGTTGCTTAATGGCACACAGTGGTAATTCCCACATCCGTTGTGAATTTTTTGGTACAGCTTTAAGTCTGGACACAAACATTCTGCAGTCAAATACAGAAAAACATTATGTAAAATAATACTGTAAAGGTTTAAATTATAGTACTCAGATTAGGCCTGAAGTAATAGATTCAGGTCTCTTAGTATACCATAGTGAAAGGATTGAACCAGAACTCTTTGATAAAAACACATACAATCACACCACTACTTTTTACCTTTGGTAAATTGTGTTTAGAGTAATGTTTTAATTTTACCAACACATTTCTTCTGACTAAAAGTAACATTAACATTTTGTTGCATTCAAAAGTGCTGATAATCTAAAGGTTTGTGCCAAACAACTTGAAATGCATCATCACTGAGGCTTTTGAGAAGATAATAATCCAAAATATATGGCCATGTAAAGACAGAAATGATTCACCAAACAAAATCAACCTTCACCTCAGTCTTCAAACCTGAACCCAAAAGAAACAATGTGGGTAAAGGTGAGAAACAGAGAACAGAAGAGAGTTTGTGAAAATAGGAATGATCAAATATGTTCCTCTGTGAGCTAGAACCTCACATGTCACTGAAACAAAAGAGCTGTGCTATCAACAAAATATACAGTTGAATTAACTGCTGAATTTTTCAATAATTTGGAAAGATTTATTTAAAAAAATATATTATTGCTTAAAGTGAGTTTTATCTCATAAGGTATAATAAATGTGTTTCAATTAAATGGTGAATTTTTTGGTGTCAAATATTTGAATGTTTTCACCAGGGGTGTCAACATGTGTGGAAGGGGAAAATGAAAACGTCTATTAAACCATTGAGAAAGAAATAAACAATTGTTATTGACACGTTTGTTGGAATGTTTGTTGTACAGCATTTGTAGCTTAAGTTAAATGATGATTTGCAGCTAAAGTTGCTAGCTGTGATCAACACAATCTTCTACATACCAAGAACACAGTAGATGTCATATTTCTGTGATGCTGGGAAAAGATATTTTTGAGAAAAATTTGAGACATTAGAAAAATGACTCACTGGTCTTTCATGCTCCAGAATTGATGACTTGCCGGGCTCATACTCAAAAATACTCTTGGGCTCTGCGCGGTACTTTCGTGTGTCCACTTTTCTGTCTGGAGGACCCCATTCATTCCTGGGGCAAAGAAAAGAGAAATGTGTCTCTTAGGAAACAGCCTAAGACTTCAGTAAAAACAAAGGTGAAAAGAAGATGAGCTTGGGGTTGATGCCATAGATCAGAAGTAAAAAAAAGACATTCTCATTTTGGGCCACATCAAGATAATCAATGTTCTTAAAGTGCCAGTCGTTCCAGATTGATAATATTAATGTTAATGTATTGATATTAATGTATTGATAAAACACATTAATAAACTGTTAAAATATTAATAAAAAGTTGAGTATTCATTTGATAAGTATTTCTTAGAATTAAATGATCCTGTCTGAATACCTTTTTACACTGTTCAGTCATTCTAGGTTTTCATGATCGTTTTTGTGATTTTTTGCAATAACCATCAGTGATTTGGTGGAGCTACTTTAAAAATATTTGCTGTGATTAGATTGAAATGAAATAAAACTAGGCTAGTCCATCAAATTATCAAGTAATGCAGGTGTGCATTGATCACACATTATGAAAAAGTTACCACTGCTTCTAGCAAGTTCCTCCACATAGGACCAGGACTCAGATACCAACCATGCACATTGCAGTGCATTTTCAATGCCATGGCAGGAGTTAATGCACTGTATGTTAGTGTCTAGCATGAAGTTATGGAAAAATATTTTACAACAATAAGCTTAAGATTGTGAGTCAGACAATTTCACACTGCTGCAATAAATCCAACCCAGTTCCTCAGTAACACCAGTAAGAGGACATTTCTCTTACATGTCTGTTGAATCTTTGTCCCGGTCGCTGTCTCTGGCCCTAAGCTGCAGGAGGGAGGGCATTGGTGGAGGTGGTGGGGGTACTGGGGAGGGTGAGGGCTCCTGAGGAACCTGCTGCCCACCGTTGTCTGAGGGGCTTTTGGATAGAGGTCTATATGTGTGTGTCCGAGGAGGTGGGTGTGCCATGGTGGTGCTGTAGTCATCAGCTGAGGACAGAATGGAGGAGACAGTGGAGGGAGAGGTAAGGAGGGCAGTAAGGCAGAAAGGAGAAGACATGTAGGTTGGGAAGAAACGATAAAGAGTATGAAACAGTTTTTTGTTCCTTGGAGAACAAGTCTCACCATTGTTTATGAAAGCATATGTTGCATTGTATGTGCCAGAGTAGTCATCATCTGGAGCAGAAAAAGTAAAAAGACAGATTGAGATACATGCAAACACATATTAGAAAGCATAAACTCTTAATAGTAACTAGCAGGCTTCATAATGACAGTAACTCACTGATGTCTAGTATTTGCAGAACAAGAGTGACAACTACTGTACCAATTTAAACATGATTTATACCATAACTGTTCATGGGGAGGATGAACAGACATATTCATCTTTATGAACACGTCTGCCTTCCCCAATCACTCAATATCTTACTGGTTGACACAGGAGTTCCAGTAAAATATGTTTTCTAACTTGGGATTTGCATAAATGTATTATAATGAATGACTGGGTTTTTCTATAATTTTCTGTGAGATGATGCTACTGCAACAGAAAAGTGAATTCATTATTTTCCAGTCTATTAAAATGAACCTTTTCCAGGGGTGGCAGGAACTGTGAAGTGGCAGAGATCTTTCAAGCAGTAGAAGAAATGTATTAAAAAAAACTGCAGAGGATACTTAGAAGTGAATGGCATAGCTTCATTGGAATACAGTGGGAATGGGTGCGTTCTCTATGTGCTGTGATAAAAGAAGCCTGAGCAGTTCAGAACAATTAAGCCTTGTGCTGACTGTGTCTTTCTGTTAGACCCAGAAAATTAGAGCAGATTTCCCAGGACAGCCCAGAGTCTATTAGAGGGCTCTCGCCATCCCATCTCCGTTCAAGAGTTTCCATCTCATATCTAATGAGTTCTGGCTCTGAGAATGTTTAGGTCTTTGGTTTTAACAGGAACTGACAGCCAAAGATGCACAAAGATGCACACACACACGTACACACTTAGAAACTGAATGCACATATGATCGAGTCTTGTTCAAGCAGGCAAATCATCTGATCAAGGCGCATAATGGGGACATCTTTGGACATACCTGCTTTGTGAACTTTGTGAATCTGTTTGAACATAGTTTTGTACCAGTCTTTTGGCCTGTCAACTGTCTGTGGAGAAAAACATCAAGAAACACTTCAAACAATTTGCTATTAAATGAAAAAATAATAATAATCAAACGTCAACAACACACAAAGTTATTCCCGACAGAGTTGAAATGCTTATTATGAGGTCAGTCTGCAGGCTGATTATTTTCAGGCAGTTGAATCCCAGGAAAAAACTTAACGTGATAAATAATTCAAAAAAATTAAATTATGCCAACGTGGGGCTTCTGAAAATGCTGCACTTGCTTGGTGGAATATCTAATGACTATGCTTTAAAAAATAAAGCATTTGAGGACTAAAACTGATATTTTCCACAATTTTAAATAATTTTACTTCTAAGTTAATTTTTTTTTTACTTTTTCCTTGCAGGATAACAACATGGTCATCCCTGCAGTATGATGCAAGGAGAAATGAACATTTCTCTTGTATTATATACACAGATCTGTCAATTATTTCCATAATATCAATGATGTTTGATATTTAAGTACATAAACCCTTATGTTTGTCTTTCTATAAACTGATACTGTGGCATATAAAATGGAAACCCCTCAGGAACCAGAATGTAACCATTATTTTAGAAATGCTCAAATACTATGACATGATAATCAGAACTTTTTCTTTAGTTCAAACTTTTAAGCAATATTAAACAATTTGTTATTATCTGACCAAAAGCATCATAGTGTCAAAACATGGTTTTCAAAGGGTCATTAATCTATAAAAGTTTTAAATGTGTCCAAACCAATATGGAACAATGTAGAAATGTAATTGCCCCTTATTAAATTATCAATTAGCAGTGAAGAAATTACTTAAGTAGACAAAGTCTGACAATATGAAGTGGGCAAAAGATCATAAAAGCAAAAAAAATATTCTCTGATATTAAAAAATGTATAACAGACAATAAACAAACCGACGTCAATCAATTTGGTAAGGGACTCCAGTGAACCACAACACTGGCATTAGTCAAGAACACAAAGAATAGTTTCAAACTTTAAAAGTCTGGTTTGGCCACAAAAATTACTTCAAGACACAAAACAACACAAAACAACATCTATAGGAAAAAACAAAGGCTGATAAATAAAATCAGCAGTTGAAAATCTGATACATTTAACAAAAAGAAAAAAGATAGACAGTTTTTTTATTTCTCAAATATTAAAGTTAGTTATTAAATGATAAGTGAAAGACAATTTCACAGATAAACTGTACAAATAAATACAGATGAGCTATAAACAATGCCTCTTGACACTTGCAAGATGGCCAATAGTTTTCTAGAAATGCAATACATCTGAGTGAGCATGTTTAGTTTTACACAACAGAATAAAACCTCAGAAGCTGTTGATACAAAAGCAAAGAATGGGCTCCTGATGCTGTGCCGGGACTCAGCAGGAGAAATGCTTGTCTTTGTGTAAACACTATAGATCCAACAGTCTCTTCAAACAAGAGCTATCAAATGGCAGAGGGGCTTAATCCTTTCGTTATTCAGTAGCACTGAGCCCTGGTTCTGGATTCTGGAGGCGGCGCATGTAGCATTGGCAAGGATAAGAAACAGACCAATTACGGCTTCATTCTCCACGGTTACCGAACAGAGTGACCACAAAAATGTCTGCTTGCTCACAACAAGGAGCATCTGGTTTTTTTTTTTCTTTTTCTGTCCAACTTCCCTCTGCATCTTATCCTCATCTCTGCTCCAGAGAAGAGTGTCCTCTCCATTCGGAGAGTAAAGAGCAACAGAGTAAGTTCATCTTAATAAGTAGCACACAGAGAAAGAGTAAAAGAGATACTTCAACAAAGATAGTTGGACTCCTTTAATGGACCATTTAATAAGGGGTCAGCAGTTCCAGACAGCTGAGAGTAATCTTCTCTATTTTAGCTGATCACATGAAGACAGCACCAAATGGGTCAGAAGATACTAAGGTTACATCTCTGGACCTGATTAAAATAGTTTTTAGGCTCTTTGGTCATGTGACCTCACCGTGCGAATGGCAATAGGGATGCCAGACTCATCCACAGGTCCAATGCCTTCGTAATGCGGGGCTTTAACGATGGACACCTTCTTTTCTTCTTCTGAGAAGCGAGCGAGGGGCACTGTGCTGCTGATGCTGGTGTGACCTGAAACCACAGACTCCCGGGTGACCGACTCACTGCCCTCTAGTTACAAAAATGGAAAGGAGACAGATACATAAATTAGTCTTTGTTTTAGTGAAGAAAATTCTTGTGTTTTGGTTAGGGGTGCATCAATAGCAGTTTTTTGGCCAATCTTCAAAATGCCAGACCTGCCAATGCCATCTTTTTTGTCTGAAAAGTCGCTGAGTATAGCAAAAAAGTCATTGGATGGGTAACAGTGGGTTGACTATTGTTAACTGCAAATGTGCAGACATGATCTGGTGGGCTGCTCTATCAGTCAAACTTCTCTCACGGGAAAGACCGGTGAATAGGATTAGCTTCATATACAAGTATTGGCCGATCACCGATCTCCCAAAATTGAGGAAATCGGCACCAATAAATTGACTGGCCGATAAATTGGTCTTCTACTACCAAATATATTTACTTTATATGCCCTCATCAGGGACACAATGTGGATATCCTCTAATCAACCCAGGTTCAAACAGAGGCTTACTTTCAATAAATGTGGCTAAAGGTTATACAATGTCTTTACCTGACATAATCAAAACCTGGTTCCTTTTCCTGAGTGATAGATTGTAGCTGCCAGTTTCTCTTTGCTGGCTTAAAAAGGACTCATTAGACTGACGGACCAAAAAAGGGGAGACTTCTCCAAGACATACACATTTTAGATCCAAATGCTTTCAAGAGAAAGATTTAATGGTCAACTCAGACTGAGCTTTCTGGCCTCAATAACAACAGCTGTATTTTAAGGAGTAAATGTTAGGATCTCAAGTCAATCTTATGTTTTAAGTAAACTATCAGCAACACCAGGCAGTAGTAATGGTGGATAGAACAATGGCAGACGATCTCCACATTCATTAATTTCATTTCCAACCACTCAGTAGACAGCAGAATAGATAAAAAAATTGGGGCCAAGAACCCAAACACAGCCCAAAGATGGTATCAGGTCAATATAAAGCTTACGGAATGGGCTTCCTAAAGTCCTAATCAAAAATAAATTCAAGTGATTAATTATTTATTTAGATCCAGATCATTGTTTAGGCCTAATTGCAACTCCACTGATGGAAGTGTTAAGCTGCAGTCACTGATTTAGGCCTGACAGAAGGAATTTAGGTGAATCAATTTACCTTTAAGTAAACTGACTAAACACAAAAAGAAGCTGACCAAAGAACAGTGACTCACCTGAGCTCCTGCTGTGTCTCTGGAGGCCTGTGTGGAGTGATGGAGGAGGAGGAGGGTATGACGGTGGAGACATGGGCCTCTGTGGATAGCTGGTACTTCCATTCATTGCTTGAGAAAGAACTTGACCCTACAAATCACCCACAAGCCAGAAAAAGAAGCAACATATTAAAAACATTCTCAGCAATGTAAAATATTTAATTAAACATGTAAACTCATAGAATAAGAGTATAACACACAAATATAACCTCTACGGGAAAAAAAAACAAAACATGTTACACAGGCACAGTTGGACAAGTAACAACAGAATAAATTAGATCTAAAGTTATTGACACAAATAACTAATTCAGTAACTCTCTATTGTTAGATAGGGAAGTCTGATTTATTGGAAATTTAAGACAGGAAATGAAAAACACCAACAGTCAACAAAGACAACTCATTCATAAACATCTCTATTAAAAATGAGTTGATGAAAGCAGGACAGCAGACATGGCCTGAGGAGAATGGGAGGCTTTGGTTAAAATAAATAAAAGTGTCTTCAAAGAGACATTGAAATAAAATATTTAATCTGGCAAAGATAGAGCAGCTAAAGTAACAGCACTGGGGTTTCAAAGCAACAGAGCCTTGTTCAGTTCTGTCTTCTGTTCATCTGGATCTTTGTGGAAGGGAATCTAAATGTGTTAGCACTGTGTATATCACTTCATTAACCTGATGGATGCTGCAAGTCGGAGACTCAGAATTACAAGTGATGGCACAATGCAACTATCACAGCACACAATAGATGCAAACCTAATAGCTCGGGAAATGTCAGATGAAGAAATGAAGCTAAATTCAAAATGACTGTTGAGTTTCGATAACAGCCTTTTGTTGTAGGACTGTAAAATGAACGGACTGTTTTATGTTACATGCAGAGCTCTGCACATCTATTGACACCTCTAATTAAATTCAAATTAATAAAAATGTATCTGTTTTTGGAAGTAGCTTTATGTCACACTGAAAGACTCCTGCAATAGCAGTACTCCACTGTTGCCTCTGCTTCACTTGATGTTATAGCTTGAGATCCAGAGGCGGTCCGCGTATCGTGTGAAGTGAGACGCCCCCGCACAAGATGCCACCCTTTCAGCATCAGAAACCATCCCTGCTGTGATCGACATAAAATTGAGCTATTTGGGTTCTTTAAATACTACAAATTTTGTGTCCAATTAGTTTGCTTGTATTTTTTTTTTTAATCTTTCCTCATTATGTAGATTTTGGAAGGGATTAAAGTAAGAAAAAACATAGCAGAATATTGCAAATATATGACCAGGCCACTGACACCAATAAATGTAAGAATATTGGCTAGAATGTATTAAAGTGAGTAGAGTTTGTCACTAAGTCCATGCATGTGACATTAAATAAAATAATTATTGAAAACAATCTGCTGGTAACAGCTTAAAATAAAGTGCTTCTATCTGCTTGATTGGAAAGGTCAGTGTAACACATTAAGAACAAGAAAATCTTAAATTAATATTTTGGTTGAGCTTTACAAAACAATATTTTAGGAATCAAACTATAAGGACAGAAAATGACTTCTGCAATTTGAATAATAGTGTGAAAAAATGCTTCAACTTCAGTTCCAGCTACTGTAATGTGATCCTGTAGTGGAATTTTTATGTAAACACAATGCAATACAATGCTCTTTTGTTTGACTTAGTCTTTTGCTAGAATCAAAACATCACATTTCCCCTGACAAACAGTAATTACTAACTAAGGGAAATTGTTTTGCTTGGTAAATTATCACCATGTTGGGCAACTTGCCAGCTGACGTTACCACAGAGATAATTGTCACATGAAAGTCATCTGCTGTGTTTACAAGCTGGGATGAACTCTGGAGAAAACCAGCTGTTAAATACCACTGTGGATCATCTCCTAGGTCATTATGAGGAAGATAATAGTTCATGTCAGTACATATAGTTCAGGCCGCACATAATTCAAGGTTCGTCAAAGATCATCGGGAAACTTGTGTTCCTTACTGATAATTATTTTCATCCTCACTATTGCAGAGTGAGACCATTTTAACTAGTTTGCTATTGGATGATCAATAGAAACATGCAATAAATGACAAATAAAGAATATTATTTCAGTAATCAGGACAGATGGCATGAGGACAAAAATCTCTGCTAAGGTCAGGAAAATGACCCGGCCACCCAGAAAGACAGTCATCACAGCAGATTAATGGATGTATTGAGGTGAGATGTATGCTCTTAAGGTCTCCTTCTTGATGTTTTAGAAGTCACAGGATCTAAAACACAAGTTAGAAATGAACACCTGAAACGTATGCTTTGCTTTTTGCCTCTGTCAGTGGGGGACGGCCACTTGATCCATCATCTAACTTTTTATGAAGCTGCTTGGCACAGGATATTTTGTACTGACTATAGGTCACTTCATACACACGTTTTACTATTTCAGCTTTGAATATTCAGATTAACAACGCTGATGTCCATGTCATATTTATCCGTGTAAAAACATATTTAAATTTTAACCCATTTGGATTTTTTTGCTCATAAAACTGGCTGTGGTAATGCTCTTGTACACTAAATGTGCATGCACGTTTGGTGTGAATACGCTGGGGCAAACAAAATGTAATAGGAAAAATAGAGCTATTTTTATTCTGAAATATGACAAAAGAAAAAGGAAAAGGCTGCTGAAGCTAACATTAACCTAAAGCTGACATGAATACATACACATAAGCATAAAGAAACAACACTGAATTTAATTTTGACATCTGATAAGTGAGGAGCAGTTAATGGTTAGTGGAAGTAAAATAAAAATTAAAAAAGAAATGTAGCAATCACACACATTTTTCAGTTTAGTCATTAAAATGATTAGGTGGGAGAGAAGGGACACTTTTTTAATGTAATGAAATGTTACAGAGTGGCTTGTTCAGATAATTACATTAGTGACAGTAGCTGCTGCAGCAGTAGAGCCCACAGAGGTTGTTAGCACATCATCAGGCCCAGCAGTGGATATGTAGGTGGAGACATGGCTGAGCGTGGGCGAAGGCGTGGGCGAGGCACCAGGTGAGTCCAGGCTACAGATCTGAAGCTCATCAAACAGACCCGCCGTGGATGACGAGTAGTGGCTGAGCGCCGACACTGTCACGGGGGAAGTCGCTGGTGACACACAACTACCAATGCTCATGTTGCTGAAAGCGGCAACGCTCTGCCCACTGATTGCTCCAGTTTTTATGACAGCTCTGCTGGGAACATACGGGGTGGGTGACGATAAGGCCTTGGGCATTAAGCTGGATGGGTAGTCGAGTGATTCGGAGCTCTGGCAGCGACTGGGGGAGTGCCGTGCTGAAGGGTCAGGGGAAGGAGGCCCCTGGTGTTGGAGTAAGAGCAAATTGGTGGGAAAAGGAGGAAAGAAGGCGAGTGCTTAGTTACATCACTTATTAGCCAGCGAGTCAAAAGGCTTAGGGTGGAGTAACAAAACAATTCACGGTTGGCTGATGGTAAATTCAAGCTGCAGCAATGTCTTTCAAAACATAAAAAAGGCTGCAAATTAAAGACGCATCATTAGTATAAGTTTAGTGATGAACAGCAAGTGACTCTTCCTGTCAATGAGATAAGTATCTACTAAAAGAAACTTTTGGTTAATGTCACACATTCAGTAAACACGACAACATATCACAGTTTTGTTGGCCAAATGGAAGCATCAAGACTAGACAACTAAAGCGCAGCAGGCAAGTTGTATACAAAACCCGTCAAAATACATTCCACTATTTATAAAGAATGTCAAAGGAAAAAAGGTGACTTTGTACCTAGTGATCGTAGCTCAAGTACTGGATCAGAATCCCGATCTAGGCATGTTCAACTGACAGGTATTAAGAGTCCTTGACAGTTGCTAATGTTTTTGAAGGTATGTCTGCTTTATGGATTTTCAAAGGGCTAATTTCTTTTGAACTTTTTTGAAAAGCAAAATACTAACAAGTCAAATTAAAACAGAGCTATATATTAATATTATCCCAGCTCAATATGAAAATGTCCTCAGCAGAAAAAATTGATATACATCTTGAGTCTTTAGAAAAATAATGGTAAGGCTATGAATGTTTCCTGTCATGTTTTGTCAGATCTCCAGCAGCTTACTCAACCAAGCTAACCTGTATTAGAGCAGCACATTAAGGCTGTTAACTGTAGAAGCTAAAAGGATACAGTGTTATTCAGAACATTACATCACAATAACACTCGATCAGGATATCTCTACTTTTGACACATAGGCTCTAAATTTGGCAGTTGACAAATGGTACCTTTGCCACATGTTTGTGTTAGCTTTGTCGGGTTAACTTAACAAATGTGTGGCCATTTAGTCACTCTTGGTGCTATCAATGTCATGTTTGACTGCAAAGACTTAAAGAGTCACTGAGGATGTTGCTCTAATTACACTTCATAGTAAGGTATGTACCAACAGTTGTGCAGGCGAAGGTCTTGGTGGAATAGTAGGAGAAGGCATGGTCATCTTCACTTGCATTGGGGCTGGTGTTGAGATCTGATCTGGATCTTGATCTGGAACCTTCACCTCCATTCTTGCATTTGAAGCCAAAGCTGCTGGACTTTTTAGATTTTCTGCATTTAAGTGGACATAAACTGAGGCTGTCTGTGATGGGGTTTGGGGAGTGTTTGAAGTCATTTGTGGAGGTGGAGAAGATGGTGAGAGGGAGCCTGAGGTCAGGATCTTGGAATGGGCTTCAAATTGAGGGTTAACGTGATCAGGTGGGTCAGGGATAGTGACAGGGGTTAGCTTAAATGAAGAAACCTTACGTTTCTGTGTGCTGGTAGTGGCAGAGGCACTGAGGTTGCTCATATTATTTGCAGCTGTGGACTTATTAACCTGCTTGACTGAATTTCCACTGGTCTCAGAGTAAGAGTAAGAGGATGTGCTGCTAACCGTGAAGGATTCTTTTAGCACAGCTTTGTCGTTCTTTGTGAATGTTAGCCTTCTAGAACTTAAGTCATTAGCCTGATCAGTGATTGAGTTGAATTCTGGTGGATTGGTGCCAATGGACAAGAGGTTAATGCTTTCTCTCCTGGGGGGTGGCTGTGGCAAGGGACTGACATCCTTGTTAGCCAATCAGAAGCAGAAGCCGGCATAAGTTCAAACAACAAGAATAGGAAATAATAATCAGCACAAATAAATCCATTATGACGTTGTTTCAAGAATGTGCTTAATCCAAAAATGATTTTTCAGGATTTACTCATTTCCAAATATAATGGATTTTTACTACCCAAGAACATTAAGAGTTCCAGTCAATACAAAATGCTTTGTTTCAACCGGTAGTAAGCTAAAATAATTCTAAAGTCAGCCCGGACTATGAGCAGATTACCTGTGTGGGAGACTTTTTGTCCTGTAGGTTGGGTCTGACACTCCGAAATCCTTTGGCAGCAAGAGATGAACTGGTCGTATCTCCATTCTTCAAACCATCAGTAGCGCTGCGGGACCGCCAAGAATCTGCAGATTATAACAACATGGTCTGGGGGGGTGCTTTACTTTACATCTGTTTATTTATATTAGAGACATTTAATAGTTTCTTTGATCATGTTTAGATCTGCACAATATATTAGGAATATGTTATCGTAATAGTAGTGTGTGCAATATTCACATTGTAAAGGACTGTTTGAAGCCAGCTAGACAGAGTCTAACAGAAGCAAAGTTCACCTGGACACTAACAATTTTGCCACAGACTAATGAAAGCATAGATGCGAACGAGAAGAAAGGAGAAAGCGGTCATTATGGCCAGGTTGGTGACTAGATATGTGTCCGTATGAAATTATGACAATATGATGATAACCTTAGGTAAAAATGTCATGATTTTGGAGTATCATGCTTTTTTGATTACAGCTCTAAAATGTGTTATTTTGCATTCTTTAGCTTGCTTTGATGTGAATGCATAGATGATTTGATTCTTAAATATCTGCTGAATTGTGGGCTGATCTTCAGCCTTTGACATGACCTGTTGCTACCAGAACCACCAATGTTCCAAAAGAACAGACATGAATTTAACTGGAATTTTATTACAGAACTAAGCTATATCAAGCTTACAACTAATAGGATACCTGCGTTTCCATTGCTTTGACAAATAAGACAAATTAAGTTATACTGCTCAATAACAGTTGTCTTTATATTGGTGTAATGTATCAGGTTGGGAGTTCTATGGGAAACACTCATGAATTGTCTGAATGAAGGAATTTGTCATTGTAAATGTAGCGAATTACTACACTTGACAATAAAATTTCAACCATTTGCGGACAATCACAGAATACACACTGTACCCTTGAGTATATCAGAGCAGTTTTTTGTTTTGCCATCCTCCCTAATAATTGCCTAAAAATATATATAGAATAGGGTAGAGTGAAAGGAGAAAATGAGTGCAACAGCATAAGAAGAAATTGTGGGTAAGAGAAGAAAAATCACATCAGTTTGGCAGTATTTTTGATATTTAAAACAAAAAAATAATCAATAGTAATCAATATTGACTACAAAATGCTTCTAGGTTTTTCAGCCTATCAGCCTGTCCTAATTCAAGTTATCTCTTGGAAATTTCTGTATATATATCGCAGAGGGAAAGAAAAAAAACTGCAATATTTCTTTTGAGTATTGTGCAGCCCTGCTCATGTTCATTGATGAGACTGTTTTTACCAGACAGTCCTGTCACTTACCAAACTCTGATGAGTGAGAATCATTAGCTGGAAAACAGAGAAGAGTAAACATAATAAGTAATGTCTCTATGAGTGGCTGGGTTGTGTTACGTCCCTAAAACAGTGGATGAATGAAATATAATGACATGTAAATAAGCAATCAGCTCACAATCTACAAGAATGTTGAGTGCTTCATAGACACACACTGTGATGAACAAAGGGATGTAATATCAGAACATACCACAGACAACAGGAAATCAATTCATTTTATATTTTACTAATTTTACTATTGTGACACAGTTGACTATATGACAGTAATGGATATAAAATCCATATTAAAATTTGGAAAACATACTTAATAATCTTATTGTCCACATGTAAAAATCTGTCTTTGGCTTTTATGGTGGTTAAAAGCACAATAAATGATCAATAAAATAACAAAAATTGAGACCAAATACTTTATTTTATAATCACTGTTTGTTTTGAATCTCTGTGGAAAAAGAAACAACAGAACCCAAAACTCAGCGTTTTGGGCTCAATTACAGAGTTGCAAAGATGTGAGAAGATCAGTTCAAGCGAATATCAATTAAGCAAAACCTCATCTGCCACTGAGAACCCATCATCCTCCAACAAAAAATCTAGTTAATTTCTTTTTCAGTTTTCAAATTCATAAATTACAAAAGATACAATGCATTTACATTTTCACAGACTCTTTTCACATAAGCATGAAGACCACAACATGATAAAGGAAATGAAAAAGAAGGTAGAATGTGGATGGTCTTTAGAGCAGCCACATCCAGCACTTTAACATTCTCAACCAGTCAGCAAAAAAACAGGTTAAGCTAGCAAAAATTAAGTGTTAATTGTGTTAATTGTGAATTCAAATCAATCCACAATACTTTTATTACCAATGTTGAAGCCAATATCATTAATCTCCTGATTTCAGTAAGCAGTCTGATCACTGAAATCAGACTGTTAGACTCTACCCCACTAAACAGAGTTTTAAAAAAAATATTGATGAATTTTCTGCCGTTTCTGAAGTCAAAGTTAAGATGATGTACTATGTTTATGGCTGTAAAATTTTTTTTATAAAAGTTTGAATTGTAGTTTATTTAGAAAGCAAGCATGCCCATAAAAACATAAAAACAAATTACCATGCAATATCTTAGACATATTTTTACTGACCCTACTCCTTGAATAAACTATAATTTTTAAGTGTAGCAAAAAAAAGTTTCTCACTCAAAATTTAAAAATTTGTGTGATTGCGAGTGTTAGTACCTGTGGCCAAATTTGGTGAGCTCTGGACCCTCTTCATTGGAGAGAGAATGAGTGACAAGGCCACGCTTTTTCTCACAATTCCTCCGCTATCTGAGAATTCCCAGCCAGGCCCGTGATCAATGAGCCAGAAGCAGAAGCACACATGCACATGCACGGTGGCAAAAACAACACACCAAAACACAAATATGCACACACATACAAAAAAAAAAAAAAACAGTTAGAGCAAAGCACATGCATTCGAAGTGCTTACTTGATTTAAATGCATGCCAGCTGTTTGGTTCTGCAGTAAGTATTTCTTGCAAGATTTAACATCCGTCGATGTGTTTTGGTTTTTTAGGTTTTGCTTACTTGCCAGGACATAAATTCAAGAACATGATTGGTTTATATGCAGGGATTCCAGATCCTTCTAAATTAGGTCAGCAATATTCAATGAGTGCTGAGAAAAATCTTGACCTTAATAATACTATTACAGTTTTTAAACAGTTACTGTATGTAACAGAAATATATTTATCTTTACATGCTACAACATACAAGGTAATCTTTTGCTGAATACATTCCTGTTAAACAACCTCACTTCCTTCCAATAAAGATGGCTTTTGTAAATTTTTCATCTGCAAAATCATTATGTACAAATATATTTTACTGTTACCCTTTACACTACTGACAACGGTCCATTAATAAATGGAGTCAGGCCCCCCGTGTAGACAGACACAGGTACATGTTGTATTGAGACGTGCAGTTGATGGATTACTGATTAGTGGCTGACAGAGCTTTGGACAGTTATTATACAATGAAAACATAACTTTTCCCCAGTGTCAGACTGCCTTTACTAAAGTTGTACAAAAAGTAGTGCACAACAAAAAGGTACACATTTTTGTATTCTTATTAACAATATTTATACTTGCAACGTAAAACAAAAATACTGATCCAACTTTGTCAAGCATCACTAGGTTGATTCCACAGTCTTTAAAACTATTTGCATGTCTGTTTTTGTGTTCATACCTGTATTCATACTGAAGAGCACTTCTTACTGATCTACTGCAGGGGGACACACTGTCCTGCAAAACAAACAAGGCTATTAAGGACAAGAGTCCCAACACAAATAATTTTGAAGCATAAAAACCATTGATCACAGCAAAGAATCAATTCCATTATATTATAATTTAATAATTTGGTAAGTCAAAGAATTTTATGGTCATATACTTTACCAAGAAAGAGAAAACATGCGACAACCCCCAAACACTGATTGATGTTCTGAAAAATGCAGACTTCTGGGTTCTTCTTTTTACAGTTGGATTTTGGCAAGACACAATCAACCAGAAATACTGTGCATTACTCATGTCATAACATTGTTTTAATAAGAGTTGCGTACTACTGCTTTCAATATATGGATTTATTTCGGACATAACTGGTAGTTCTACAACATTTACTAAACCCGTTAGAGTTCCAAAGTTGCAAATTCCTGAAAATATGAATGATGAGGGCTGTTTTACAGTGGCGTAGTCACAGGCAAATGCTGATTTGTATGTAAAAGGTCGAAACAATGTTGCATGATTTACATGACTTAAACCATTCACTGTACTTTCTAAATCTCAATCAAGACAGACATCAGTCACACACGACATTAACATCTGCCCCAAATACAGGTGTGAATCCTCTCATAACGCACCAATGATGGTGAAGACCAAGGCCTTCAGAGATGGCCATGAACATTAGTCTGTATATTTGTTTCATAGTTTGAATTCAATAAATTCAATAAATCCAAAGACAACCACCAGAGTTAATACTGAGAAACAGCAACAAAAAAAAAATAAATAAAATTGTAAGCAGCATTGAGCCAGTCTCAGCCAGTCTAAAACAATTAAACAGACACCTGTAATCCTCAAAATATAAGGTTTATTTTTTTTAGATGCCTTTTTTCTTTTATTTGCTAAATTGCCCCATTAACTTATCTTTTTTAAACCAGATATTGTTTGGGTGAGCAATTTTTCTCTGTACTATGCAACATATTATTTACAAAATATCCATTCAGAAATCTTTATTTATGCAGGTTATTTGGCATCAAAAGGATTAGGGGTTAAACTCTGTCATCTTTAGTCAAGTCGAAATTTTTTGAATAACACATTTCGAAGTGATTCATATGACAGAAACATAATACAATAACCAATTATGAAACAATCAAACATTACATTTTAGTGACTGAGTGCTCAAACTGGGATGTTCAAATTTCCTATCTTTCATACTCCTTTCACCTCTCTCATACTGCATTTGTTTAGCCATTCAACTAAGCTTATCATGTTTTGCAGATAAAATAACTCCACAAAAATCTGAAGCATGAAGACATGTCTGCCATATTGATATCAGAATGAAAAGGTAGTACAACTGATTAAATGCATTTTAAGATGTAATGAAAGCAGATCAGGTTATGAGTTTTTTATCTTTGTAAAAGCTTTACAAAAAGTAATGCAGGACACTTTTTAATATACATACTGGTAACAGAATTTGTGCTTGCAAAGTAAAACATAAAACATCTCACAATAAAAAAATATTGATCCAACTTTATCAAGCTAACATGCGAATCAAGCAGCTGTTAAAGAACACTTAACCTTAGGTCTTAAATTTGTGAATCTGTTTATTGTGAGTTGACTCATTTTGAAGATTTCAAATGGTTTAAAATTTAATTTGAGACTCAAAAGAACTGGCTAACGTTCTAGTTGTAAATACTCAAAGAAAATATTAACATATTCACTATTTAAAGCTGCAGTGTAACTTTTATTTTAAAAAATTAGGATGATTCAGAAGGATGATTCCACAATCTTTAAAACATGTCTGACCATCCTTCTCTGTGATGTGAATATTAACTGAAGCTTAATGCCAGGTGTGAATGGTTATTGTTAACTTGCCTACTCACATTTGAATCAGTGCCAGTATCTGACCTGAAACGGGTTAAAGAGAGAAATAATCCTAATTCAAAGTCCTGAATACTGAATGGTAAATCAGAGGTGAACCAGCAAACCACCAGTTGCTGGATAAATCTAAGCCTCCTGAGCCACAGTCACCACTTAGAGTGAAAATCACTGCAAAGGGTTTAAAGAACAACCAAAACACATATAGCCTAACTCGGAGTAATGTTGGTGTAGATTGCTATGTTGGGTCTAGCTTCATAAAGCTATGTTCCTTGAACTGTAGCTGAAAGGCACATGATTAATGTGGAGGGTATACTTCAAAAGCTAAAGGCCTGAACACACATTGCATTGCTGACTGAGTACATCATACATAATGTCATCATGGGACAGACAAGCAGCATCAACACTATTGGCTGCCAAGATGCATATATTTCTGTAAATAACATGGAGTGATTGTTAACATTGCATTACTGCATTCCTGACACAATAGCACAATTATTGATGTGATGTTTATGCATGATCATATGAAGAAATTTCCAGTGTTAATATGTATAACTTCAAGTTCTTCAAAACATAATTTGTTGCTGTAATCTTGGACCTATTAATAAATATATTGCAGAGCAGAGAGGTTTTTCTAATGTTGTGCTTGAGCTTGCACACTTGTATACTGATGCAATCGTGTATCAGTATACACAATTGTTTAAACTATTGTCACATTTTCTTTCCATTAGTCAATACCAAGACATGATGTGCATGAAAATAATGGTGATATTACACTACAAATTACCTCCATGCCAACAAATAGAAGCAGCAGGGTAATGATGACAGAATGAACTCAGCACACTCTATGACAAAGAATGACAAGTATTTCCAAGCATTTGCTTTAAAACTATGACACCCTGGGGCCTAATTTCACTTTGACAAGTAAAGTTCTAATATCCGTGCTTGTCATTGTTGTTTATTTTGGAGGAGGTATGTAAACGTATCATGACATGAATGTATTGACCCCTAGTATTAGGCTGCAGTGATGAGTGGCACTAGATGGATGGCAAACCATTCTCATTTATGTGATCAGGATGACAACTTTCCAGACTGTCATCATTTAGACACAGCGGCCATTTCTAAGATACGACTTATATCCTTCTAACTCAAAAGGCTAGAACAATAAGGTATATTTATATATTACACTTGTAATGAAAATAGAAAAATTAGCAATACCTCTTTAAATTGTACATTTTCTTACTTTACATTACTTCATATACTTTTTATACTTTCACACAGGGAGTGTTTGCAAGCTTCATTCTCAGACCTGGTTTCAAAAAGTACCAGTGTAAGACACACTGATATTTGGAAACGTGCAAACGAGCCTCTGGATCACAAAGCATGTGGGCAGTAGATGATTCAGTTGGTAGAGCATGTACACCATGTGCAGAAAAGAG
This sequence comes from Poeciliopsis prolifica, assembly GCF_027474105.1. Lineage (NCBI taxonomy): Eukaryota > Metazoa > Chordata > Actinopteri > Cyprinodontiformes > Poeciliidae > Poeciliopsis > Poeciliopsis prolifica. The sequence goes on along the minus strand of NW_026562420.1, from coordinate 2,780,852 downwards.
GTGTAACATTACCAAAAACTCACATTCTGGAACAAGACACAATACGGACGTCACGTGAATGAGACAGGATGACATTTTAATATTACTTTTTCAAATCAATATAAACCCAACAAACTGAGGTCTTTCTTCTTTTTTCTTGAGACCTTAGGTCAATGCTTCAACTGTGCCTGGTTTGCAGTATAACATCAACTGTTTTCCAGTTGCTCTTGATGGAATACTGATTTAGTTCAATGTACTCCTGAGATGTTCAGTGATCCTTTCTACATCTTTCAGCAATCTGAACAACGTGCAGTGCTAACATATGAGTGCCTTTCACTCTGTTGACATTTATCGTTCCTACTGGAAGCCCACAATGCAGCCAAATCGATGATTTAAGAGCAGTTCTATTACAACTTCATCAGGCAAAGTCATGCCAATCATCACTGGTTGGTCCCCGCAACATCAAAGTCACATCAATAAGAAACTTTGAGAAGTTCCAATATTGCAAGCTGTTGCATGACATATTCTTGTGACACACTAGTGCAGAGGAGAGGCTGAAGTCTTTGAATTCATTATTATTCTGGTTCAATTCCTGGCCTGTGGCAGTTTGCTGCATGATTCATCTTCTCTTCCCTACCTGTTACCTGTCCAGTTGCTGCTAAATGAAGGCCACATTGCCTAAAAGAAATCTTCGGAAAAAAAACAAACAAAACAATGCACAAGTTGCCTCTGGAGTAGCATCACTTTTTTCATCATTATGTGACAGCTTCAAGATGCAATCAACACCCAAGTGAATGATGCTACTTCTAGAAACAACGGGATATTCTCTGTCCAGGAAACTTGACACTGACTCAGCCCAGTCAACTCCACAATAATACAATTGTATCAAAGAAACAAACTGCATAAATGTGCATGCACATACACACAACTCTAACCATTACTAGTACATGCCAAACCCTATACCTAACCTAAATTCAATTCACACCTTGATCCTAAAACTGATTTTAAAACTGACTTTTTTCAGGGCCTGGACTTCGGGATTCATGAGGAACAGCGGCTCCTCATAATGTAGCATTTGCTGGAAAAATTGGGTTTACAAGTTCGCAAATGCTAAAACATGCAAACACACATACAGTCTATTTTGATTTTAAGGTAGTATACAATACTACCTTGTATTCATCGCCTTGACACATACTCTATGATTAACCACTTGCCAAACCAAATTCCTCACACTAACCTTACCTTCAAAACATGAGTGATTTACATTTTAGAAATTTACTTTTGACCAAAAAGATGGCGATACGTCTCCGTAACACGGTTGTAACTGATTTAGGTCCCCACAACATGCGCAACCCTCAGCCACACACACCCACAGACACGCACACGGTCACACACACAAGAGTAAATCATGGCTCTGGCGTCGCAGGCTGTCTGCATCCAAATGATGGTCAGATTATGAGCAGCATCATGTTTCTTTGAGACAGATCCACGGCGACACAGCAGCTGCGACCATGGTGTAACGTTCGGGCAGCACACTTGAAGGAACTGCTCCAACTTTAGAGCGCTTCCCATTTGTCTACACAGACTTCTAAAAGTCTTTCAAGAAAATCTGCACAACCCCTTACAGAGTTAGTGGAAGATGTTTTTTGTAGTGCAGAACAATTTATTTTGCTTATCAGTAAGTGGGATAAATGGTTCATTATCATGCAGCTGATATATTGCCAACATTTTTATGATATTATTTATAAGAAAAGGAGGCACGGATGTTGAGAGCAAAATTAAACTCTCTACCACTTTCAGTTATTAGATACATGAAATGTGCTTTCTATAGAGACTCATTCCTTCTATTGCTGCTCCAAATCTATTTGGAATTGCAAAGGTCAAAGCATTTGGTAGGTCCACTTCCATGTCTGAAAGTTATTTTTTATTTTCTTACTTGGTTTATCCACCGTCTATAATTTAGACATTGGTGGGCCACTCTGGAGACTTGCGTGGATATAATTACAAACTGTAATAGCAGAGTGGTTTGCAAATACACAAGTAGGAGCATTAAGCCAAAGAAATCTGTTAAGTGCAACCTCAAACCATCAAGATCCATTAATCTGCTGAGACCTGACTGCATATGTCTGTACTAAAAAGCTTAACTTCCACTATCAGACCTCTTAGTAACTACACAGGAGAAAAAAATAAATATTTTAGTGCCTCGCAGTCACTACAACCCAATACCTGAGGATTCTTTGCTACAGAGATGTGGTTATTTTTTTAAAAACCATTGGAATTTTGTTTCCGATTTAAACTGATCTCACAATGTACATTATATGGTCTGTAGCATTATAGATGGCATAAATACATCTAATACTATAACAATTTATTTAGCCATCTCACAAAATTAGAAGAGATGCTAAAACAGATGATTAATCATAATAAATGAGGTTCAAAACATTCCCATGATGGGTAACCTCTCAGAATGAATCACAAACTCTTTTTGTCAGGATGATAGAAAGTGTTCAGACTAAAGATGGTATCAGTTTCCTGACACCTGTCTTCTATGAATAATATCTGTCCTTGTGTTCTTAGTTTTTTTGGGGGGGTTTTAGTGATCATGTAATGATCAATAGTAAAAGTGATCATTTCCACTAGTGATCATCAGGAATATAATGATGATCAGTAGTGGAAATAATTTATGGTGATATGCATCTTTTATCTTTGACAGAGGTTGCAGTTAGCATCAGCCTCTGACCAAATCCATGTATTTTTATGAAGGTGATGGGTAGTTTTGCTCAACCCACAAGCCGCAGTGGTAGGTCTACTTTATGAACAGGAGAATAGCTTTTAGTTTTGACAGATGATTTATAGAGGGCAGCAATGCATTAAGTTGTGTAATATGTGTCATTCATCTAGTGCTGCTCTTGTAGCCAAACATTATAGTCATTTATGATATTTTTAGGAAAAAAAGCAAACTAGCATTAGCCTGCCTTTCCCGTAAACCCCTCCATTTGTAAAGTGGAAGAGGGTAGTCCTTAAAACTGCTGTCACAGTGTTTCCTGTTGAGTCTTTTCTACTATTGTTGTGAAAACCATCTTTGAGGTCTGTATGTTACTTTTCATGCACTCCTGCTCTGAATAGTGCATGAGAATTGGGCTCAAGGGTGTGAAATTTATAGTGTCCGGCTATGTCACAATAATATAGATGCCATGCTAGGGAAAATAATGCATATTGTTAGTTTTCATGCTGTGACAACTAACATATGTTGACTAATTAGCCAGGCTAATTAGGGTAATTTGATCAAGTTCCAACTTGTACTTGGTTCCCTAACAGTTATGCTGCTTATACATTATTTTTAAAAAAAAAGCAATCTCTTTATAATATATGTATCTTTGCAAAAACATGATTTGTGCGCCTTTCTTCAGTCAGCTTGTGGACTGTTAAAAGCCAAAGGTAGGAGAGGAGGTAGGTGCATTTGATGGGCACCTGGTTACTGGGAATTCAAAAAACGAATCAACTTAAAATTAATTGCCAATTAATGGTTTGTCAAGATTAAACTATTTTCAGTTGGAACAGAAATAGGTGGCAAAGATATCCCAGAACAGGAAAAACAAAGTTCAGTGTGGGTTTCAAAATTCACTTGATAATAGTGTTTTAATAAATATTTTACAATTTTTAAAAACATCCCTTTTTGATGAGTATTTGTAACACAACAGAAGACAGGAAGTGCTTATTAAAGATAACAGTCAAGGACCCTGACCCTGAGTGGTCACTCTGGCAATAACAGATACTTACACCATGTCAGCAGATTAAGCTCCTTAGAAAATCTATTTTAAGACCTAAAAGACTTTAAAGTCATCACACAGACATGTTCTCATCATCCCTTCCTGTACAGAAGAAGAAATCCTGTCAGCTGTTCAAAACAAATCTATGAGCATTAATGAACATTTTTTTCTGTAGTGATGGCACAGCATATGCAAACATGCATGGATTCAGGAACTCAAGTCCAGGGAGCAAAGTAACACCATTTATAATCTCTAACTGCTGAGATTTGGGAAGAAATTCCCCTTTAACAGAAAAAAGTTTCCCAGGAGATCTGACATAAATCTCCGTCCAGACATCCAGTTTGAAATGGACGGATGGATAGGAGCAAGCCCAAAAGAAGGCAGAATGTAGAACTGCTGCATTCTTTATTCGCTGAACTGGAGCCAAGTTATTTTAGTGGTACATTTTTGTGGTAAAATGCGGAGGGCAAAGGGTTGCTGTGGAAAAAAAAAGAGGGAGTGAGAAGAAGTCTGGCTAGATAAATTTATTTAATCTGAAAAGCTAAATTTATTTCAACAAAAACAGAGATGCAGATAAACTGCCTGGTGACCAATCTGATTAGCCCTAACCAATGAAAAGTCTGTTCAGTGAAAACACCACACATAAACACTCCCAGCTTGAGAAACAACACTTTTTGGTGGATGGAATGATAAATTTAGCTATTTTCAGTAACAGTGAGATGTTTAAAAAAGCAGAAATTACAGAAACTGTTAAAGGAACTGTCCACTTTCTACAATTCATATAGGGAGATTGCCGTTTTTAAAATACTAAGTAAGAAAAGCTAAAGTCAGATTGCAATGTCAATTATGTTATTATTCCATTTTTGTTTTGAAATAATAACAAAGCAACTCTTCATCCTCAGTTTTCGATCACATCTACTCCCAATACAATAATTAATGACCATTTATGGTATTTTATATTATACATCAAACCTTTACAAAAACTAGATATTGCTATTTATAAATGTTACCTGAATTTCTGTCAAACATGTTTTTTTCAAGGTTTGCTTAGTGCTCTGGAAAAATTTGTTACATTATGAATCACTAAGAGTTTAAAAAGAAAACTTATTTTGAGAAGGCAATATTAATATTTAATTGGCATAATTTCATACACAAGAATGTAGGTGAAGACTCTTTTGAGCATCTGAAACCTAGTCACCATCCATCCAAACATTTTCTTACACCCTTGTGCCGAGTGGGGTCAGGAGGTGCTGGTGCCTATCTACAGCTAACGTTCCGGGTGAAAGGCGGGGTACACCTTTGACAGGTCGCCAGTCTATCGCGGGAAACCTAGTCACATTTCATAACTATTTTAGAGATTTTCTACCAAGTTTAATAAGTAAATGTTTTGCTTCAAAAGGTTCACTAACCATCTCTGTTACATAACGCTATCAACTCCTGGCCTGGAATTCAATTTTAAGCTGCTTCACACTTGAATAAGTACGAAATATGTTAAGAATTCAGTTGAATCAAAGTAAAAGCTGTAATTACTTTAATCCACCAACAGACACAAACATATCACAAGAGTTTTTCCCAAACATTATTTTATGCTCTCTCTCACACACAAACACAAAGCTGCTTGTTGTGGGACGCAGGACGCTTTACAAGGAATGCTTTATGAGCGCGTTGTAACTGTTCAACCAGCGCATTACTGCCACTAGTTGAACAACAGCCACCTCCAACCACGTCTCCATTATCGGCCTTGTTTGTTCAACCTTGCCACTCATTAGCGGACCCCCCTCTGGGTGTATGAATGGACACGGGGGTCAAACGCTGACCCTGCATGCCCACTCACTGCCCATACTGCAAATAACAGAGGGCTGTGTGTTCTGCAGATTGCATCACAACTGCACTAACGAGCAGAGCCATCAGCCTGAGAGCACTAATGTAATTATATAACACAATTCCTCTTGCTCCAAGTCAGGGCAGCGGGTAGGGTGAATGAATAGGATGTGACAATTTGAGGGTTTATCATGTTACCATTCCAACATAGAACGCAGAATGTTATTAGTTTATGTGATTTTGATGTTAATGGAGAGGAAGACAAAAAAGAGGGAAAAAGAAATAGAAAAATTAAGTGGAAAATAGAAAAACAAAAAATAGAAAAGAATGGGAAAACAATCAAAGATGGCAAAACCCATCTTTGATTGTTTTGTTGTTTGTTTTCTTATAATCTATCCGAGACGGCATCACAAGCAGACTCCTTGTAGACTAGGCACTGTTTCATGTCAAACATGAGCAAACACAGTCCTGTAAAATAACCCAGAGTGAATTAAATATAACTACAAGCTTTTTAAAACAACAAACTTTAATAGACACACCCATAAGGAGGCAGTGCTTAATTCTGAAACGTGAAGATGCAACACAGGTAAACGAAAGTGAGGTTTTTATTGACTTGATGATCCTGAGCTGCTGCTTTAGCTTCATTCTAATTGTAGAGAGAAAGAAAAAACAGCTGCTCCTCAGCAAGAAATGTTAAAAAATGCTTAAGGCTGAAAACAAAAAATACTTTTAGGTTTTCAGCTGCAGTGAGGTTCAACCTTATTTCTATGCATCTTGTTATAAATAATGAGATGCATACATTTATTTCATTTCAATTTTATTTTAAAAGTTCTAAATACATACTGAATATGATACAATAGAGCTGGGATAATAGCGGCAAAATCAACAGATCTCCATCTGATATTTCTCAGAGAGGAGAGTGACGCTCCAAGTGACGTTTACAGAGCACAAAGTGTTTGTCAAACTGAGGCACACAGGTGAGTTCATGTTCTGAAGCCGGGCTGAGAACCACCCCTCACGGTATTCCCCAGGGGCCGAGGGGACATTCCACAATACCTCTGAGACTGGTCTAATGGAGGGATTGGAGCATGGCTTTTGTTGAATGAGAAATAAGAGGGCATAAAAAAAGAAGAGTGTAAAAAATAGACGAAGTGGCAGGATGACACTTCGACAACTATGGGCAGGTAGGAAGAAAGGAAACATGCTGACATATGCTTCCTTTTTATCATCTTTACCAATTCATTACTTTTCATATTTATTTTTAATGAACAACCGTGTGCAGATATACACAGGTAACAGTATTTACTAAAATACAGTCTCTATCCTGTAAAGGTTTTAGTTTTCCTTGCTGATGTCCACACCTACCATTGCAGTCAGCTTTGGTCTGTAATATTATTGCTTTCATCCTTCCTGTTGTCATATTTTATTTCTTGTGCAAGTCTATTCTTGTTACCCTCTATAGTTGTGTGGACTGCTTAACAACAAATCCATTCTTATTCCTAACTTTAAAACAAAATTGTGTTGGCTCATCAAACCTTTAATTGTTTGCAGCTTTCCAAAGTAAAGTTATTCTCCGATGCTATTCTTGAGGTGGCTGTGGAAGGAAGCACTATTTTTATTCAGCACTGTTTTTCCTCGTCAACTGTCAGAAACAACAAAAACACTAAAGCAAGCTCTGTAATTGTGGCTTTGAAATGAGGAGATAAATACAATTCCCTTCTGGTTTATAGAATGTAAAATCTATTCAGATCGCCTAATTTGTATTCTGTTACAAACTTCATATGATTTACAACAAGTAAATATAAAAGCTGGTAAGGAGCAATGTTATTATGAGTCATACTTATAATATATATATATATATACACACACACACAGGGAGAGAGAGAGAGAAACTGAGATACATGTGTTTTTTTTAAGGAAAATTGAAGCAGATGTAATTAAAAATGTTGATATGAATTAGGTATGTTAACTTATTTTCAAAAGTTGAAAAAAAATGATTTTCTGGCATAAAAATACACAATAATACAAAATTTTTTATACCAGCAGAGCTCAGGTGCAAACATCGACTAAGCAAAAAAACGTCATTCTTACCGTCATAAAACAAGAAGGCTGGGAACTATCACAAGTCAGATAAGGATGACTGGTGAGATATAATTCCTTCCTCCAATGTTTCCCCCCTCTCAGGCTAAGTGTCTCCTTCTGATGTCCGTCTTTATTCCCTGACTGTATGCAGTTTAATGCCTGGTAAGCACATAGACAACAGAGAAGGAGAAAGTTGGAGGGAGAGAGCTAAAGAGAGGGAGGGATTGACAGAGTGAAAAAAAAAAAAAAAGAGTTCCCCATGCGGGCGAAGCAGTGATCAGATACAGCTATTTTCAGACTTAGGCATGCTCGTCTATGAGGCTGGAAAGTCACCTCCCACTCACCCCCTCAGTGTATACAGATGCGGGGGGGATGGCTAAGTGACAGGACTGACTATCTCTATTTTACCACTGACATTTATATTATTGTGCACTCCTCACCTTATGTACATGTGTTCACATGATAAGATTACACTGAATCTAGTTTTCAATACAGTCCGATCGGACACAGACACATAACCGGGTTATTCAGTGGTATAGACCCCGTCAGGTCCGGGTGCCTCTGAAAAGTTCAAATCGAACCAGCAGGAATGAAGGGATGTGTCCTGGAGTGCTTTCATATTTGTGTCTTCTTGTGGGATTTTAAGTGCCCGGATGTAAGGTGGCCTTTTCCGCACAAAATCCCTGCTGGGAATGTCAAACTGTTTCCACACAGATCCTTCTGTCAGGTCTTTGTTAGCAGATTTACTGCCAGTGACCGAAGAACTTACCTGGACAAATATATACGTGATGTTAGATCACATATAACACATGTCACAGTAGAAACATGTGTGATATGCAGTTTTTCCTCTTTCTAATCAAAACAACAAGGCAAAGTAAATAAATAATTACAAAGCAGTAAACAGTAATACATGTCAACTAAAGCGTGTCAGTTCTAATCCTCCCGCTGTGTAATCCATACAGGTATGTATATTTGGAAATGACCACACACAGGCTGAATATACACAGGAGAGAGGTCAGCCAGAAGCACCTCTCGACCACAGACTCCCTGCTATTCCCAGAATGATGATGTAACTACTGCTATTAGCATCTCATACCGAGTTCGAGCCTGGATACCTAAAACCAGTGAGACAGCTACTGTGCAACATGCTATTTTGCCCCTTCAAACTAGGCATGGGTCAATCTGAGATTCTCACGGTTGGATAACACTGAGTCAAAGTAGCATATGTTCATGGTATTATGTTATTCACACATAAAATATAAAAGAAAACTGTAAACCGGCTGTTTTCATTTAAACAGAAAAATTATCCATATTTGTATTAGAATAAAGTCTGACCGACAGTAATTGCACTACGGCAAATGTTGCTGAGTTAAAATTTATTTCTAAGATTTATTTTTGAATTACAACAAAGTGAAATAGCACTGACAAATGTTTAAAATGATTTATCTGTGTTTTAAAACCCCTCAACGGTCACCCTGAAAACACTTGCATGTTATCCAAAGACCCCATGAGGACATCAGACATAACTGTGCACAAAATGGATTATGATGTTTTTGTAAACATTACTGCCTTTCCAACATATTCCGTTCTGATTATTAGTAATCAGAATGGAAATTGTCCAGCTCACTTTAATTGATCATGCAATTCACTGATTAGTGTCTTATTGTCACAGGCTTACATTTGATTTCTAATGGTCTTCCTTGAAGGCCCACTTTATTGTACTTATATAATGAGTTTGGACAGGAACTAACTGCAGCCATATGCTGATGACACAGTCATTTGAGCACTGACAGAAATCTTAAAATCAAACTGCAGAATGTCTAAAAACATTTCAGTCACTGTATGACAAAAGGAACAATAATCACAACACTACTGCTGATAACTGAGATTACTCAGTATGATTAATCCACATTTGCATGTTCACTGTGAGCTTTAGTATCTGAGCCACTACAAACACACATCAGGTGTGGATGTTAACAGCAGTCAGTCTATCTAACTTGCCCAACATGCAAAATATATACAGGATTTTTGTTTATCATGCTTGCGATGGGGCTGCACAGTTGATAGCACTATTGCCTTGTAGCAAGAAGGTCCTGGGTTCAATTTCTCTCCGAGTATTCTGGCTTCCTTAAACAGTCCAAAAACAGTTTAATAGGTTAATCTCTGAGTTTGTGTGTGCATGGTTGTTTGTCCTGTCTGTCCCTGTGTTGCCCAGTGACAGACTGCCGATCTCTCCAGGGTTTACCCCGCCTCTCGCCCGGAAAGTTAGGTGGAGATTGGCACCAGCACCCCCCTTGACCCCACTATTACTTATGTACTTAGTCCTACATAAGTATGAGGGACTAGAGGGGTCCATCCATTTTCTTTTTTATGAATCCTGGATCAGCTTTGTCTGCGTCTGCTTTCTTTTGGCCCCCGATGGTGTGATAATGTCAAAATCACATTGACATGTGCATGAATGAGACTTAAGCAGCACTTAACACTGAAGCTTCAGAAATACTTAGGTAGCTTGCATCTGACAAACCAGAATGTGACTCCATGAAACTTCCGGTCACGTGCCGCGGATCACCGAGGTATGGCGAAAAGCTGAAAACTGACAGGTGCTAATGACTGAACCCTGGAGCCGAACAGATCAGCGCTGCGTCAGGGGACCAATAAAGTCCTGCGCTGAAGTCTTGACCTAAAACCCCATCAACAACCCCGCTCTTTATTGTCTCACATCAGTGTTGCTTTACAACCACTAATAAGTGAGGCTCTACACACATTTCTCTATCACATCTACATAAATGTTACAAATTTAGCCTTAGAGAATACCTGGTTTTGCTTATAGACTGACTATTCACAATAAATAAACTTAAGAATCTGAAAACATTCCAGAGCAAATTATTTTTGCAGTGATTGACACAAACTTAAAAGCAGTGACACTTTGACCTATGAGCCACTCCAGACTACAGTATCTGCGTCGACGTGGTCTCACCATACAGTTTCAACACCCAATTCATTATCAGCTTCTGCAAGGCCCTGCCATTCCAGCTAAGTAAGTGGCAGGATATAAAAAGCAGACGAAATATGTGTCACTTAAAAATACTTAAACCTTGGAGAAAATCAAAATAGGAAAACTAGATCTGTCATATAAACATGGTTCAATGGATTATGAAACAAGATGATAAGTAATTTCAAAGCAAAGCGGATGATTTTAGCCTGCACTGATCAGCTTTCTTCTGCCATATGAACAATACACTTTCTCTTTTTATGTAACCCTAAACTGACAGATGTGAGTTAAAGCTGATGGACACTTCCCCTGGCTGACCATTAATCACGTCAAAGTGCTATGATCCTTGAGTGGGAGTGTGTATTTAGGCCTCTGAAAGGTTTATTGGTTCTGCAGCCCCTTCTGAGACAGACAACTGCCAACTGTTGCTCATGTTGCATCTTGCTGTGGTGCTTCCTCTCTGCCAGACCATGTGGTCACCAACGGGTATAAACTATGACTTTGAAAACAGCACAAAGCAAAGAGAAAAGCATGCAGACACACAGGTAGGCCTCACCGGGAGCGGTGAGGTTCCCGGAGTGATAGTGTTACATATTGTGCACCCTGGGAACCTCCCCACTCTACCTAGTAACACGGCATTCAAATGGATCCTGCAGATACCAGCCTCTACCACTGGCCTTTTCAGTCTTTTCCTCATGACATCATCCGTTCATACTAGGTAACAAAAGAAAACTGGATTTTTTTTTTTTACATCTGTTTTACTTTAGAGGCAAAGGACAAAAGGGGAAAGTTTAAATATTTTGAAGTGTTTGCATTTTTTTTAGGATTTATTTTAAGTTGTTTTAATGCTTTATAAAATCTTCAATTGTCTTAGTCCTACATAAGTATGAGATTTGCTTTCATTGTCCTATGATTACCTCTAGCGTCTCTTATACTGATATATTCTATGCAAGGTTTATTTTTTAATTTTCATTTTTGTACTCTAGAAAAAATTTACAATAAAACTCCTACTAAATTTAGCAGTTTTCAAGTGCTAAATGTGCAGAAAGTATCTTTAAGAGTATAAGCTTGCAAACTGTGGTTGCCACACGATGACTCTTGATATTGTTTAGGATCAAACATATTTCCACACAGCCAGCAAGGAGACAGTGTAGAACCCTTCTTTCAGTCATGTGGAATTTTATTAAAATGATTTTAAACACTGTGACAGTTTTTCTTTATTTTTTTGCAAATTTGAAAAAACTAACTTCTTTTTTAAAAATTGCCTAGTTTCATACAAATTGGTATGGTTTAAAATACTTGTGTTGCCATCATTTTATGTGAAAGACGCTAATTTGTTTATGATAAATCGATGCTGCTTCTATAAAAACATAACATTCTCTGGTACTGTTTGAGCAAAAATATACTGAAATTATACCTAATTTGTGGAAAGGAACTGCATTCTTGATTCTAGAATTGTAACATGTTTATCTTCCTTATTTACCTTCCAAAATTATATTAGGTTTGTTTTCCCTCCTTCCTTTTTGGCTAAGAAAAAGCACAAGATAACCTTGCACATAACTGCATACTTGCAATGTGCAAATACGAAAGTCAGAATAGAGTCCAGCTCTGCTGTCCATGCCACACTAATAGCCTGCACCATTGTGTGAATCCAAGCTAACATTAAAGATCCTCAGGTCTCTGGGGTGTGCTGGTTAAAGAGGAATATTTCAGTTCATGTTTACAATCACCAGACTTGTTCAGTTCACGCCCTTCTCTCATTCTTCTGCATTTTAAACTCAGTAATTATCTGCCCACATGCCTAGAAGCCTGTGCTTGTAGCTTTCACCATCTTCCTGACCGCATCTTCCCTTGATGAACAGGCGGCAGCAGCAATCCATCGGAGTGCACGTTTATGGAAACAGCCAACCAACCGCATCCTGACTGAGCCGAGTCCCTCGGATTGGGTCTATAATAGGACAGTATTGTACTCAGTAACGCCTTTAAGGACACAAAGTGTCCCGTTTAAGCTGTTTACCTACTCCACAGCTCAGCCTCTACCGAGGCTGGTCCGTTGCCTGTTTGAGCTTTAACAACATAGTTGAAAACTGTGCTCGCCTACCTTAAAACGAGCGCCTCGCAGTCCCTAGAGATGAGCCGGAAACCAGCCCCCTCAGCAAACGAGGCAATTAAAAGTTCTCACTTCGGCAGCGGCGGAGAGGCGACACGCGCGAGCCGGTGCTGCATCCGTGTGATGAAACCATACACCTGTTTTTCAAGGCTGCCCAGAGCCGCTCGGTATCGATCAGCTCGGCTAACTAAAAGGCAGTTCCTTCTCCACCACTTCCTCTCTCACTCCCTCTCTCTCTCATGGGGGGTCAACAGGCCCGGGGAGGTGAGGCGGGGGAACCTGTCCTAGTCGGTTTTCTCACCAAACAAACGCAACAGCAGCCGGAGTGGCGACACTAAACGCACCGAATGCGTCCTGCTTCTCCTCCTCCTCCTCCTCTTCTTCTTCTTCTTCTCTTTTTTCTCGACAGGCGCGCCAGTCGCACCGCTGTGCTGATAAACTCTGCCGAACCACCTACGTCCAGAAATGGTCAGAATCTTCCGTTTCCGTTTGGCTATTAAGTGAATGATGCCGCGGCTTCATGCGCAAAATGGCCACTGTTATTTTCATTCAGCAGCTGACAACCGCGAGCCTCTCATTGGGCCACCGTGTAGCCATGGCAACGCCCGCGGTTCAATCAGTGCTGGCAGAGGACGCAGGCCTGTGTGTGTGCGGCTCCCTGACAGGAAAGTAACACTTCGCTTTGTATTCTCACAAAGGAGAAACAACAGCTGACCTCATACTTGTATGAGGTTATGTAGAGGTTAACAAAATAATATAATCAGTACAATGTTGGGGTTTGCTATAGGAGTAAACAAATGCTTTGAAACATTACTGCTACCATTTCTGAGCTTGTCATATTTCAAAGGAAATGTAAAAATATAATTTGATGCACATCGGTCTACTAATATTCTCTTGGAGAATTGCTGAGTCTTTTTATTGAAAGGCATGCCAGGATTCCTGCTGTGAACTGTGTTCACCTTACACCAGCTAGGAAGATTCAACAGTTATTCAAATCCTAACAGCAAAGAAACATCTCTGTTAACTTATTAAACACATCCATCTGTGAGTAATGCACCAGTGTTCATTTAATACCCTGGAAAATGTTTAACATTTTTGTCACATTACAATCAAAACTTTGATTCATTTCTGTTTGATGGAGCAACACAAAGTAGTGTTGTCTGTCACAGGAAGCAGACAGGTCTTGCTTTGTAGAATATCCTTCTGCTGAAGTAACAGCTGCAAGTCTTTTGGGTTAAATTTCTACAAGCTTTGAACATATAGATAGGGATTTACAAGGGTGTGAGCGCCTGGGCTGGGGCAAGTTTTGATACTCTGTCCACTGAAAAAAAAATTTCACTAATGCAAATTAGGAGGTATGTGTTTAATAGCGATCCAGAGCATACACTGCATTTATCTTTCATCACTCAAGTGACCTACAATTAGATATTAAATAACTTGATTATAAAGTAATAATCCTTTGAACCTGTCAGTCTGCTCACATTCACCAGCCTCTTAAAATATTTAGACTGGACCCAGGAGTGTAGAGAATGCTAGATATCCTACTTCTACATCAGCAAATGTAGCATTTGCACTTCAAAGACATTGCATTTTTAGATATCATAACTGTAATATTGTGGGACCAGACTATATATTATATTTCTCTCTTTTCCAGCTTACTACAAACTCAGTGTGTTGGTAGAGACAAAATGACTTAAACTGTATGCAAAGTGTTAAAGCCTGTTTATGAAATAGGAAATATATGTCCAAAATTGTCTATTAAGTCAAAGAAAAAATATTCTGATCTGCAGGACATGATTCAGCCTTTGTAAATATTTGATGAATCCAATAATTGTCAGTTCTGTGTACCAATACTTAAACAGTTCTCAAATTGTTTCGGTGATTATTTGTATATAGTGTCGAAGTCACACATCTTCATACATCTTGGTCTCCAATTTTCACTAATATTATTCTATTTTTTTTTTTTTTGTTAAATTTTAGTTCATTCAGTTTCATGATATATAAGCATCAAATCCAAGTTAAAGTACTTCAATTCATTGCCCTATCATTTTCTATGCATAATAATTTGACCGACATCAATTCAAGAAATTCACAAACAAAAACTTGTGGGTAAGCAGAAGGACCAATATTACCTTGACTACCAAGTCAAACTATCAAATAATTTATTTATTACTAAGTCCCAAGTAGTGATGTTGCTAGCAAGAAAATTCAACCGTTTTCATTGTCAGTGGGATGTTTTAAAAATTAGGAAAAAGATTTCAGGAGGCATTTCAATTTTAAAAGCATATGAGGCTTTTAGTATGGAACAATTAAAGCTGTTCATTTATTATTCCTTTGCTATTTCATACATTTTTTGTTGTGATCAATTCCATTATTCATACCTTATTATCTTTTGAGAACAGAAGGGGAGATCTGCCACAATAAGTCAATTATTTCCTGTCTTATGGAAGTTTTACTGAACAGGCAAAGGGCAGAATTGATCCAGAATCATCCAAATTTAAGGACGGCTATTTCACAGGGTAGGTCCATTTTAAACTTCTAAGTTTCTAAATGCTATTATGTAAATTCTAGATTTCGGAAGGATGGCAGCCTTTTGAAAGTCTCACAGTATAACTAATGACACCTTTTTTAGGAAATACACAGAGATTGGTATTTATACTTAATGCTAACTCTGGTAAGGGCAGATACATGACGCTAGCATGGGCATTGCCTTCCTATTCTGTTCTGCTAATTCTCATCTCCCTTCTGTGCACCGTCGGATTTGTCCCATTGACCTCGATTTCAACTGGGCAGAAGGTTCATGATTAAGCTGGTGCATTACATACGTCACAGCCTAACAATAGCAATTGGGTAAAATTGAAAACTTCAACAGAGACAATTCTTCCAGAAAGCAGCTGTTTCTCAGTAGCCAGGGCTCCAGACCTTCCACACGAAGCAAACGTAAAACAAAGGGTATCTTACTTCTGGGCTAGTAAGATGCTAACGCTAGTTTTAAAAGTCTTTATTGTTTTAAACCTTGTTTTATAGCTTCTGCTCTCTAACACACACAGTGTGTTGTCACTTATGCTCTTATATCAAGTACTGCAGACTAGCCACGGTAGTAAGGATAGAAACAAGTATGTTTTGAATGTTGCTAATTACATTTTTTTTTAAAAACTTATATTGAAGTTTTCTCTGATAAAATCAGTTTTGGGAGGTTAAAATTCTAATAAACTAGAAAATCAGAATTTGGCAAAAAATAAAAAAAAAATCTCTGACCAGTTGAGACTTTTGCAAACTACAGATATCTGTTAAAACCTAATCATGTGCAGAATCAATTATATCCATAAAGAAACCTTTTCTATGTCATCTTTAAAGGTGCTCAAATTTAGAATGTTATTGATAGCTGACCTTTTGCGTTGTGTCACCAAGACCACATCTGCGTGCGTGCATGCGTGTGTGTGCGTGGGTGCATGTGTGTGTGTGCGTGTGTGTGAAGGTGCACACATGTTTCTGAATGCCCATGTACACATGTCTGCATGCATTTGGCCTTTCATCGCCAACTCTTATGAGCAGAATATATGGGCTTTACTGAAACTTGTCAAAGGGATGCCTTTTATAGCTGGTATGCTATCCGTAGACATGCTATCAGCGTTGCATTTTTAGGACCTGAGTATATGATGATGACACATTATGTCTGGTATGCAGAGATCCGGGTGTGATGGAGGTGTAGACATACAGAGAGCAAAGCAGAAGACCATACACATGTACATTATTGGAAAAGTAGTCAGGTTAACTTGGCCACCTCACAGGAATATCTTTCTACAGACGAGAAAGGGATGGAGGGCTAACAGTCATGCGTCATTCATTTAGGGAAGTCCAATGTTGACACCAACATCTGACCTTGGATACAAGATACACCCAGTTTAACCATTGACGTGCCACTAAAACTTAATAGTTCACTCAGAGTATCTGTATCTGAGCGCGGCCTTAATTCAGCTACAGGACCCTGTGGTAGGATCCACTTCATGCCTGCAATTATCTAATGTTCAACCCTATCAAAGCACACTCCAAGAATAGCTCTAGAATTAAGGACTGTGGTCTGGCACATAGAGCTTGTGAGAAAATAACTTATTTATCTTAGCAGTGGCACTCTCACATCTTTCCACCAATGCCTTCCAAAGTGAACCACATTTGGAACAGCTGATACCAAGGCCCACTCATCTGGTCAATGTTGAAGAAGCACTTCTGTGCTGAATGTGTGGCTGGCATCTGACTACAGGAGGACATTGTCAGGCAATGACATCATGGTGCTCCCACTTCCATTCCAGGCATGCTTTGATCTCTTAGGGCCATCCAGGTGAAATGTGTAAGCAGATCTGAGAGAGGAGACTGATGCTTGATCCTACAGCCCCTCTATGTTTAGCTCTGCCACAAGGTAAGACATTTATTTAATTTAACACATTTTGTTGTTATTTTTGCCATTCTGTTGTCCTCCGTTCTGCATATTCATGTCAGTAAGTTTAAAAAAAACAATAGATTATATTAAAATTTCAACTCTGATATATTTCATGCATTTGCTGCTGTTATTTTCATCCCCAAATTCAGAATTTTGAAATTCTCAGTTCAGATTCTCACAAAATTAAGATGTTTTCAATACAGAAATGATTAAATAATTTGAAAGCATTGTCTAATATTTGTACTCGGTACTCGTTCTGTGTCAGTTTGGCTTGGTTTTCTACAGTTTTGGCACATATTTATCTTCAGTTAAAATTTAGTAATATTGGATACAACACATTGAACAACAAGCTTATTTGGCAATAATCATTTTAGCTTACTTCCCATGAGGAAAGTGTCAATAGCTGCATTTTCATTCATTTCAAATTAGACATTTCAAAAAATGATTTTGCTAAGTGGAAACCCACCATTTTCTGGAAAAAAAGATCTTGTTTTTAGATTAAACATTTTGGCGATAGGATGAGGTGGTTTTTGGGCCATATTGAAATTGGAAACACTTTTTACGCAAGCTACATAATCAATAGCCAGATGTTGCCTCTAGAACAATCCGTCAAGAAGAATACGACAGGAAGTAGTTGGGGGATCATGGCGCAGCATGTTTTTAATGACTTATCGTGTGAATAAACTCATTTAAATGTTTTTCTTATATAATGGAAATACCACAATTGCAATTTTTTATTTTCACATTAACAGAGTATTAATGAAGTTTTACGGACATTTGTAATGGAAACACAACGGATGTCTGTCTTCAAGGTAACTGCCCAGACAGTTTTATCTCCCATAATCATTGAATAAAGAATAAATTAATCTAAGCATATATACATATAAATAGAAACAAGTTTCACATTTTCAATTTAGTTGCTGAAATTAACTATTAACAGGTATAGCGTTCTAATTGATTTATCCTCAACCACACGTTCTTTTATATCTATCTTAGTGTCTTTTTCGATTTGCTTTACTTGTTCTGATCAGACAGGTGTTGTCCAGCAGCTGTCACTCATTCCCAAAGTTGCGGCTCACTTTAAAATCCCTGCACTGTGGCCCTTGCTGCCCTTCCACATGAATCAAACGAGTCAACATTGCCCTGTAAAAATGCCGGTGTCAGCCATGAGTCAGTTTGTGAAAAGCTGGTGCAGCAGTGTTGTGACACAAGGCTATAAAATGATGACACAATAGAAAAACGACCAAAAAATGGAGGGTGAAATAAATTGAAGGGTAATAGAGTCAAAAAAGTCAAAAACAAGATGAAACAGTAAGTGGGACACATTGACAAGGTTTCTTTTTTTATCCAAATATCAAAATTATGATGTCATTCTAACTTTGTTATATTTTTTTGGTAGAAAGTAGTGCCAACAAGTCTCCTGTTTTAGATTAAGAAAATCTAAAAATCTTTAAAGTATAATACTTATATTACAGTAAGTCTCTCCATTGTTTTTTTAAAGCAGGAAGGCAATAATCAATGGTTCACATAATGTTGGAATTACTCACTATGTATTGGATTAACAGCTATTCAGTTTAGAAAATTGTTCTGTAGAGAGATGATTTTGCTGATCATACTTTTTGCATTGGCAATAAATGAAACATAGCAAAACCATCACACATTTTTGCATCAACCAATGACAAAAATAACTCAATCACTCTAAAATAATTGCAGTTTTTTTTCTATCACCAGTTGTTCCTGATGCAAATTAAAAGTGAAAATGCTGAAAACCTACTTGTTATATAAGATTGATCGATTTGACATTTACAAGCGTAATAATGTGCCTATAATACTCTGCGAAGAGATTAAATGTATAGTATTTAGATGTAAAATGAATTTTCAAGACTGTCCTTCCTAAGCAAACTCAGTACTCAGACCTAAGGGATGATTTGTTGTTACCCTCTCTGAATGTAAAGGACTTAATCTGACTCTGACTTATCACACAATATCTCTTCTTATCAGGAAATGAAAGAAAAATAGATTGGATTGGGCTTCCTGCAATGTGGTTACCCTTTCATGTTTCAAGCATAATAGCATTTATTTCTAATATTACTTTGCGCTTCATACTCCTCAGTGCCCTTCGCTGTGGGTGCACCAGACCCCCTCTGTGTGAGTGACTGCTCAACAGACCGAGCACTCACTCACATAGAGTGAGTGTTGTGACTGAAGAAATGCTGCACGACCTGCTACTGATGCATTGTCTGCCACCACGCTTCTCAAAAAAACCAGTGGGGCTTCTCTTGCTGACTTATGAAACGCTAATGTGTGGAGCTGCCCTCCAACCTAAAGCTAGTTTATATCTGAGCAAGTTTTAAAAATGTCCATGAATACTCACTGTTTGGAGATCTAGAAAGCTGACTCTTTGTAATAATCTCTCATTGTAGACTTGTAATATATTCGAGGAAAGAATTCATCTTCTTCAGACTAAAACTCTAGTCAGTGTAACAACTCTGGAGGAGCTGCAGAGATTCCCAACACTGAGGGGAAAAGGAGTGAAGGGGAACTAACGCTGCACATCATCCTCAATGCACCAACCCTCTGGTCAGACATCATGATGTTGTCATCATGCATTAAGGGTGCTTATTGCACCATAGTCCAGACATTAATCCAGTTGACAATGTGTGGCAAGAATTGAAAATGTCTGTCCTCCGGCGCTCTCCATTCGATGCAAATGACTTTGAGCCATTTTGGAAAGAAGAATGGTCAAAGATTTCAGTCTCTATGTCAAAGCACCCAAAACCTTACTGCAAAAAGCGATTCAACAAAGCATCCACTGGCACGCCTTGGATACAAATATTCTACATACGTCTCAGTTTTATTAAAAAAATAAAAAAAATTGAAGAAGCAGAAATGGAGTCCACTGTTGCTACGGCCCAGTCCAGTAGGAGCGAATGCTGTGGGTCAGTAACTCCATAAAATGGAAGTTACTGACCCATTGAAGTTGCCATTGAAACAGGGTAATTACTTCACTTTAATTACTTATGTTTCTCTAATAAATATATAGTTTCAAGTAATAACTGTGTTTGCACTAAAAGCTAAAATGAAAGTGCTTCTTTTTTTTACTTCACCTCAAAATCTAAACTTAATCTAATGGCTCTGAGCAATCTAAACTTAATCAATCAATAGATCAGTCAGTCAAGTTTATCAGTATAATACATGTCAGTAACATTTTGAAGTCTATTCTCTCAGTGGAAGGACTGCAGAACTGGCTGATGTGCTCTATCTTCCTGGTTTTAGTCAGAATGGCAGCAGCAGCGTTCTGGATCAGCTGCTGCTGGGGGATTGATTTTTTATTGTAGACCTGTGACTCTGAGCATTAAGCATCCATAATACCAATATAATAAAACCATGCCAAAATAATGATAACACAATGATTGTGATGTTCTATAACTTGACATTGGCATCATCAATAAAATCACCAAGATACTAACAAGCCTGAACATGGAAAGCATCTATAAAAATAAATATGTACGTCAGAATTCTGTATATTATCTAATTTATTACACTTATGGGCTGTAAATCCAGTCATAGATTTCAGTTCAGATTCTTCTCGGGGCCTCTAATTAAGTAATGGTTCAATAAATCTCTGCACTCCCAGGAGAGAGAGCCGGGACATTTACCAGAAGCCAAACAGGAAGAGATTAATACAAATCGAACACACAGCAGTGGTGACACAGAATGGCATTCACATTTAGAAAAACTATGCACATATAAACAGCCTAAGTCACAGTGGGAGGATTTAAAGAGCAATAAAAATGTCAAAAAGCCCAGCTGTTCGTGTCAAACCAGAAAACGCTGAAAGGATTTTGAACAGTTTGGAAAATTTCACTCCTATCAAACTCTAAATGATCTTTTTTACCTCAGTTTGAGCGTTCTCTGCCTGTCCTCCCTCTGTTCTCTTAGGGCCAGACAAATCAGTTCCATTTTTTCCCTCTACATGGAATGTAGCTCCTTAAATCCTTATCCTTCTTTGGATAACAGCTTGGCTCTGCTACGTCAAAATGATTTGATGTACTAAATTAGTTTGACCCAGAGAAATATTTGTGCATTTGGCTAAAGAAGGTGTATATTTTAATTCAAAACAAACAAGTAAAATAAATTCCCATCAATAATATTTTTTTATTTTTTGATAGGAATCAACATGTCCAGGCTCTCCTCACCTCGCCAAGCTGACTGGCTGAAATCAACTTTTCCCTCAACAGCTGATGGACTCCCACGGAGGCAGCCTAGTTTTACCTTTTAGAGCTGAACCCAAGAAGCCAATCACCATGACAGCTCCGCCTCCAGTTCCACTGTTACACACCCACACTATGGCTGACAGAGCCTCCAGGTTCAAAGGTGAACTCGACCCCTCCACCATGTGAGGTTGGAGATTCTATGGAGAAGCAACCAGCAAAGGTGAATTGGTGCCTCATAGCCCAAGCTGACTGTCTCCCTCAGGTGGAAGAGTTGAAGTATCTCGAGGTCTTAAACTGGTATTGGTCTGTTCTGGACAAACTGTATCCTAACTGCCAGCTCCATTCAAACACACACACAAAGATGAGAATAAAGTATCAACCCAACCTGTAACTTCAGATAAACACACCAACCTGAGAGCGAGTTGCAGTTTGTTGCAAAGCTGCAAGGCTACAGTGCCAACCACACCACAGCTCCTAAGTTCTAACAATCATCAAAGGAATTCTGACAGAAAAACCCATCAGTAAGTCTTAGAAAAGCTCTGAAGTTTGGATTTCTTTGCTCTTTTCTAATGCTCAGATCCATAAATCTAATGTGCAGCTATAGTGAAATAAAGAAAGTGGTCCAGTTGAGTAACCAGGATTGCTCTTTTGCTGCTCTTATAATCCACAAGTAGTTGAAGAAAGAATTGATTCACATTTAATTCTCATGATTCTACATGTTACAGCTGCTGTATTTTACAGTGCTGGGCCTGTTTACTGGTACCACCAGTAAAGCAGCAGGATGATCACATGGTGAAAGATGACATTTCTTACTTTACTCTCCAACCTAAATTTATTAAAGTGAAGTTTGATTTTTCTCAAATTTTCACAGCAATATTAAATTAATAGAATAAAAGATTCCTTTATTTCAAAGTCTTTAGCATCTTTATATATGAAACACAATGTGCCCAATCTTACATTTGGTCACCTGGCTAGATTGAAGATGAAGCCTAAAACTAAAGCAACAGGCAGGTTTCTCTTCACATCCCATCATTTAACTGCATTAATTCCTTCAACGGGTTTTTACGCTGCGGTGCCTGAGTTGCTCCCCTAATGAGGTCAACACTGGCACATTCAGAGCCCCGTACGTCCTCACCCACTACATTTCTCACTCCTTGCGTTTCACTGAACTGCACCACAGAGAGCGAACAGAACCATAGTAGATCCATGCTGCTGATTCCACTTGACTATTGATGTCCTGTCAGCCCCTAGAGGCCACTTATAGTGAGAAGAGACCGGAGTCAGCACTTACCGAGCCTCCAGGCGCTGAGGAAAAGCACACACCATGTACAATGAAAAAAAGGAGAAAACAAAAGATTGATCATTGTCGTAGAGCTGCTGTAGCTCATATTAATTTTACGGAATGTTTTTCTTATTTGTACTCTTTGGGGAGCTCTAACACCTCGAACGTCAGCAAGTCGTCTTGGTGGATGTGAGAAAATTTTCCTTCCTGCCGTCTACAGGAAGATATGTTGCTGCATCCCCTCAAATGTCCCAGTGCAATAAAAAAATGCTCAGATGTTTCACTTCGTCATCCTCTTCTTCCCTTTACACTCTGAAGCGTAACAGGCACTTTGTTCCCAAACATGTTGTGAAGCAGCAACTCACTCTAAAGGCAGATCTGGAATTCTGACCTCCAAACATCATTGGTCAGCATAGCGGGGAGAGGGAGAGATACTGCAGTGGGCTTTTTTTCTGCAGAGGTCTGAGGGAACATGCTACACATCTCTGCTATCCACGTGCATTTGCACTCGGATCATCTCCGCTTGTTCTGCTTCGCCAGCCAGGACGATCATCTGAAAAGATCGAGCTAAGAAAGGTTTTAATATGCTATTTCTCGTGTTTTCTGATTTCTTATTAAATCTTGTGGTGTTTGTTTGTCTCCCAGAACTCTTCTAAATCAAGAAATCACAACTTCATGCATTAGATTTAATGTTAGGGTGAAAATAGACAAATCAAAAATCTAAAAATAAGAACGAGCCCTCATCAGAAGTACTCTCACTGATCACCTGTGTGCAATACTCCTCAGGATGCAGTGAGGATGAAAATAATCTTTCCATCTGAGTTAATGTGCCTGCTTATATAATCTGGGTTCACGCACGTCTTTATGTAACTGGAAGGGTAAACTCACTGTTTGTGTCGAGGCATCCCAACACTCCGGAGATCCGCTCTGCAAATGAGGGAGAGGAGCTTTACCAGGTCCAGTAGGATGAAGTATGTGGCACACGCACTCCTGTTGACGAGGCTGCTGCCTCCTTCCATTTATCCATTTTGCATGAGTGCATTCAGTCACAGGCAGGCACGCAGGCAGGACACACCGGCTGCGGTAGGTGAAACGTGTAGATCAGAGCCACCTACTTGATCCACTTCCATCCAAATTCAAAGTTATTCTGTAGAGAGTCTCACCTCGTCCTGGTTACTGTCATCCTCCATGCTACAGTTCCCCACTTCTGTCTCTGAGCGCACCGTATGATTCAGCTGGACATCTTCTGGCACAGCAGCTCACTCTGCATCATTTCCTGCTTGTGATTTATATCTCAGTTCATTTCAAATTCATTGTCTGTCCTATAGAGTTTGCATATACAACCACAGCCACAAAGCTGATAGTAGAAGTTAGCCCTGCCTTTAACAGGACTTGTGTTAGTTCAGTCTTTGGCACAAAGCCTTGTAATGTAAGCTGCTTCAGCTTAGCAGCAGCATAAACCAATCAGGTGGCCTAAGAGCTGTCCCAACAACAACCTGCTGATTATCAGAGGGAGGAATGAAGGGAAAAAACAGGAGGCAGGAAGGTGTTAGTGTAGCTTAGTGTGGTGGAAATGTGTGGAATTATTTCCTAATTATTGTTAATCTACATGCTTTAATTTTACAACAGAAGGATTATATTACAATCAACACAAACATTATCTTTGAAAAATCTTAAAGGGGCAGTATTGTGCATTTTCCAGGCACATAGTGCCATTTTGTAGCACAGCCAACTAATTGTTAACTTCAGCTTTAATACAAATGCTGCATATATCAAACAGGACTTATAAAAAAAAAAGTTAGACTTTGTAATTTAATGACTTGAAATTGAGCCTCTGCCTCTTTAAAAATTCTTGCTCTTTCTGAAACTCTGCCTTCAGGAAGTCATCACAACATGCCTCCTCTATTAACCCTTTAGGAACATTTTCATCAGCGATGAACTCGTGAAGTAGTTCAAGCTCCTAAAAGGTGTTTGCTAATTGCTGCTGGCTAGTCTGAAGAAGCTGAGTGGAGGAGTCATGGCGGAGGGCAGCGTGGCAGTGCTAAAGCCATCCAGACATTTTGAAAACCTGAATGGTTGCTAGATTCCTTCATCTTTCAACCTCTGAGGTTGAAAGATCTTTCTGACATGCATGAAGGAATCAAAGCAACACTGAAGGTATTTTATTTATTTATGCATTTTTATTTTTTATTTGTTTTGATGAGGGAATAACATTATAACAGAATATAATGCTCAAAAAAGTTCATTTTATGTAAAACTCTCCTTTTAATTCATTTAGCAGACATATGTGCTGTTAGATGGTCACACAGGGTCGGTGACCTCCGTTCATCTGTTAGTGGATGGAAACTTTAGAGAAAGTCAATAAGATGTGCCACAGGGGAATTAGGGATAAAATACTTTTACAAAAACTGGTTTGAGTGTTCTGTGTTGGATATACACAGACAGCATGCAGAACAAACGTATGTCCCCTCAAATATTTCTTCTATTTTTGCCACTCGGAAGTTTTCAGAACATCTCTGCAACCGTATTTGTTCTCCCTTAGCATTAGCAACAACCACAAACGTGGGTCTTTTAAGTTGCTGCGGAGGAAGTTTCAAAGTTTTTTTTTTTTTTGATTGTTTAAAATCAGACACATTGGAGAAGGATCAACAGCCTCCTTTGGGTTACACTATATAATCTAAATAGAATTTAAGGGCTTGGAGTAGGCCACTCCAGAATGTCCTTTATTGGAGCCATTCAGAGGAGGGCTGATTTTGATGACTGACTGTGCTGCTAACTGTCTAATTGTCCTTCAACTTGAGGTCATAAACTGATTACCAGACAGTTTCCTTCAAGTTTTTTGGAAGAGTGAAGAACTCCTGGATCCATCAGAGATGGCATATCTTCCAGGTCCTGAGTCAGTAAAGAAGCCCAGATCATCACACTACCATCCAAATGATGTTCTTTTCCTGAAATGTTCTCAGTTTTAAGTCAAATCTAACACTGAATTGAACTGAAATGAATATATTTTGTAATAGTACAAATGAGAGCAATATTAGCACAGTTTCATCACAGGACAAAACCCCCCAAAACAAATCATTTCCCACAAATATAATACGAACACAAAGCTAACAAACCAACAACACTGGAAAGAGACAGTTAAAACTAAAAAAGTGTGGATTATAAACGACAAAAAAGATGCTACACAGAAGGTACATAAAAATGGATTATAAATCATATTAAAATACTGACAAAATTTTAGGATTCTTCTTATAAGCACTTTGCGTTACTCTCAAGTTACGTCCTGGTTCAGGGGCATTATTTCTGTTTTTTAGGTATTTTTAACATCCATTTCATTTTGCAGTTGATGTAGCTTGTTTTGTTGCATTTATGAATCATGTTGCATCACTGCCCTGTATTCAACACAAATAAAAACACCATGGCCAGTGTTGATGTTACTTATCTTAAGCTGGGTTCATGACTGTTTGAAAAGGCAATTTTTGTGTCAATTTCTTCATATATAGAAATCAACATAAAACAAAGTAAAAAATACTCTTAAATTGGGATTGTTGAATAAATGCTTAGTTTCATTCAGACTTTGAGATTTTACAACTTTAAACTTTGGAGGATCTGGTTTGATTGATGAGCCTCTGGAAATATGGAGTATCCATTCTGTAGCATTGCAGCTGATTCTCTTTTTGCTACCTTGCCGTGATTTAAACAGCCTTTTGGACAGCTAACTTAAATGACTTAACATTTCTGGTGAACAATCTCATCAATCCAGGACACTAATGGTGATAGAAAAGAAAAGGACAGTTGCATTGATCCGTGGTGGCTAAACATTACTGGGACCAGCAGCAGATCATTTTTCTGTTCCATCAGTGCTGACCTTACAAAATGGACTTGCTAATTCCATTATGTTCAGATTTATTACTATTTTAAATGTCAACACTAATGCACTTACTTACAGCCTAAAACTGCAAGGACAACATGCAGAGAAGAATAAATCTACTTCATCACATTTACGCACAACCTTTATTAGGCTATGCTATACATCACTGTAAAAATTATTTCTGATAAATTATGACCTTGGCCAATGAGTTATTGCACACAAAGAAGATTAAAATTAAAATTGTTGTCAACAATGTACTGATAAAACACATTATTGTGTATTTTTTTCATATTTAATTTGACATTTTCATTACAAATAATACTGCTGAGCCATGAATAAAGTAATGGTTGAGATGGACCAAAAACACATTGGGTGTCCTTATAAGTGAGCGTTTATGTTAGCGCAAGCTAAAACGCCCTCCAGATTCTCTTAAATCTGTCTGAGGTACCAGGGGCCTCAGTCGTTTTTTATGGTCTCCAGCATTTTATTCATCTGTGCAGAATCGGCCATCTGATCACAGAACAGCAATGCAGACGATGAAGAGCAACCAAACACTGGCAGCTTGTGTCAGAGCTTTGGAGGAAACAAAAATGTTGAAAATAGTGCAACATTATTTTTACTGACAGTCATTTGTGTCACTACAACACGAAAAAAAAACATTCAACAGAGATGGTTACATGCAGATGCAGAACAAAGTTTATCTCATTCAAACTGAATTCCGTATGGAGCTAAAGCAGCACTCTGCTGCCCTCTAGTGGTTCCTCCAGCGCAAACTAGACCTTTAATGTCTGCATTTTAAGTCAGTCACGACAATGCGGGATGTAAAAAAATGAACAGAAAACAGATGAATCCATTGGTAAATATTGTTTTTAAAGAAAGAGAGAGAGAAAAAACAAGGAAACAAAGAAAGGATTAAAGAAACAAAGACAGACAGGTGTGGCAGATCTCAGCCTGCTGAGGAATGTGTTCAAACAGGACAAGATTTCTCTGCCATGAAAGAACTGAGCTGATTGAGGACAGCAGCTGTTCTTCAGAGTAAATGAAAACTGTTCCTTTACGTTCACTTCAGTGGTCAAATTCAAGCTCTTGTACAACAGAGCTTAAATTAAAAAAAAAAAAACACAACATTTTATGAGCTACAGTGCTTGTCCTTCCAAGCAGAGTTCCCAAAAACTGTCGTGAAGTGAAAATATCATGACTACAATATATTTTTACTCAACTAAAAGTTAAAAAAAAATCTAATAAAAGAGTTGTTATGGTTTACAAATAATACTCATTGACTAAAAAAATAAAGCACTCCTAACAGTGCTTTATTTTTTCTTCTTCTTTTTGAAAAAGGTATTTTAGATTAATATTCGATTTTAAATTGAAAATCAGAGCAGGAAAAAAAAGGTAGTCTAGAGTCGCGAAATGCAGCGGAATGGCCCTTTATTATTACAATCGGGGGCGGATCATAAGAACTGAGCCACGTTCAGCCTTCTGACTCAGGACGTCCCGCTCTGACCTGCAGAACCAACAGGAACCAATAGGAACCAACCTGACCCAATACGAGGTCGTTTAGAAAGCGAGGCAACCTGCCCGGCTCTGACCAGCCATGTCTAAATGACGCAAAGCAGTTGCAACGACATCAGACAAGCATGGAAGTGAAACCGGATCGAACCTTTTCCATTTCCTTATTTGCAGGCTTTGCTGCTGCTCACATAGCGACGATGTGAGGAAGGAGACAGTCTGACGGCACAAACCGAGACAAACACAAACCGGTAAGGATCTGCAGGGGGTATCGATTAAAACTATGAATCGTTCTGACAATGTGAACAGTTGATGTTTAAAGTTTGGTGAAACCGCTTTTAAAAGCACATAGGAGGAGCCAGAACAATGACTCAAGATGTTTTAGTAAACAGGAAAGTTGAGCTGAAGACTGCAGAAGTTTTAGATGTTTCATAGAGATCTCCTAACTTTACCATTAGAATCGTCTTGCATCTGTTTGTTCTGCTGTGACCACATGACTGTCTTGTACTGTAAACAGAATTGATCTGCAGAAAACTGGATTCTGTGTCGCTGCAGAAGAGTTGAAGCCAGGGCTGTTCCCGGCTGTGTGGTGCCCACTTCTCCTCTGCCAAAACAAGAAATGTTGTATTTTTCTTTGAATTTCTTGGGCCCTTGTAGATTGAAATATTCAAAAATTCTTATCTTTCTTTTTTCTAGAAAATGACTGAAAGTAACCTAAAAATTTCTCAGCTTTTTCTAGCAAATGTTTGACTCTTCAAACTCACAAATATCCAAGTTTTTAATTTCTTTCTAGAAAAGTTTTGGTGAAAATGTTTTTTTTTTCCCCCTAACTTTAATGATCCTAATAGCTGCTGTACATTTCTCCTTATTTGGTGGTGGAAATGTAATGTTCACAGGGACAAAAGATTTCAACAGGATTAAAACAAGGAAACAAGTGAAGTACAATAAACTAAATGTCACAAGATGCAGTATAACACAGAACCAGCACTTATACTGGTTCTGTTGTTAGAGCAAGGCTTGCTGTTTTCTGCTGCACCCTAAAAACATCAGAAAGATCTGACCTTATAAATGCTACTGACCTATTTAATCATGACAGGTTTTATTTTCCTGATGGCGATTAAAACCAGAAAATCCTTAACGTCTGCTGAACTTCTTCCACATTCAGTTTAATAATTATCTGAGCTTGGAAGAGTTTCATCTTTTTCTGGAGGAAATGTGTTATTTTTTTGTAGTATGTATCTATGAACATGCATTGAGACGCCATTTGTATAACATTGCACCATATAACAAACACTACTCAGATACAGATTTCTATTTTTTAAATGTAATTTCATGTTCTCAGTCACCTTCTGGACCTTTCTCACATTGCACTCTGCCTTGCTCTGTCTTCTCAGACTTTCTTTGAAATGCTGCATGCAGCTGGATCCTGCATCCCGACATGGGTCATCCTTGTTTGCACCGTGACTGTGTGTCCGTATTATTGCGCCGCCTCCTTAAAGAAGGCTACCTGCATCGTGCAAGATGGCAGAGCAGACTGCAGCCACCTCAGCCTGAACTCAATCCCTCAGGATCTTCCCGGCGACATCACTGTCCTGGACATGTCTCACAACAGAATGACAGCGGCTCCCCCAGACTCATTCAAAAGATACACGGGACTTTTGCACCTTAGCATTAGCTACAACAGCATCAAAACCCTGGATGAGGGCCTGTGCAGGAGCCTCCCTCTGCTGCAGACCCTGAACTTGATGCATAATGAAGTGCATTTACTCCAAAAGGAGAATTTCAAATACTGCAGCAAACTAACATGGCTGAATATGGCCAGCAACCGGTTAAAGCTGGAAGGAGAACCCTTCTCCTTGCTTCAGGTACATCAGATTTAGGTTGGATTATTAATAGTTCATGTTAAAAATAAAATGGGAGGTTAATAGAACGTATACAGTTAAACACAGCTACATGGAAATAACTCAAATTCACTTCCAGTCAGTTTATTTTAGTTGAAACAAAGAAAGTCAGACACAGACTCATGACAAACAATTATACGTTTCTAGTGCTCCATTCAACTGACCAAGTATTGAGTGCAGAAACTTTACAGTAACATGTCTGTTTCTGCAAAACTGTCTTTGTAGATAGAAACTCGTCTGCATTTGACGGCAGGCATTTCGTCGAACCTGGCGAAATGCCTGTCAGGTTTGACAGGCATTTAAAATCCCTTTTCATCGGTTGCATGGAATATTAAGATTTCAGAGAAAATTAAGCTGAAAACATAACACTGGTCAACAGCCAAACAGTTGTCTGGAGTTTTTCAACTCTTTAGGGTCATGTTGATGTGAGAATCCAAAGGTCACACTGGTTTTGCTCAATCGGGTCAAATTTCTGAACTATGGCGCAACTTGAGCATCAAAATGCAGGACTTGTTCTCACATCTGGATCGGTTCGCTGAGAATCTGGACCAATGAGTGATGAGCAGGAGAGATTCCATCAGGACAGGAAAGAGATCGAGAATTTTACACAATGAAGACATAATGTTCAATTCACATGTACTTACCCTTATCAGTGTGTATCATTCAATGTACAGAAATATAAGTTTGTAACATTTAATTTATACAATCTTTTGGAAAACAATTTTTTTTCTCCTAAAAACTTTTTTAGATGAGAAATATTAACAGAAATGATCTGATAATGTTAAAATATGTCATCAATTCAGATTTCTCTAAATCAAATTAGAATAAAATCCTGACCAGATTGAGAAAATGGATGTCATTTTTGGATTCAGCTGATTCAGTCCTGATTCAGTGTTAGGTTTTCTTACGTCCAGGCTAAAATACACCAATGTTATAAAAATAAAAAACCATCAGGTTTTTTTATGCAAGGCTTCATGATCTACTGTTTCTCTTC
Source organism: Poeciliopsis prolifica (assembly GCF_027474105.1). NCBI lineage: Eukaryota > Metazoa > Chordata > Actinopteri > Cyprinodontiformes > Poeciliidae > Poeciliopsis > Poeciliopsis prolifica. The sequence goes on along the minus strand of NW_026562420.1, from coordinate 2,749,886 downwards.
TCCTTTGCTGACAAACAGAACCTGAAATATCTTGACGTCTCCATGAACAACCTGAACTCAGCCAGGCTTGGTTCACAGCCTCAGCTGCCCAGCTTGGAAACCTTACAACTCAAACACAATAACTTCAACACTCTGAAAAGTGAAGATTTTTCCTTCCTGAAGGATTCACCCCTCCATGTCATCAACCTGATGTCATCTGTGTCCCTAGAAAAAGTAAGTTGTTTACCCCAAAATGGGAATTGAAATACTTTTGTCAAATACAGAACTGGTTGTAGCAGTCAAATTTCAGTTATCTCTTTTGTTTCCTCATTTCTGTATTTTCATAAATGGTGTGTGGGTGTGTGTGTGTGTGTGTGTGTTTTGTTTGTTTCTTGCAGTTGGAGCCTGGTTGCTTTAAGCCTATTCCAGGCCTGCGTATGTTATCCCTCGATGGTAGCAGTAAGGGCTTCAGATTCATATCTGACCTCTGTTCAGAGCTGTCTGACACAGCGATCAGTGTCATGTCTCTGAGGAACATCGGGCTGAAGAATCTGACAAGAAAAACCTTCTCAGGTTTGAAGAAAACAAACCTAACTCTTCTGGATCTGTCTGGCAACAGCATCGAGATAATTGAAGATGAATCCTTTCAGTGGCTGTCTGAACTTCAGACTCTTAACTTGACTGGCAACAGCATTAAGCACCTGAAACAAAGAACTTTTCTAGGCTTAAAAATGTTAAAAAACCTACAGCTGACTAAAGCGCTGGTGAAAAGTCAGAGACACTCTCCCCCTGTTATTGAGGATTTAACATTTCAACCGCTAAGCAACCTTGAGACCCTGGTGTTACAAAACACTCCATTTGTCAACATCACAAAGAATACTTTCACAGGTCTGATGAGTCTCACAGATCTTGACTTGAGCTGGAGCAATTCTATATTCTCAAGCAAAAAACTCTCCAGTGAGTTCTTCGTCTCTCTTGCCGATTCACCCCTGAGAAAGTTAAACCTAATAGGAAATGCTTTGGTGGGAATTGAAGCCGGGAGCTTCTCCTGTCTGAAAAGCCTCTCCACGCTTCTTCTTGATCGTAATTATATTTGTCAAACATTCAGCGGTAAAGAATTTGAAGGTCTCACTCAGTTACAAGAGCTTCGCATAAGCAATAACGTCCAGAAAATTAATCTGACCGCTGAGGCATTCGCCAGTGTCACTGATCTTAGAGTGCTGATGCTGGGAAAGAGTCTGCAAGCCGAAACCTTGAACCAGGACTCCTCTCCGTTTCGGCCTTTGTCCAACCTCACTGTATTGGATCTCAGCAACAACAACATTGCGAACATCAGAGAGAATTTGTTAGAGGGGCTTGAGAACCTCCGGGTCCTGAAGCTCCAACATAACAACTTAGTCAGGTTGTGGAAGAAGGCAAACCCTGGTGGGCCTGTCCTGTTTCTCAAACACACCCCGAGGCTGCTAAGCTTTGAGATGGATTTCAATGGAATGGATGAGATTCCAAGAGAAGCTTTCAGGAATTTAAGTCAACTCAGGGAGCTTAGCTTTAGCAACAATCTTTTGAACAATTTACGGGACTCTGTGTTAGATGACCTTACGTCCCTTAAGGTTTTACGTCTGGAGAAGAATTTTATCACCTCTGTCAGGCCAGAGGTGTTCAGAACTCCCATGAGCAACCTCAGTGTCCTTGTCATGGGAAAAAACCCGTTCGACTGTACCTGCGAGAGCATCCTTTGGTTTGTCACGTGGTTGAACAAAACTAATGCTAGCGTGCCAGGTCTCAGAGATCAGTACATGTGCAACACCCCGATACTTTACTTCAATCACTCCATCATGGACTTTGACCAACTTTCTTGCAAAGACATGACCCCATTCCAGGCCTTTTATGTGCTGAACAGCACAGCTGTTTTAATGCTGATTCTCACTGCTCTTATTTACCGATTCCACGGCTGGAGGATCCTGTTCTACTGGAACATATTGATCAATCGCACATTAGGGTTTAGTGACGCCAAAGTGGAGGAAGGCAGAGAGTTTGAGTACGACGCTTATGTCATACACGCTGAGGAAGACGCCCGCTGGGTGGAGAGACGACTGGTTCCTTTGGAGAACGAAACCTGCAAGTTTTGCTTGGAGGATCGAGATTCTGTTATCGGCATGTTCCAGGCTGGCTCCATCGTGAATAACATGAGAAAATCTAGAAAAATCTTGTTTGTGGTGACCGAGCGTCTTCTCAATGATCCCTGGTGTAGACGGTAAGTCAAGCACACATTGCTCAGTTTTATTTATGCTGCATTGGGGCAACTTGACTTTCAACATGACTTCTTCTTCTTCTAAATTTGAGGTAAAGAAGAATATAAAGGGGCAGTATCAGATAAAATTGACTTTTGAGCTTTACATTGTGTTATATTGTTATTTCTAGGGTGTTGCTATGATCCTGTAATGCCTGTTTAAGAAATCTTTTAATCTCTTGTGGCAGCCAGTCAGCTGTGCAAAACACCCAGGTTGTCTCTTCATTGAGCTGCAGTCTCCCAGCTGCAGGCCTCCCTCGTTACTCCCCCAATGTTCTCCTTCAGACTAGCCAGCAACAATTTGCAAACACCTGGTGGAACTGCACATCTGCTGAGCTATTTATAGAAGCCACTTCTGTGTGCAGCGCTGGTAAAGCGTTGTTAAAGGGTCAATAGGAACCATGTTGTGATGACCTCCTGAAGGCAGAGTTTCAGAAAGAGAGTGTTTTGAAAGACACAAAGGTGTTAAATATCAAAGTCAAATTTCTTTTAAGTCATATTTGATATGTATAGTATTTCTAGAACAACTGAAGGTAACATAGTCACTTGATTGTGGACTATGTGCCTGCAAAACGCATAATACTGCCTCTTTAATATACAATGTAATGCATATTAATATAATATAATGTAGGGAAATTATACATGACAACAGTTTTCAGTAGCAACATTAGAGACTCATGTCAATTTACGTTTTTTTGTTCACCTCATGTAAGCTGACTCCACTATGTTCAGACAACACTGTGTTGGCTTAATGCCAAATCCTGCAGGATTTCTCCAACACTCGTTAAAACTGGGTCTTTGTCATTAGTGTGTGTTTAAGCACAGACTAAATTTAGAAGAACTTTAACACCAACCTCGTAGTAGTACTGTTTGTATGAACCGCTTTCTTGATTTCACGACGTATCTTTTAAAGCGCATCTATTTTTTGTGAAAATAATAATTGCGCTCTTCAAAGCTTTTTCACCACTTGATTTTTTTCTTGTCCTCATTCAGATTTAAAGCCCACCATGCACTTCAACAAGTCATCGAAGCCAGCAGAGACTCGGTCGTACTGATTTTTCTGCAGGATGTGCACGACTACAAGCTATCTCGCTCACTTTTCCTCCGCAGAGGCATGCTGCGTCAAAGATGCGTCCTCAACTGGCCTGCACAGAAGGAAAGGATCCCAGCCTTCAACCAGAAGCTTCTCATTGCTCTGGGAATGACTAACCGACTGGAGGAGTGATTGTTTCCCAGGTGTTGACAAGCTTAGATGCAATTCTGGTTGCCTTTATGCACTATTTTCTGCTTTCTGCCGAGATATTCTGCTTGCACAAGAGCTGTTCAACCAAAGAGTAGAATTTGTGATGTACTTGAACAGTGATGTAGAACTTGACCACATAACAGAATGATGTCACAGAATGTATCATCATCCAAGCGAGGAGCATAATTATGGCAATGCATGGGAGAATGTTAAAATGCAGCAGTGGTTACAACTACAGTGTTTCAGAGCCACATCAATCCAAATGATGCTTAATTATGTTTTCCAAAAATTTGATACATTCATAGTGGCCTACTTGCAGTTGTTAGCAGCTTTTCCCACATCATTCAGATTATAACTTTTTGGAGAGAAATTACGGTGGCCTATCAAAAGGAAGACCTGGTTTCTGTTACCGACAGGGCAAGATATTATTTAAGTACTTGGGATCAGTATTGGATAAATGTTTTTAACAAATTGTCTGGAATCTAGCCCAGTGCTTGCTTGATTATGTAAAAAATGAAAAAATAAAATAAAATACTTCACTCATCATATAGGAGAAATTATAGAGACTGACCTGACATTAAATTATCAGACTGGATGAAAATTTAGAGTAATGTTAAAGAAAGAAAATGAATCTCATTTTATCCTGGACTACTGTTATCATTGTCTCTGTTTTCTAACCCACATTATTATGATAACATGTAAATACTTAAAGTTTACGTCTATTTTTCACAGCTTGCAACAATACAAATGCATAACTTTGCAATAAAAACAAAATACACACACTGGTAGCTCATCTTCAGAAGTATTTTCTGGTTATTGTTCTGTAACGCCTCCTGACTGGTGGAGTGAGCTGATGCACTTCTGGACCCTGGAGTTGAAGACGCTGGTACAGATAGTAATATTCATTTTTTGTCCATTGTTTTATAATCAAATTTTCTCAGAAACAAAACTTTGGGCTATCAAGCCAAAATCATCAAAATGAACTGAAATAAATGCTTGAAATATAAGCATTTGTGTGTAATAAAAAACAAAATTAAAAACGTATTATTATTATTATATATTTTTTAAAGTTAATTAGTGAATCAGTTGATGATATAATGTATTGAAATGCATTATAAGCTGCCCAGTATAAGCTGTCCTGACATCTTGTGGTTACTGGACATTATTGCAGCATTTACTAATTTTAAAACACAAAGCAATTGTTTTCAACATGACTGTTTTGATGCCTTATAAGCGTGTTTGATTATGAAATATTAGCTTTATCAAGTGTCATATATAGTGACATTTTTTGGTTAAGAAATAATATAACATCTCTGGATAATTAATGTGTTCAACAGCATAGCACAATAGGGTGCTGTTATCATATATAAATATTTTTTTCTGCACAATGAATGCAAACATAGCCAAACATTTTTATGAAAGTCTTTTTAAACTTAGTGCATTTTTCAAAAAAGAAAAAAAAAGAAAGAAAAAAACTGAAGTTCCACAAATATGAAAGTAAACATCAGAGATGGGCAGATGGAACCAGAATATCAAGTTGATATTAGTATGGGATCAATAGGCGCATGATAGGATAGATATTTTAGTACCAGATTCTCTCTCAAAATGTTGTTATACTTTTGTATTGAAATTTCTCAACTCTCACACAAAAAATATCTGCATTTCCTCTCAAATGGTAACATGATTTTCACTACTGAACTATTTTGTAGACACATATAAACTTTGTACACATGCTATCTGAGTTATGTACAAATTCATTCAAAGAGAAAACACACACACACACACACACACCCACACACACACACACCCCCCCCCCCCACACACACACACACACACACACAAAAAATGGTACCAGTATCAGTATTGGAGATACTGGCCCTTAGTTTGGCTCCTCTTCCCTAGAGAGGTGCCAAACATGCAGTATGGCACCTCTCTAGTAAACATCCTTAAATCTGTTGCATTCTACTACATACAAATAAATACAACATACACTTTAAAGGAAGAAAATAAAATCTGATTAGATTCTGCAGAGGCAGTGAGAGGTTAACTTATCTGTCCAGATGGTACTTTGTCCATGCCTGCTCCTTTTATCATTCCTCTTTTAATGATAATAATTCACGTGAGTGAAGTTACACCCTCCTCGACCACACCTTCTTCAAATCTCAAACATTTGTGCAGCAAAATCTTTTTGCTTTACTTTTCTTTGTGCCGCTTTAAAATCAGTGACACAAATGAAAAGTTTTTTTTTTTTTTTTTTACAAACATTTGGCATGAATTTTGATTGATTTTCTAAAAGTGGGTAGACTGGTTGACCTTTTGACCTTTAAACTTTCATTAATATCTTCAAAGTCAAAGCAGCACAAAACAAACATGTTTGCTGCACAAACGTACTTGAGTTGGTTGACAGCAATTTTATATGATTTAAAGAAAGTGAGCGTGGCTGGTTGACCTTTCATGACCTCTGGAAACATTTCTTAATATCTTTAAAATGATACTGGCACAAACCAATATTTTTGCCGCACAAACGTTTCACACCAATTTTGTCTGATTTGAAGAAGATGAAGGTTGGAACCCAACTTCACTCAGGTGCCATTTTTTGAATCCCAAGTTCTATATTTCTTAAACTTAGATTCATTTTGTTGTCGTTGTACAAAGACACAACACAGTGAAATTGTAGTTCTATGATTATTCTGTCTTGTTGCTGCTGACATTATTTCAAGGCCATGCCGGTTGCAAATATCCAACAAGAGGTCTTTCTTGTTGAGCTGTGAGATGGCTGCATGTAGCCAGATGCATTAGCCATCAACTGTAAAAATATTCATAAAAGATAAATGACACAGATACCTCTGCTACATATTAACCAGTCAGGTTTGACATTGTGCAAAATGTTGGTGTTCCTGCTATTCAATGAGATAAAGAGCTGAACAAAGTTCATGATCTGGGCCAGCCAGCTCAGGTATAATATGAATGATTAACACTTTTATTGCATCATGTCTGCAATTAAAACACACCATATTTAATAACAGTTTTACATCAGTGCAAATCTGTCCACTGTTGTGAATAACCAGTTTATTTTAAGGTACTACTGAGAAAAAAAAAAAAAAAAAAAAACAGGTTACCTGAGGGCAAACAAACCGAGTATAAAGTCAACCTTTCCCAGTAAGCTTTGAGCAGATTGGGGCCAAAGAGGGAAGGAGCAGTGAGGGCAGGGCCTTTGTCTCTTCCTATTAATATTCAGGATCATAAGGACAGACTGGTGCTCATTTCTTAGCATTCAAACAAGTTGGACAGACAGGATAGAAGCATGGCAGTTTTATTTGGAAGCTACAGTTTACCATTTCTGGGAGCTAGCATCTTCATCGCAGCTCTGACCTACATCACCTACAATCTGCTGAGCGGTTACCTCCAGAAGTGGTTTGGGATGAAACCTATTCCAGGGACGGGTTCCACGTACCCCTTAATTGGAGACGCACTGATGTTCAAAACCAACGCAGGAGGTAAGAAATGTGCCAGAGGACCGTAATGTGAAGTACATTTTCCTTCTGACCAAACTGTTTCTGTCTGCACCTTGTTACAGATTTCTTCAGTCAGATTGTGGGTTTTACACAGGACTTCAAAGATGCGCCGCTGTTTAAGATCTGGATTGGACCAATTCCCTTTGTTGTCATTTTTCATGCTGAAAATGTTGAGGTATAGCAGCAGCACAACATACCGACACTTCACAATGAGTACAGTAACAATATCATTGAAAGGTTCAAAACTTAAATCATATCCTACCTGAAATAATTTTACACATATAGCAATATGTATCAAGTACTTACTTTTTATTTTGACTCTTCTTTTTAAAACGGAAATTGCTAACTTTTGGAAAATGTGTCCCTGGCTGCACAAAACATGCACTTAATACTTTTGTTTTAAGTGCAAATCTTTTTGCAAAAATGATTGCATCAATGCAGCGTGGAACGATGTGATCAGCTTGTTGTCTCTGGTATTTTTCATCTTCCTTCCAAACAGCGATGTGGTTTAGGTCAGGTAACATCAAATGTCATTCAGTGACAGTGATATGATGGTAATCACTCCAGCTAGTTGTATTTCTCTAAATATGCGCATGTCCAACGTCCTGTCCCAAATTAAAGGTGGGTTCATCCCACTGGCATGTGAACATATAGCTACCACGGTTTTTCCTTCCACTCAACCTTCCAATTATGTGCCTGAACTAACAGCTTATTTAACAGTGAGCTTTAACAATGAGTCCATTAGTGCCTGTGTTGCTGTCGAATCAGCATTTTGTTTTGCTATGAAAACACATTTCTACAATATCTAAACATCCTGTAAGAAATTATCTTTGAAACTGAATTTGGTTAACGACAACCCAAGATCATCACAATGAACAGAAACAAACACCTGAAATAAATAACACTGTGTGTAACAAGCTGCACAAGTTTCACTCAGAACTAAATTGCTCCCACAAATGTGCTCTTCAACATTTTAGTTTTCTGAGCTGCACCAGCATAAATAAAGTGCAAGTCTCACCAACTGAATACAATGTGTTAACTGAAAACAATGTTAACTGAAAACATTGTGTATGTGTTTGCATCCCAAACGAACGCATCCCATGTGTTTAAGATGCATTTGATCTTTTTCCCATTGGTGGTCATGCTTTTCATTCTCACCCTGTTATGAATCAGTGTAACAGAGTCTCAGTAATGACCTTAATGACCTTCTGTCTAGTTCAAACCTGCATCTGCAGCCAGGTTTTGGGGGCATGCGTTAGTCTGAGCTCTGAGATGGTCTTCACAAAGTTATTTTTAATAACTGTGGTTGAAATGTGTTACCTTTGTGACTGGCCAGTTCTTATCACCTAAACTATGTTTTGTAGAAGATTCTGGGCAATCCTGTTCACCTCACCAAGGCTTTTGCTTACAAATTTCTCCATCCTTGGCTTGGAACCGGCCTTTTGACCAGGTACAGATGTTACATTCACACAAGCAAAAAAAAAAAACTAAACACAGCAGCTAATGTCATAAATGAAACTTTTAACATTAAATTCAATTCTTTTGAGCAACATAGTTGTAGATATTGCTTGGAGTCGTGGCATAGATGGAAAAAAAGTTTCTTTTTTTCAGCACTGGGCAAAAGTGGCGACAGAGAAGAAAGATTCTGACTCCAACCTTCCACTTCTCCATCCTCACCGACTTTCTACAAGTGATGAATGAACAGGCGGAGATCCTGGTGGAGAAGCTGGAGAAAAAGGCGGGGAAAGGTTCTTTCAACTGCTTCAGCGACGTCACCCTTTGTGCGCTGGACATAATCTGCGGTGAGTAGATGCTGCGTTTTCACAACGAAAAGACAATATTCTGTCAGAGTCTCATGATGAGGTCAAAATCAAATACCGTGAATGCAGGGAAAAAGTAACAAAAAGAAAAAAACAAAAAAAAGAAATAGACCAGAGATTTATTTTGCATTAAAGACTCAAAACTGAAGACAACCAGTTGAGCAGAAAGTAGAAAAAGCTTTGCTGGGTTTATAATTTGCTGTAAGAGAACAAGCCTGGGTTCTTTAGGTTTCTGATGTTCTGATTTAATATATAGCTGCAGATGTTTTGCCAGAGCTGCCACTCAAACAGCATCAGTTTTTCCACACCATAATGACACATTACATGTTAAATTAATGGAAGAGTCTCCTCAAATGGCCATAAAATGAATTAAAAAACATAATATTCTCAAAGACTCGTGGTGTTTGTGACCCGTTATATGTCTCATGTTTGTTATTGTCCTCCTGAGCATGTCTGTATTGAATATGCAATGGAAACAGGATATGAAAGGGGCAGTATTATGTATTTTCCAGGCACAAAGTGCTATTTTATAGCTCAGTCAAATAACTATGTTGCCTTCAGTTGTTATAAATTTTTTGTAAATATCAAATTAATGAAATTGGGCCTATATCTCTTCAAAAACTCCTGCTCGTCACAACACGGCTCCTCTATTAACACTTTAACAACATTTTGCCAGCGTTGCTCTGAGAAGCAGCTCCTATAATGAGCTCTGCTCCTGGTGTTTGCTAATTGTTGCTGGCTGGTCTGAAGGAGCTGAGTGTTGGAGCCGCAGTGCTAGGTTCACCCAGCCACTTTGCATAGCTGAATTGTTGCCATGGGAGATTAAAGGATCCCTCAAACATGCATGAAAGAATCATAGCAACACTCTAGGTATGAAAAGAAGAGAAGAAAATGGCCAGAAATGCAATAATAAAGTGCATCCAATCTACTTTTCCTATTACTACTATAATATAATGTCAACATTGTGGAAAACAATTGCTACAATGTTTTTGCTATTGTTTGTATTTCCACACATTGTCCAAACATCCAACCTGAAAAATGCTTCTATCCAGACGCTACAGATATCATTTATATTCATACATTTTGAAACACTTTTGTCACACAAGTGTTTCAAAAAGGGAGATTACACTTAATAACAGAAAATACTTTACTTACTTTACTCACAGTAGCGAAAACAATTGCCATCTTTCTCAAACATACGACTAAAGTTTAATTAATAAATCATAATATTATTGAAAATGGAGCTCACTTACGCTTTGGGGAATATTAATAAAACAAAATCCCAAATGTATTTCAGAAAGATTTTTTGCTCTCCAGGGTTTCCTTTACCAGAGAGGTTTTGCTGATTTCAGTAAGATACCACAGCACATTCTGCACATTCATCTGAGTGACTGTTGAATTATTTTGTTCCAACTCTGTATTACTTCAACTTTCAGTTTCCTATACACTTGAAGTTTTGTCTTTGTAGTATTTTCAAGTAAATTTAATCTGAATTGTTTTGCAGAACATGTTTCCCTTTTTAATGACACGTTTTACTTTGGTTTCGAAACTGTGTGCAAAGTACAGATGTGCAACTTCATATACATTCATTCCTCATTAAATAATAGACTGAAAATGTGTGAGTGTGTATTTGTGCCATGATGTAGGAACAAATATCTTGATATGCAAAACATCTTTGCTCTTTGTTCAGAAACTGCGATGGGAAGGAAAATTTATGCACAGAGTGATTCAGAGTCAGAGTATGTCAAGTGTGTTTACAGGTATGCTTTTTAGCTTCCTCACGGACAAATGTGAAACGTCAAATGTTCAAAAAGCTCACCACCATGTGCTGCCTTCAGGATGAGTGACATCGTCAGCCACAGACAGAGGACGCCCTGGTTTTGGCCCGACTTCATCTACTACTACTTCGGTGAGGGGAAGAACCACGACAAGACGCTGAAGATCCTCCATTCCTTCACCTACAAGGTGAGTTACTGAGCCTGGGGCTGAGCAGACAGCTCAACAGCTTAATGTCGTCCCTAACAACATCTGTGTGCAGGTGATAAAGGAAAGGTCTGAAAACTTGTCCTACATTGAATCAGACAGCGACTCTGACCACGGCAAGAGGAAGCGACAGGCTTTTCTGGATATGCTCCTGAAAACCACGGATGAAGACGGCAACAAGCTGAGCCATCAGGACATCCAAGAGGAAGTGGACACCTTCATGTTTGAGGTTAGTGGTGAGAAGAGCAGTAGGTTATTTTAAAAAAGAAAAACAATATCACAACTGCAAACGCATGATCTCTTTTCCAGGGTCATGACACCACGGCTGCCTCCATGAACTGGGCCCTCCACCTGCTGGGAACCCACCCTGAGGTGCAGCAAAAAGTTCAACAAGAGCTGCATGAAGTGTTTGGTAACATTAATATGGCCCGTCGTTCTCTTCTTCACTTATTAACTTGGTTAATATTCCAGCCCAAAGTACTTTGAATCGTCTTTATTCACACTCATTGTTCTCTCATAAATTTAACAACCATGACCACCTTTTGTTGACATATAACTCCCCTCTTTAAAAACTATTGTCTCTGCAGTGTGGAATAATGTACAGTGTGCAGTTTGAGCTAGAAGGCCTTTGAGCTGCAGTAAATGCTAATTTTGTAACAGCTGAAGGAACTAAAGATGCCCTGAAGAGCAGGCGCATTAATTAAACCATAATTAAATCTTGTACTGAAAAGTTCAATTTCCTCTTTATACCCAGAGCAAACGTCTTTATCCAGCATACAGAGCATTGTATCAGGACCTGCTTCACTTTGTCTCATTTTGTCATGTTACCAACAAAAATGTATCTTGATGGGATCTTATGAGAACTACCAACAGAACATAAAACATAGTCAAAGGATCCATCCCCCATCAACACACCCGTCTGTGCGTCCAAAGGTCAACAGTCCATCACAAGTCAACACAGAAACAGCCAAAGAACATTCTGGCCTTCGTTTGGTGGAACATTAATACAATCCTGAACACACTATCCACACTTTGAGTCTCGGTGGTGGCAGCGTCATGCTGTGGAGATGGTTTTCTTCAGCAGGGACATGGAACTTGTTCAGAGTTCCTGAGCTGATAGAGTTTTTACATCTGCATTTGTTTAGTTTGCCTTGTCTTGGTTGCTGTGTGAAGGTTCGTCGGGCCGACCCATCAACATGGAGGACCTGAAGAAGCTCAGGTACCTGGAATGTGTGATCAAGGAGGCTCTGCGGCTGTTTCCTTCGGTGCCTTTCTTCGCTCGAAGCCTCTGTGTCGACTGCAATCTGAGTGAGTCACACACGACAAGAACACCTCGGATTAACATATCCGTACTGTGGTAGTCGTTCAACAACACACATTTAAATTACATCGTCAAATTTGACTTAGAATGTGATCCACATGTACATTGTTTTATAAGGATATTATATAACATTATTTCCAATGATACTAGCTCTCAGCTGATGTCTAGAAATATGGACATTTACATGATCTAAGTGGTTTCACAAAGCCACAATTCCCTAAAGAAGATTGGGCAATTTAAAGAAAATTTCTTCTTTCATTTTGTCAAAATGTTTAAAAAGTGGTCACTAAGAAACAGTGCCTGCCAGTTCCTACCACATAATTTCTCATGTGTTTCCCAAGTAAAACAAAAATTGAGAAACAGAAGCACTTTAGCTTAGTTCTTCCTCTAAGCACATGGGAAATGTTTACAGTAGGGTGCACTGATTTATCGGTCAGCCAATTTATCGGCACCAGTTTTTTTGTTTTTGTTTTGGGAGATCAGTGATCCACCAATACTTACATCTGAAGCTGATCTTATCTATTTCAGAAAAGGTCTAAAAATCAGTCACTGTTCTGCTAGCTGTAAGAGAGACTGATCTTGGTCAACACCAATTTCTTTTTCCTGAAATGTCATTAAATATTTTGACAAACAGACTGGCTGACCAGGTCATGTCTGCACATTTGCACTTCATAGTCACCTCACTTTTGCTTTTTTAGTGTCAATTCAGACAAAACAAATTGGCGTTGGCCAAAATTGGATTCGGTAGGTCAGGCTTTTTAGAGAACGGTAACTGGCAGTCGGCCAAAAACCTGCAATCAATGCAGCCCTAGTTTACAGTCACTGACATGAAAAAGTCATCACGTATTTTCCTAGAGTGAATTTTCAAAGTTCCAGCTTCTGTGAAAGTAAAATTTGTCAGAAGCTTGGAAATTTTACTTCAACCTGGGATAGTCTGTAGATAATTGTTCTTTGATTTTACACATGTAGTAATTAGTAAAAAATAAAAATAATTAAATTGGTGTTTACTTCTGTTTTCAGATGGTTTTAAAGTCCCCAAAGGAGCGAATGTGATCATCATCAGCTACGCTCTTCACCGTGATCCGCGGTACTTCCCAGAACCGGAGGAGTTCCGGCCGGAGCGATTTTTTCCCGAGAATTCAGCTGGAAGGCCTCCGTACGCATATGTCCCGTTCTCCGCCGGACTCCGCAACTGCATAGGTGAGAAATGTAGATTTTAGGTTTTGGTCTTTTCACTCACAGGCTTTTGTTTAGCGTGCCATGTCTCATGCTGCTGTCTGTGTGGTATTGTGATGTTCAGGCCAACGTTTTGCGCTGATGGAGGAGAAGGTGGTCCTGGCCTCCATTCTGCGTAACTTCAACGTGGAGGCCTGTCAGAAACGTGATGAGCTTCGTCCGGTAGGGGAGCTCATCCTGCGGCCAGAGAACGGCATTTGGATCAAACTGGAGAAGAGGGAACCGCTGGCTTCATAATTCAGATTCTTGTCATCCATTCATTCAATTATTCATGATGTTAATTTTGTAAATTGAAAGTTGTTGAAACTGATTTGTAATCTAAATGAATACAAAAAATGTACCGTTTCTAGGGTATTTTATTATTCTTCTATCGCTTTTGTAGCACAAAAAAACTTAAAGGGGCGGTATTATGTAAAAATCAACTTTTTTGAGCTTTTAAATCATGTAATGTTATTCACTCATCAAAGTCATAGCTGGAGTTTTGGCTTGATTCTTTCATGCATGTTTTGAGAATTTAGTTTTTCTTTAAAATATTCATATTATATTGTGGTTTTATGCCACTATAAAACGCTGCATATGAAAGTGGATCCTATCACAGAACAAAAGAGTTGAAATGAACTGGAGGGAATTTGAGCCTTTGTTTTGTTAAAATAAGCACCAGATGGCGTTAGTGAGTTCAAAGGAGGAAACAGTTACTATGTGGAATAATTTGGGGATTTCCTGTAATTGCAATTGTGTGTAAAACTGTGACGATAGTGGAAGAAGCCAAATAGAAAAAGAGCTGTGTTTATGCTTCAAGAAGTAAAAATGACATATTTCAATCATTGCTTTGGACACAGGTTTGTTTTTTAAGAGTCAAAACAATAACCTTATGTCTAAACTTTGTGAAGGTTTTAAAATGTCTATTATTTCAAATTGATTTCCTAATCAATATTCAAGCGGAAAGAGCAAACTTTGTGAAAATCCTGTTAGCAGTGATCCAAAGTCTGTCCAGTTTGTGTGTTTAGAGGGCGACCCAGACAGGACACAGGCAGACATATGAAAATGAATTCATGTCGTTCTGAGGCCCTTTCACAGACAAACTGATCATAATCAGACGTATACGATCAAATCAGGCAAACTTTTTGAAGCAACATTGAGGCTTCTCATGAGAAACTGAATCATAATGAGGTCAGATGGTCCTACTGTGAGGAAGGGTAATCATAGCATGACACACTTACAAATGACCCCATTCATTATGTCACAGGATGATTTAAAGGGCGTGTCTGCAAGGGTCATTGCTAACACCGAAATGACTTCACTGATGATGGATTGTGGGATATTTTCCAATGCTATTATTTGAATTATTGAACACATTTCTTATCAATGACCAGAGAGAAGTGAGGTGCTTCATCTCTGAATTAAGCAGAAAGAGCTCATTCCTCTGAGGCTCTCTAAAATAAGGTTCATATCTCTTTAGTGAATGGCGCGTGTCAGTTTTAAATTGTTCCTAAATGTTTATCCAGCTCCTAAGCAAACTTATTAGAAATAAATTATAAATCAAAGTTTGTAGTAGCAACATCAGATATATCGGTTTATACAAGTTTACCACAAGTTTTGACAGACAGACAGACAGATAGATAACATTCATTGTAATAATTACAAGATTATAACATGAAAAATACTGTGACGTTACTGGGATAGAAATGTAGTACTCACAATCCAAGGGTTTTGCACTTTATTTAAAAAAGAAATTTAAAAAATGAACATAATATCTATGTGAGCATTAAAAGGCAGACTAAAATATTTATAATAAGTGAAAATAAAAAAACAGCGTGAGATCAGAGATTCTACACACTAATTTTTATATCGCCAAAATATGTGTAATCAACAAGTGTGACATAAAGTAACAGCACAAACAAACCAGATGACAAAAGTTCTTACAGACAGTTATAAAAGCAAGAATGTCCTAACTGTTTACAATGTTCCCAATTAAGATGATGAAATTGCAGTCAGTGCAGATCATTGTGGAGTTCAGAGAATAAACTTTAACATATTGTTAGTTTATTATTCACTAATTGGGTTAGCACCACAACACATTAAAGATCGGCTGTTGCTATATCAACCTTCCAGAAATGTTGCTAATTTAAAAATAATATGTCAATTAAGATATACTGAAATATAGATATAAATATTTTGCATCAGTAATGGCTCAACCGATTTTTGTCCAAGAATTTTCTGAAGATGCTGCTACTAAATACATTCTGACTTCAATTTGCTGCATTCATCCCAATAAAACCCTTACATGTTATGCCAAAAAGTACAAGTGAAGAATGAGGAAAGCAGGAAAAAACACGTTTCCATGCATATTGCTGGACACATGACAACTGTGCAACAAAAATTAAGAGCATGAAAAGTCTTCGGTCCGTCTTTAATATGAGTACATTTCAAGTGAGACACCAGTGTGGCCTCTGGAGCTCTTGAATTAAATAGAATGAAGCCCTTTTGAAAAGAAATATGGTGATTGATTTTCTCATTTTCTTTGAAATTGATCTTGCTGTATTAAAAGACATAACTTTCTGCTCAAAGGACACAGCAAGGTCTTCTAATTTAGGAATTAGGAAGGATAACTTTCAAAACCGAGAATTATTTAACTCCTCTAACTTTTCAAATGTAGATTAACTGCAGATGAAACCGACGACCTCAGAGTGGCAGCACAGTATCTTTGGCTGAACATGAGCACAGCAGAGAACAGCTGCCTGGTTGCTGACTGCATGTTTCTAGTTCATGCATGTCAAAAACAGCAGGGGAGGAGAAAACAACAAAAACAGTAGAATGCCTCTTGCACTTTACTTCAACTTGCTAATACAATAATAAGCATTTTGTTCATGATCCCACCAGATAAATGTGATGGATGGATGGATGGATGGATGGATGGATGGATGGATGGATGGATGGATGGAGGATGGATGGATGGATGGATGGATGGATGGATGGATGGATGGATGGATGGATGGATGGATTTTTGAACTCTTCCTGTTTTCATACATGCTAGTGGAGCACAGCTTGTTACTACTGGAGTTTAGGCTGCAGAAGCCCAAACTTCTTCACTTTCGCCTCACATGTCAGATAAACTGCAGACTAGATGTGAGCGTGTTTGCAGCAGGTACAGTCAAAGGATGAGTGGCTGGGCTTTGCTCTGATCTCTGATTGTTCTAGCAGCAGCTCAGAATCAAAAAATAAATAAAGATGAGTGTAAATGTTGGTACATGTTTCAGGGGAATTTGCAGTCATGGAACCTGAATGGGCCATCTACATGAGTTTGTAGATGTGATCAACTCTTATGAGTGATTTTGTGGGGGTGCTTCAGTAGTGTGGGTCTCAGGGTTGTGTTTTTGCGGCAACCAGGTCCTTCACTCTCAACTGATGGTTGGAAAGAAGTCACTGCTTCTATGCGTAAAAGATAAAAAGTCAGCTCAGGCCTTTATTTGGTGGTTTAGAACATCCCACTGACAGCAGACTCTGGGACAGACACTCATAGGGGGGCATTTATGCCAGCCCTGTTTAGTCAACTTCAATCAAACTTCAGTTTGTTTGTCCAGAAATCAAAGAGATTCATGTTTTCTGTGGCATGAATAAAAAAGACACATCTAAACATTATGGCTCAGTAAACAGAGAGCATCTGCATTCTTATCTGTGAAACTCAGTTCTTCCTTACTTTTTCAACTTTTTTTATTACACATGTAAACAAAAAAAAATGAAACTAAACTTTTCCATATTCTTTATCTCATGAAGTTGCTCAAAAACTTGACCAAGAAAACATTTTATGGAGTTGGATTGAACTGATGAATTCATGTTGCATCCCTTATTTTCATATGGAGAATAGAAGCGACAATATGCAGAATTGAAACCTTTACCTTTTCCCATGACAGAAATAGTACATTGCTGTGACAGCAAAATGGTCTAATAAACATAGCAGGTTGTATACAAGAAACAGAGTCGAAGATGAAGACCAAAAAGATTTTTGTGTTTTTTTTTCTAAACTCCATGAAAAAAACCTTGTTTTATAATTCCTTAAGATCAATAAGGTACAGTACAAACTCAAGCCGCAGTTGCCTCAGGACACAAGTAGAAGGTGTAGCGAAGACGGTGCAGTATTTATATCTACATCTTGTAGACCTTGCTGGCCCGCAGAGCAGAGATTGCTGTTGAGGAGGATAGGATGTGACAGTATCCCTAGATCTGACCGAGCACCATGCTGGAGCTTCATGACACACTGCTATCTCTATTGGTTGCTTCTATTCACTCTCCCACACACGTGTGCAGGCACAAACACACACCGCTGCTAAGCACCGCTGCAGCACTCAGACTTAAACCACCCACTCTCTTCTAAGCCCTCTCTCCTCTCCGTCAGCCTCCATCCTATTTTCACATTAAATTAATGCCTCCACCCCTCAAGAAACCCAGCTCAAAATCACGACCGTGGTGTCCAGCGAGGATCAAGGCCGGGAGACGAGGATGGAGAGAATATACAGAGGGAAGAGGGGGGCAATGAGGCCGGTCAGGAAAAACCTGGTAGAACTCTGGTGAGACTGTGCTCACTGAAATTTGATTGAAGGAAAAATTAAAAATGCAAATCAATGAGGAGCAATATTTCCACCAAATCAGATCAGAAACTAAAAGTTATAACAAACTCGTCATGCCTAGTTTCTCTCTGTTCCCATAGTAACCAGAGAGATTGTTAGCATCCAACTTATAGGTCAGCTGACCAGCATTGCTTAAGGCCCTATCGCTATGCAGTCCTCACTTTCTTTGAAGTGCATGAAAACCTAATCTCACAGCCAAATTGTTTGAAATGTAGGTCATGGCTCCAATTTATTAGTCAGGTAAGACTTAAAAATCCAACTGCAGCTCAATATATCAGTCGTTAGCTGCTTTTGTACTTTGACTCTGTGGCACTCCCAGGTTCATTTTTCATTCACCAAAAAGAGAGAGCAACAATTAGATGAGAGCAGCTGTGAGATCCTAACGAAAGGCTGGAGTCAACTGAATATCTGCTTCATTGTTTTCTGCCTGATACAGCAGGAACATGCTGCTTAGTTAGACAGAGTTCCCATGAGCTTACACATGTGCAGCAGTACATTTGCCCTGGCCTAAGGCAATTATTAACATAATTAGTAGTTTAAAATGAACAAGTATGTTTTTAGTGCAAAACAAATATTGGTTGTTTTTATTTCCTATGACCTGCAAAAGGTTTCAAATTCTGAAGGCTGCATTAAAAAAAGCCTATCATGATAGGATAGGTAAAGCAAAGAGCTCTCTAAAGATTTCTGTATCCTTATTCTATCAGAACATACTAATGACATTAGTCCCAGACATATTTTTAAACTTGTGAATGTTTCATTAAGTACCGCTGGGGCCGAAGACGAGAAGTTAAAAGAACGTGATCAGCAAAATTTGTACACACACAGGAGTAAAACGGAAAAAAAAAAACAGAAGAGCCAAAGACTACTCAGTGCAAGATTCAGAAAAAAAACAAACATGGAAGTAGCTTTTTACTGAGAAGAGTAAGAACTCACTCCCATTCATGGCCACTGTATGAGACTTCATTGTTAAAGTATAAAACTGTAAGAACATTTGGACAAGACAACACTAGAAGGATATAGTCCTGTAAGACGACATCAAAATTAAACTGTTTGATGTTTTGCACAAATTCATCTCTCTGCAAAAGAGACATGGCTCTGCAAAGGATCACTGAAACACAAAGCCAACAAGAACACTCAGAGATGGGAATGGTATGGCCTCTTTCTCAGAAGGAAGGATTTTAATGAGATATTCTTGATAAGAATCTCAAGATGAAATAAAGGACAATCTTTCATTAAGTCAGTCACCCAAAACATGGAGACAAGAAAAATCTGAATTAAAGAAAAAAAAAATGAAGATGCTTGTCAATCACCTAACTTAAATCCAATTAAAAACGTACAGACAGAACTAAATATCACTTTTCAGCTCAATCCTGAACAATCCTGAGAGGAACAACCCTGACAGAGGTTGCAGCCCCTCTCAAGATTGTTCACTATCTGAAAACATACATATGATGGTTAATTTACTGTAAATTGCTCCACTAGTATGAGTTCATGATGTGTCAAACTGAACAGATGTCGTTCCCCAACCTTTCAGCGTCACACCCAAACTCCACTACAAATCAAAAATAGTCGTTCAGTAGAACCAGCTCCCTCTTTTTCATCACTCCATCTAGATTCTTCCTCCAAAAGCACCAGGTAAATCGTTGAAATCTTTGCTGAAATTGCTCAAAACTTCCTCCTCTTCTGAGAATTCAGCCTCAGTTGTTTACATTTTGACTTACTTTGATCAGGTCATACATGGCTTTTGACCCATTTACTATAGAGGAAAACTGCGACACTCTGCAAAGGAATTTATTGTAGCCAGTGAGAAATATGTATTATTAAAAGCTTTGGTGTAAACAAAATGAAAGCACAGTAGTACATGTAAGTGGTTTTATCATGCACTTTAACTTGCATGTTTGTCATTCCAGAATTTCTTTCTGCATGCGAAGGGTTTCCTTTGACCGTCCATGCTTCAATGTTTCTGCCCCTGCACCATTAAAAAAAAACACAAAACAACAAAAAACATCTCAGAACTCTTGTGATTTGAACTAGCAGCCAGTTTCCACAGTGCAATAGCCACTCTTTTCATTAATGGTACACATTCCTTGAAAGTTGCATCATGTTCCTCCAAAACTAGAACATAGTTTGATGCACAGAAAGGTAATCGTTTCTTTGCTTTCTACAGCCGTGAAAATCTCACCACTGGGATTCTGTCTTTCCTTCTTTGGCTTTTTGTCATCCGATGATAACATGGTGAGGTGAAGGAGTGGAGGCACTGTACCTCTGTTTCTGATTATATAATGTACAGATGCCCAACAGCTGTCAAATACAAAAAGTGTGGACTGCAAATAAGTTTTCCGCCATCACTTTGGCGCCCCCTCTAGCGCAGCACCCAGTGCTGCACTGCACATCCACTCTTTGCTCCACTGCTTCTCTTCCGTTCGATACCCCTTTATGTGTGGTTTCCCGCTTTGTGTTGTTGCTCACAGACTTCTCTGGCTCTTTTGTTTTACTTTGAGTCTGACAAGAATTCATTAAATGTAGGTTTGCAACAATGGAAGCAACGTGTCCTCCATTGTTCCCTTGTGTTTGTGTTGCATTCAGATCACATCACATTACTCTTAGGGCTCCACTTTACCATGACAGCCTCACAAACTTTGAGATATTACTCAACTGTGATGGAAAATTATGCAACCACGTTGAGCCGTGCTGAGTAGATACTGCTCAGAAGGGTAAAACGTATCATGGTACAAGCATCGTATTAGGAAGGTGGTCATAATAATACGCCTAATAGTATAATAGTACACCATGATAATAAAACTCTCCATTTTAAGTTACAGCTCCATTTTAGTCCACTGTTTTTTCTCAGAGAAAAATGTTGAGGAGAAGTTACCGTGTGCCACGACCTAAACTGAATATCTGCCAGTCAAACACACTATTGCAGTCAGTCTATGTGCCAAAAAGACCAAGTACAAATGGTGACCTTTGTCCTTTTTCACAAAGCCATTACGGAGATGAGAACCAGGCATGAAGGGTGAAAGAGGAGTGTTTTAAACTTCTTTCAATGCCTGCACCTTATCACCATGAGGTGTTTTCACTGGAATGACTGACTTCTGCAGAAGACCCTTGGGTACCTCACTTGCCGCAAAAAGTAGAAAAATGAGATTGACTGCATATCGAACAGATGGCCCAGCATCAAAAATGGCCCTGAATTACAATTTGGAGTGATTATCATTTTGAGGGCAGAGGAGTGTGTTAAGAGAAGCATAGTAGTATAATAATCTGCTGCCCATGACATACAAATGAGGGCTAAGGCTAATGCTTTACCAAGGTTAAAGACTGAGGGAAGAGCACATCCAGCTCCATATGGGCTGAAGACTCAAACACACCAGGATAAATCTCTGCTTGCCTTTCGGTCAGCACATTCCTGTTTCATTCAGCTTCATTCAGAAGAGCGGTGAAGTGAAAGGCTCTTCAAGACAACCTATAATTGGTTAGTTGTATTTTTTGTATCCAATATATTTTTTAACTAAAGCAAAAATAATTAGTTACATTTTTCTATTCTACATTTTCTATTGGAGCATTTTAGAGTATTAATTTCAAGAAAGAAGGCAAGCCAATCACAATGTCTGGTGTTGAGTCGCAATCAAGAGCCTTTAATCTTTAGGACATTTTGGATCTGCTTTAGAACACCTTAATGTATTTAAAACTTAATTTTTACATGCAGAATTTTTTCTTCCCTCATCTCTGTGAACCCAGCTGACCTGAACGATGCTTCAAACCCACAACTATTTCATATTCAACAAAAGGTCCTTGAGTAAATTAACACACATTTCTCAACTGAAGAGTAAATGTATTTTTCAAGAAGTGGGATGTAGATGGTGAGCAGAAAAGCAGTAGACCGAGGTTGAAGTGAAGGTAATGATGATTTAATGACGAAAAGCTCAATAATCCAGACAGCACAGGTGAGCAGAAGCAACAAGTCACACTCGTAGCAACAGGACTCGCCGTGAAGACGACTGATAAAACAATCAAAGACCAGACCAGGAAACACAGACACAGCTGGGATTATATACACAAGGGAGTCATCAAGCAAACAGGACACAGCTGGGATTAATCCAGGGTTGAACCGGACAACAGAGACTCAACTGATCACAGAAACCTAAATTAATACACAGAAAAACCAAATCCTTACAGTATCATGTCTCTTCAGATACACTTGACACCATCTAAAAAGTGTAATCATCATTCTCCATCCGAAGAATGTCAGAAATACTGCACAACACTTTGGTAATGTTTAAAATGCCTTATAAATGAATCGACATTAACATTGTTAAAGGGACAGCATTACGTAAAATCCATTTTTTCAAGCTTCACATCATGTGATAATGTTATTCATCAAAAACATACCAGGAGTGTTGCCTTGATTCATTCATTCATGTTCCAAAAAAATCCTTTCATCTCCCATGGCAACCATTCAACTGTGAAAAATGCCTGGGTGATCCCAGCGGCTCCTCCTCCTCAGAGCTGCAGCTGCAGCTCCTCCTCCTCAGAGCTGCAGCTCCTCCTCCTCAGAGCTGCAGCTCCTCCTCCTCAGAGCTGCAGCTCCTCCTCAGAGCTGCAGCTCCTCCTCCTCGGAGCTGCAGCTCCTCCTCCTCGGAGCTGCAGCTCCTCCTCCTCAGAGCTGCAGCTTCCAAGCTTCCAAGTTTCCGTCTCACAAAATCCCTCCCCTGTGACTCCCTCACTCAGCTCCTTCAGACTAGCCAGCAACAATTAGCAAACATCTGGTGGAATTCTGCATCTGCTGAGTTCATAATATGAGCTATTTCTCAGTGCAAAGCTGGCAAAAACTTTACTAGAGGAGCAATGTTTTGATGACTTCACGAGGACGGAGTTTCAGAAAGAGCAGGAGTTTCTTAAAGAAAGTCAAATTTATTTTATGTCCATGTCAAATTTGCATAACACATTTAAAACAATAGTCACTGACCATATCATGCACAAAGGTATTCCTGAGACTACTGGACTGCTGTGGGTCCACTTCAGACCAGTAGGTGGAAACAATGAGTCTTTAAGTTGGATGGCAGGCAGCAGCTGCCATCCAACTCAAAAAACTATTTGGAAAGAAGAACTAGTAGTAGCAGAAAAGATGACTCTAGTAGTAGAGCAGCACTTGTGTGAATATGGATAATAATGATAATAATAATAATAATAATGTGTTTGAAAAGGTTAAGGAGGAAAATATGCAACAATGTCGCAAACATTATATTCAGCAGCAAAGCCAGCAGCGCTACAGAACAAGTTAATGTCATAAACATCCAAGAAACGAGTGCAGAGAAGAGTGTAGCATGTAGAGAGTAGCCCAGACAGATGTTCAGCCTCAGCATGATAAGATCACCTGTGATGATAATCAATTACAAAGATTATAAAGTTATAAAGTCATTTTAAGTTTTCATGGAAGACATGATGAAATATGCTGTTATAATACATCAGTTGGATACATAAAATCATTTTATTTTTTTTAATCTCTTTCATCACTTGTTTATTCAGGTTCAGCTTAAGCACAGGGCAGAAGATGTTCCCCACTCCAGCTCAACCTAATATTACTTTATGCGTCAGTCAGTCAGTCAGTCGCAGTCTGAGAGTTTTTTCTCTCAGTTTTTCTCCCTGCTCGATAGATAGATGTTAATCTATCTATACAGACAGAGACAGAGAGATGTTTGTATCTTTTTCTTGGTGTTTAAATATCTGGTTTCAACTGTGGCTTTTTTTTAAAGGTAGTCAGATTTCATGTTTGCAACTTGAAACATGACAATCTGGAAACAGTTCATGTGTTCTGTTGTTCATGTGGGAAAAAGGTAGTTCTTGGTACAGGGTGAAGACAGTCGAAGTTCTCTTGGTTCAACAAGCCATAGATTCAAATGCCACCTAGTTATCAGTAAATATGCTCTTCCAATTCTGATTCTTTAATATTTTTTCAATTAACATATCTTATTGCACATTACTTTTGAGTAAGCTATTTATGTGCTACTTTTAATAACTCCACAGTACTTCCATTAAATTTTTGACTTTACTGTACAGCATATTACTCTATTTTAACATATTTTACCTTCTACATTTATGTGAACCTAACTGCTTTAACTGTGTGTCTCATTAATATTGTAGCACCTGAATTTCTCCATTGTTGGACAGAAAACTAATTTCTATTCTGTTGTATTTTGTTTAACAGAGTCGGTGCTGGACTCGCTCTCAGAAGACGATCTGATTAAGACGTACTGTCATGATGGCTACAGTCATGCAGAAGTTGTGGATTTCTTCTTAGAGTTCACAATGTTCAAATGAGCCTTTGCTCTTTGAAGAGCAAATTAAAAAAGTTATCAATTTAATGAAAACCAATGAAGTCATTCAAGACAGTTTTTGTCTTTTCTGCTGAAATTTTTCTTAATTTGTTTTAATTTTGGTTTGTTGTTAGTCCCAATTCTTGATGATCTGATGGATCATTTGAAGAAGAGACACATCTTTAGTGGCACTCATGATCAGACATGTCTAGTGTGGTTTGTGTTCATGGTATGCTGCAATGTGACATTGATGAAAGCAGGGAAAGATGAACTACAAACACCATCAGGCCTGCTAAACAGTCTCACTGTGCATCTGGTAAATCAGACGCCATGTACCACCTTCCTAACAAGGTTTTTTTTGTTGTTGTTGTTTTTCTCATTTATTTAATTAACATCTGCTTAATTAGCTGCCTGTTTGGGCAGATTTCAAAAATAATTTGTCAAAACAAAACAAAAGAAAAAAAAATCAGCCATGTGTCAATAGTATTTCACTCTTTATTGTAAGTTTTTGATGACACAAAAATGTTCATTTCTAATATTTACATGTAAATACAATTAAGCATTACAACAGTTTTCAACAATAGTCATAGCAGTTGAGAGTGACAACTGAATGTGGCCTAGTGCATCCAAAGACTTGGGAATCCTATGTGGAAAACTACACAAGACTGGAAAACATGGTGGACTTGGTTCTCTTATCTTCCTCCATCTGACTGACGTCTTTGAATTTGGAGGATTCCAGGCTAATGAGTATTCATTTCACATGATCTCCGTCTCTTTGTTCTGCGTCCTGTCCTCAGCTGTCCCCCTGATGCATCAGAAAACTTTTTCTGGATTTCCAGCAGGATTTTCTGTGTCTCCTCAGTCCTCTGCGTCTTCTCTATCCTCATTGGTCCAGTGCTGTTGTCTTGTCTTGGTGATGCTGGAGAATCAACACAGAATCAGACACACATTGAGTGTAAATATCATATGATAGAAGGAGACTTTCTGATCAAGTCATCATCATGTCCTCACCTTTCCAACAATCTCTTACAACCAGTAGAACAGCAGGTGGAGCAGGTCTTCTGATTTCATTGTTGGTCAACTCACGTCATGTGACATGAGTTGATGGACAAATGAAACAAAGAGAAAAGACAACAGAGTCAAAGAGGAAAAATATGCATGGACAGCATACAGAACCAGATTCTAAAATTTCAGCTCAACTCTATGCAGCTACATCTGAAATGTTTACTTATGTTGTATAGATATAAATGTTCTTACTTTTTTCGTCAACTGGGTTCTCTTATCTTCCTCCATCTGACTGGTGGTGTTGAAGGTGGAGGATTGCAGGTTGATGAGGATCCACTTCACATGATCTCAGTCTATTTGTTCTGCATCCTGTCCTCAGCTGTCCCCCTGCATCAGAAAACTTCTCTGCATTTCCAGCAGGATTTTGTGTCTCCTCTCTCCTCATTGGTCCAGTGTTGTTGACTTCTCTTGGTGATGCAGGAGAATCAACACAGAATCAGACACACATTGAGTCTAAATAACAGATGATAGGAGGAGACTTTCTGATCAAGTCATCATCATGTCCTCACCTTTCCAACAATCTCTTACAACCAGTAGAACAGCAGGTGGAGCAGGTCTTCTGCTTTTATTGTTGGTCAACTCACGTCATGTGACATGAGTTGACGGACAAATGAAACAAAGAGAAAAGACAACAGAGTCAAAGAGGAAAAATATGCATGGACAGCATACAGAACCAGTTTCTCACTTTAAGCTCAACTCTATGCAGCTACATCTGAAATGTTTACTTATGTTGTGTAGATATAAATGTTCTTACTTTTTTCGTCAACTGGGTTCTCTTATCTTCCTCCACCTGACTGGTGGTGTTGAAGGTGGAGGATTGCAGGTTGATGAGGATCCACTTCAGATGATCTCAGTCTCTTTGTTCTGCATCCCGTCCTCAGCTGTCCCCCTGATGGATCAGAAAACGTCTCTGGATTTCCAGCAGGATTTTGTGTCTCCTCTCTCCTCATTGGTCCAGTGTTGTTGTCTTGTCTTGGTGATGCAGGAGAATCAACAAAGAATCAGACACACATTGAGTCTAAATATTATATGATAGAAGGAGACTTTCTGATCAAGTCATCATCATGTCCTCACCTTTCCAACAATCTCTTACAACCAGTAGAACAGCAGGTGGAGCAGGTCTTCTGATTTTATTGTTGGTCAACTCACGTCATGTGACATGAGTTGACGGACAAATGAAACAAAGAGAAAAGACAACAGAGTCAAAGAGGACAACAGAATCAGATTCTAAAATTTCAGCTCAACTCTATGCAGCTACATCTGAAATGTTTAGTTATGTTGTCTAGATATAAATGTTCTTATTTTTGTTGTCAACTGGGTTCTCTTATCTGACTTCATGAGATAATCTTCCTTCATCTGACTGACGGTGTTGAAGATGGAGGATTCCAGGGTCAGAAGATCCAATCTGGGATGATCAGAACATCAGAGATCTGAAACGTCTGGACCCAGGATCAGAGACTAGTGTCTGTATTTTTTAATGTCAATTCTCTTTTTGTGATCTTTCAAATATGTTCATGTAAATATGAACATATTTTATTTCCTTCTGAATAAAAACTCTTACTTAAATCCCTAAAACATAAATTTTGTCTATGTTCTCCTCTGTCTTCTAATTTCTTATTGGCTTGATGCTTTGATTACATCTCTAATATGAAACGTTATCAGGAAACTATCCTTACTTAGTGTAAATTTGAATAATGGAGGAACACTTTCCAGTAATAGTGAATTTTCTTTTTGTTTATTTAGTAAAGCTGATGCTCCCCAATGCCAGCAGGAGGCAAGCAGTATTATGAGTTGTGGAATGCAAAAACTTACAAGCAGGAACCACAAGGACAGGAACCACATGGACAACAATGGAAAAATCCAGCGAAGAGCAGCTAAAACCTGAAAGATTAAAACTGGGAGAGTGGATTAATGAAGGAACAGGTGAGGACAATTTACTATATTAGAGAGCATCGTG
Organism: Poeciliopsis prolifica; assembly: GCF_027474105.1. Taxonomy (NCBI): domain Eukaryota; kingdom Metazoa; phylum Chordata; class Actinopteri; order Cyprinodontiformes; family Poeciliidae; genus Poeciliopsis; species Poeciliopsis prolifica. The sequence goes on along the minus strand of NW_026562420.1, from coordinate 2,722,535 downwards.
AGGGCAAGGACCGCTCCTGCACTCTGAGACAAGCACAGAGAATCTTGGAAGAAGCAGTCTCACTGCGCGCTGCTCTGTCTGGGACTAATACTTACTGTTGACTTACTTGAAAGGTGACTGCAGCTCCTGGTGGTCCTCAGAAAATATCTATGGTGGTCCAAGTCACTGTACCAAGCCTTAACCAAATATTTACCTGTCTTTTTCTTTGATCCTTAAAGATGTTAGTTTGTACTCCGCGGGTTTTTTTAATTCCTGTATATTTTAATTTGTCCACCATGGCATCATATTGGTCCCAAAACTTTTCGATTTCTCACCACCTGAAATATTTCATTTGTCCGCAGAAGAGTTGAGAGATAATTTGTCCCAAAAAGCGTTGTCTCTTCTCAGTCCTAAGAGATTTAAGGTTTGACGCCCAGCAACATTACCAATATTTATAACCATTATCACGTGCGTTCAACGACATTTTAACATGTTGACTTGATAAATGATTGATCCATGGATCAACAGTTCATTTCCGGAATCCAAAGGACCTGCCCATTTCTCTCTCCAATTTGTCATCTTTGAACATTTGAATTGACTCCTGTTGTTACTGTCGCCGTCGTTATTTCATACGTAAAAACGCCTCAGTTTACAATGTCCAGGACAGAAGGGTTATAACTTTAAAACCGCAATTTAAATCCGTTTATACCACAGCCCAACCGATTATATTGTATCTCCATTTTTTATTTTTCATGTCTTAAATTTGCAGCAGTGTTCTCAAATTTATTGATTCCAGTGTCCCGAGCCACGTTGTCTTAATCGTTTTTAAGTTTGATTTTCACCCAGCAAGATTGTTTTAGATTTAGTATTAATCCTGTCACGATGTCTTCTTTCTTTTAGCATTTATCTTTTATTCACCAGCCATGTCCGACTCCTTTTAGGATTTTTTGTTCAGCAGAATGCTCTTGTTCCTCAGAATTTAAATTAGCCTCCCCCAGCATTTCATCATTCTTTGATTAAAAGCAAATAAAATCAGCATTGCCTGTTCAAGTAGAATTCTTGACATCCAAAATGAAAAATCTAGCAGCGGGATAAAGAAAAGCCCCGGCGCAAGACGCTACCTAAGGCATCCTCGGTCCTGCTAGAATCCTCAACGTCTAAAATAAAAAATCTAGCAGCGGGATAAAGAAAAGCCCGGCGCAAGACGCTACCTAAGGCATCCTCGGTCCTGCCAGAATCCTCAACGTCTAAAATAAAAAAATCTAGCAGCGGGATAAAGAAAAGCCCCGGCGCAAGACGCTACCTAAGGCATCCTCGGTCCTGCCAGAATCCTCAACGTCTAAAATAAAAAATCTAGCAGCGGGATAAAGAAAAGCCCCGGCGCAAGACGCTACCTAAGGCATCCTCGGTCCTGCTAGAATGCCATAGGCTTTCACAAAAACAACAGAAAAATTATGGTATTGTAATGGAACTTGTCAGGTAGGTCTTCAGATTTTCAAAATCCAAATCTAATCAGAGTCATCGCTTGACAAGTCGTAACGAGGTCTAAACCACACTTGTCCGGAACTCACTCTTCCTCGAGCTCTGTCTGATCCAATTCCAGATGTTGAAGGTCCTGGCTCCTCTTCTTTGTCCATTTGAGACTTCATCCAGGCACACATGCAAGGGAATGATGAACTTTGAAACTTGCAGTTTGTTGAGGGTGAAGGACAAACGACAGGTGAAGACACAATGGGATCCTTACGCTCTATCCTTTGTGGACGACTGAGGACAGGGGATGACAAAACAGGATCTTCACCGACTGGGGGACTGATGGAATGAACTGATGCAATGGGACCTTCACAGGGCAATCTTGGTGAGGGACTGAAGACAGGGGAGGGCAGAAAGGGATCCTCACATGCACTCTTAGGTGAAAGACTGATGGGTGAAAAAATGGGATCCACCCAGAATGGCAAGGGAGAGGGACTGAGGCGAGGGGATGACAAAACCGGATCCTCACTCAACGTATTGTGGTGGAACGCAGAAAAGATTCCTCTTCATCATCGCTGTTCCTGGATCTCTTGGCCGGGATCTCCTCTTCAGCACCATTGTCCCTGGTTCTCTTGGAGGGGAGCCCATCTCTAGGTTGACTCTCGTAGGGGGTTTTGGCTGGAGGCTCCTCTTCAGCATAACCACTCTCCCTCAACTTCTTGGCTGGAGGCTCCTCTTCAGCATCTTCACTATCCCTACACCTCTTTGCTGGGGGCTCCTCTTCAGCATCTTCACTATCTCTGGTCCTCTTGAAAGAGAGCTCCTCTTCTGCAACAGTGTCCCTAGTCTTCTTGGCAGGGGGCTCCTCTTCAGAGTCGCTGTCCTTTGTCCTCTTTCTGTTTAAGCCGGTGACAGATGGCACACAAGTCACATCCCCTACCAAACCTACCTGATGGTGCGAGGAGGTACCAATAAGTCTGGAGTCGTCTGGACTTAAAGTGGGCTCTTCCCGCTTCTCAAATCCATGTGAAGATTCAAGTGAGGTCAATTGAGAAATGCCCTCTTGAAGCTTCTGAGCCATCTCCAGCTCAGCGTAAGGACGGTCCACTGTTGGACTGCAGCTGGTAGTGCTGATACTACCGTAGCTGCTAGTATACTCGTTACCTACCTCTTCTTCACTGGAGATAGGAGCAGAGCTACCACTGTAGCTGGTAGTAGAGCTACCACTAGACCTGCTAAAACAGCTATCACTGGAACTGCTAGAACAGTCATCTTGACTGGAGCTACCACTAGAGCTGTTAGTATAGTCAACAGACTGCTGAGGAGAACTACACCTCGACTCCTCTCCATGATCTCCAGAAACCATGTTGTCTGACTTGTCGACATTTGACCACACCTTACCAACTTCCTTACCATCATCCTGATGTTCCTGCGACGTTGGAGATCCATCTGCTGGAAGCGCTACACTAAGAGCTGTGAAGGAAAACAGGAAAAACATTATAGTTCAGTATCAAGACCTTCACAAAAATCCAAAGCAATGTTTAAAAAGAACACTAAAATACCACAAGTTACTCACTTTACCCTCCTATAACTCCCAAATCTTTATTGCTGCTCAGCAGGTAAGTTTTATTTTTATAGCCAAAGCAAGATAGATGAGCCATTTATTACTATTAAACTTAAATTACTGCTTACATAACTCTAACACTATAAGATAATTAAAAAATAAGTCGTATCTTTCCGTTAGCATTTTTAAATGACTATATCTAAAAGATATGTATATCTAAAAACGTTTCTAAACTTCAAGTTTTAAGGTTTTATTTCAAACAACATATCCAAGAAGAGCAAATGTGTTTTTGAGTCGTTTTCTGAAACCTGGAACAAGCACAGACTTCTTATTCCAAAAATCTGAAAAAAAAAAACACATCTTCTAAAACCAGAAATAACCTTTTAGCTTAACATTTTATTTAAGCAATGTTAAAACCCCAAAATCTCACTAAAAATGTGGTAACATTTTATTTGACAGGTTATGAATAAGACTGTGATGACAACAAAAGTCATAATTGTTATGTTTTGACATTTGTTATTATAACATAATTGTTGTTATGACAACAAATGTGTTTGTTGTCATAACAAAGATATTTTGAATAATATCAACTTTGTATTAAAAGTGTTATGATTTTCTGAATGACACTTGTATCTAATGTATCCATGGAAACTAAATATGTTTGGGCATTTTTCCAAAAAATGGACAAAGAACTATGCAGTTTGCCAAGAATTGGACACCAAAGTCATAAAAGCTCATTTTGACAAAGAAATAATTATTTTGTTTTTGAAAATCAGTTTGATTGATGGTCATTTTGACACAGACACACATGAACACATATGATGCTTGTCACGGTGGTGACAGTGGTAGGAGTTTGCTCTGCAATGGCCGGCCTCTGTTGTGTCCTTGGTCAAGACATTTCACCCACCTTTCCTGCTGGGGTTTGATAGAACATCTGTGGCTACAATCCATTAGCTTATATTCATCATTGTGTGAACATATGCATGAATGGAAACTACTGATTTTATGTAAAGCGTCTTTGAGTGTCCTAATTAACCTCTTCAAGTCTGATGTCATTGCCATGGAAACCAAATATGTTTTGTCCCTCGTGCGATACGATTATTGGAATAACAAGAACAAGCTGGTGATCCCCTTTTGTTTTATTTTATTTCAAACTAGCATAACAATTATTTTCAAAGACTAGTGCTAACATCCACAAACCCCAGTACACTAAATCACAAAACTATTTAAATTAACTCACACATTAGTTTCATCCCACAAATCCAAGAGAGAATGATCGAAGATACATATTTCAAAGAAGATAACAAAATGGTTCTTTTTCAAATCAATTCACCCTTGTTAGCATTCCTGGCTATGCTAAAACAACAACAGACCAACATGTCCCTATCTTGAAAAAATAATAAAACTAAATGATTAAATTACAGGCTATCAAAGGGGAAAATACATGTGGTTAATTGATTTTTTAATGTAACATTAAATAGCTAATGTATTTCATTTAGCGTATCCATGGAAACAAATTGTTTATCAGCATTTTTCAAAAAATAACGGTCAATTTTACAAGCATTTGACATTAATTCAACTCATTTGACAATAATTAGGTAAAATACATGTATTTCTTAAACCACGACACCACAGTTTAACATTTCTGACATTTTCTGGAAATTAATTCAAGAAAAAGGCTCATTAGTTAAGAAAGGTCAATGCTAGCAAGAATGCTACTTGTCTATCTTTGTTCAGCAGGCATTATTTCTTTATAAAAACGCACACAAACACAAAATAAACTACACAATTCATTATTATTTCAGTAATAACTTGTTTTTGTTTATTCAAGATAGTAGAGTAATAATATTAACCTTCCAGCTGATCACCCTGCTGGTGCTTCTCCGGGCCAGGATCCATCTTCCGCGGGTTGTGGGATTCTTCGGCACGTGCGTGTTTCAGCAACAGCTTCTTCAGCGAGTTTTGCAAAGTAGACTTCTCTACAGGTTGAAACCTTCCGAGGCGTTAAGCGTCTTCTGGCGTCTCCTTCAAAAGTCTCGAAGCAAAGGGGAAGATTCCAGGAGGTCAGCGTCATTTATAGGGTTGCAGAGGCTGACGTCGTTTCCATGACTTCCATTGACGAAGGCTCAATGACGAATGCACGCGCTGGTGCGTCAGAGAAATTGGACCACAGAAGTTGCAGATTGCACCAGTTAAAGAGTCAAAAACTCCTGCAGGACACCTTGTGTTGTACTGCATAGTTCAGTTACAAGGCTCTCTTACAAGGCCAAAAATATATTGATATATGTAATTATACCATATGTTAATATTTTAATATTAATGTTGAATTGTTATCTTGATATAAGTCATTGTAAGGCTTTATAAGTGTAGCTTCAGTCCTTTTGTGCCACACAAACATTGCCACATCTGTGATATAGTAATGCTCAGCGTTAGTCAGCTATTGAATAATAATCAGACAGGAGATTCAACATTTATTGTCCAATATAAAGATTATTGCATAGTATTATCTTCAAATTCTGTAAAAACAAAAATTCTTATTAAGCACATTTTGCTGTTCTTTTGCTATCTTCTGTCTTTATGTGAACCTTACTGCCACATTGTTAGTTTCTCCATTTTTGGACAGCAAAACAATTTCTATTCTGCTCTATTTTCTTTTACAGCGTCTGTGCTGGACTCGCTCTCAGAAGAGGATCTGATTAAGACATGCTTTCATGACCTTTGCTCTTTAACGAGCATATTTAAGAAATTATCAATTTTATGGAAATCAGTGACGTCATTCTGGACTGTTGGTCTTCTCTGAAATTTTCCTGAATTTGTTATAATTTTGGTTTGTTGTTAGTTCCAGTTCTGGATGATCTGATGAATGATCTGAAGAACATACAAGATCAGACATATCTAGTGTGGTTTGTGTTCATGGTATGCTGCAATGTGACACTGATAAAAGCAGGGAAAGATGGACTACAAATACCATCAGACCTGCTAAACAGTCTCATGGTGCATGTGGTAATCCAGATGTCATGTACCACCTACATAAAAAAGGTGGGTTTTTTTGTTGTTTTTTTCCTCATTTATTTTAGCATCTGGTTCATTTGTTGCCTGTTTGGCAGCTTTCAAAAATAATTTGTCAAAAAAAAACAAAAATAATCAGTCATGTGTTAGTATGTCAATTTTTATTGTAACAATTTCTGATGACATAAATACAATTAAGCATTACAACATTTTTCAACAATAGTTATTACAGTTTCAAGTCACAGTTGAATGAACAAATGTCAATAAATAACCAAGCTATGTGTCTTGTACATATTTTACTCCTCAGTTTGGCAGAATAGGCTGTGGGTTCCCAGATTCCCAGGAGAAACTGGGAATTTATGACCGAGTCCAACAGCAGTCAATGTGGCCATGACCGTCTTTAGGGACAGTTTGAGGACCTCCAGAGACAGTGGCCCAGTGCATCCACTGACTTGGTGAATCCTGTGTGGAAAACTACACAAGACTAGAAAACATGGTGGACTTAGAAATTGAAGCTCCAAAGCAAAAATGAAATCCAGGGTTGAAAGGCCATCCTTGAATCTACAAAACATTTAGAACAACCATCACTTTAATGATGCTAATAGAGCATGATGTTAAATGGATATTTTCTACACTCTCACATACACATTAGTATCTCTAATATTGTTTTTTGTAAGCACAGATAATATTGCAAATCCACTAACTGTATATTTTCCCCAGTTAGTAAAGCATTTGAATCAGGGTCTTACTTATTTGCCTGCTGGTTACTGTCAATTCTTACCCTACGTCCCCTTGTTTTAACTGCAACAAAATAGTAACTAATTAACAAAGTTAATTGTTTAATTAAAGATGAGAAACATTACCTTTGAATAGAGAAATGATTGTGGTACATGATGGACCACTGTTCCAAGTCTTTCACAATCTTCTCTTCGTCATCGACAATCACAGAGAACAGAAGCAACCAGCAGTTTGTAAAATGTTTCAATGTCTGTCATCTGACTGATATTCATTCAATGTAGCTGCACTGGATATATATGCCAGAGAACAATAACCAAAAACATTATCATGTCATTTATTATGTCAATAACCCAAAAATCATTTATTATGTGACTTATTATGTCAATAACCAAAAAATCATGTATTATGTGATTTATATTATGTGATTTATTATGTCATTCACCAAAAACATGGATGTTTTTGGTTAATGTTTTGGTGAATGACATAATAAATAAAAAAAATAAAAAAACACACACAAAAAAAAAACCCACTGCAGTCCGGGAGCAGTGTTATGTGAAATCTAATGTTTTAGCTTTTCATCATGTTATTTTATTCCCTCATCAAAAACATACCTGGAGTGTTGCCTCAATTCTGTTGTGAAAGTTTGAGAAATCCTTTAATCTTGCATGTCGACGGTGTAAAAATCTTTGTTTTACCAAGTCTATGTCTAAAAAGCTCATTGTTGGAGCTGCAGCCTTATTAAAGGTCTTCTTGAGCGGCAAAGTGATGATGTGCTGAATGCAAGAAAAGTCCCAATTTCTAGATGTTAAATTATGATGTAAAATGTATTTTATGTCATTTTTTATATATACAGTATTTCTATAACAGCTGAAGGTAACATAGGCACTATGTGCCTGGAAAATACATAATACTGAAGACAGAAGAAATGTATATTCTTAGGTAACTGAGGTTACTGTTAACAGTGATCTCAATTTCATCCACATTTTAAATTGTTAGGTGGGTAAAAATGTTTTCTTACTTTTTTTCTCAACTGGGGTCTCTTATCTTCCTCCACCTAACTAGTGGTGTTGAAGAAGGAGGTTTGTAGGTTGAGGAGATCCAACCTGGGATGATCAGAAACATTATTGATCTGCAGAATCTGAATCTGGGATAAGAAACCAGAATGGTATAATGTATGTAATTTTTTTTTTAATATTCAACATCTGAACTTAAACATGAGATGCTGGAGAATAAATGCATTCAGTCTAAATAACAGATGATAGGAGGAGACTTTCTGATCAAGTCATCATCATGTCCTCACCTTTCCAACAATCTCTTACAACCAGTAGAACAGCAGGTGGAGCAGGTCTTCTGATTTTATTGTTGGTCAACTCAAGTCATGTGACATGAGTTGACGGACAAATGAAACAAAGAGAAAAGACAACAGAGTCAAAGAGGAAAAATATGCATGGACAACATACAGAACCAGTTTCTAACTTTAAGCTCAACTCTATGCAGCTACATCTGAAATGTTTACTTATGTTGTGTAGATATAAATGTTCTTACTTTTTTCGTCAACTGGGTTCTCTTATCTTCCTCCACCTGACTGGTGGTGTTGAAGGTGGAGGATTGCAGGTTGATGAGGATCCACTTCAGATGATCTCAGTCTCTTTGTTCTGCATCCCGTCCTCAGCTGTCCCCCTGATCCATCAGAAAACTTTTCTGGATTTCCAGCAGGATTTTGTGTCTCCTCTCTCCTCATTGGTCCAGTGTTGTTGTCTTGTCTTGGTGATGCAGGAGAATCAACACAGAATCAGACACACATTGAGTCTAAATAACAGATGATAGGAGGAGACTTTCTGATCAAGTCATCATCATGTCCTCACCTTTCCAACAATCTCTTACAACCAGTAGAACAGCAGGTGGAGCAGGTCTTCTGATTTAATTGTTGGTCAACTCACGTCATGTGACATGAGTTGACGGACAAATGAAACAAAGAGAAAAGACAACAGAGTCAAAGAGGAAAAATATGCAGGATATGGAGGATTGCAGGTTGATGAGGATTTTCTGTGCCTTCTCTCTCCTCATTGGTCCAGTTCTGTTGACTTGTTTAGTCATGCTTGTGAACCAACACATGATCAAACACACATTCCTTTATTTCAGTCTAAATAACCGATGATTGAATCAGACTTTCTGATCAAATCATAATCATGACCTCACCATTTATGAAATCTACTATAACCAGTAGATCAGCAGGTCCTCTGCTCTGTTCCTGATCCTCATTCCATCAGCACAGAGCTCATCAAAGCTGTGCTGTTTTGAAACGACTCAATGAAAAAAATCAGACAAAACAAAACAAAAGGGTCAGTGAGGAGAAAGTACAGCACAAAGTAGGAATCAGATTAGAGTACTGACCTCAACTTCATGCATATTGAAAACTTTTTGTTGTGCAAAAGTAAATGTTCTCACTTTTTTGTCAACTGGGTTCTCTTATCTTCCTGCACCTTCCTAGAGGTGTTGAAGGCAGAGGATTAAAGGTTCAGAAGATCTAACCTGGGATGATCAGAAACATTATTGATCTGTAGAATCTGAATCTGGGTTTTCTATAATGTTTCTAAAATTATTTAATATTCAGTGTCTGACTCATAAACAGGTGCATTTTCAACATAAGGTTCAGTGGCAATGCTTGATTTGTTATTGAAGGACCTACTTCATATGATCTCTGTCCCTTTATGATGTCCCGTCCTCAGATGTCCCCCTGTTCCATCAGGAAACATTTTGTTATGGATGTCCAGCAGGATTTTCTGTGTCTCCTCAGTCCTCTGTGTCTTCTCTTTCATCATTGGTCCAGTGTTGTTGACTTCTCTTGGTGATGCAGGAGAATCAACACAGAATCAGACACACATTCAGTCTAAATATCATATGATAGAAGGAGACTTTCTGATCAAGTCATCATCATGTCCTCACCTTTCCAACAATCTCTTACAACCAGTAGAACAGCAGGTGGAGCAGGTCTTCTGATTTAATTGTTGGTCAACTCACGTCATGTGACATGAGTTGACGGACAAATGAAACAAAGAGAAAAGACAACAGAGTCAAAGAGGAAAACAGAATCAGATTCTAAATTTCAGCTCAACTCTATGCAGCTACATCTGAAATGTTTACTTATGTTGTGTAGATATAAATGTTCTTACTTTTGTTGTCAACTGGGTTCTCTTATCTGACTTCATGAGATAATCTTCCTTCATCTGACTGACGGTGTTGAAGATGGAGGATTCCAGGGTCAGAAGATCCAATCTGGGATGATCAGAACATCAGAGATCTGAAAAGTCTGGACCCGGGATCAGAGACTAGTGTCTGTATTTTTTAATGTCAATTCTCTTTTTGTGATCTTTCTGTGTTGCAACATGTAAATATGAACATATTTGTTTTATGTTCTCTACTTTCCTTCTGAATGAAAGTTCTTAATTAAATCCCTAAAACATAAATTTTGTCTATGTTCTCCTCTGTCTTCTAATTTCTTATTGGCTTGATGCTTTGATTACATCTCTAATATGAAACGTTATCAGGAAAACTTTCCTTTCTTAGTGTAAATTTGAATAATGGAGGAACACTTTCCAGTAATAGTGAATTTCTTTTTGTTTATTTAGTAAAGCTGATGCTCCCCAATGCCAGCAGGAGGCAAGCAGTATTATGAGTTGTGGAATGCAAAAACTTACAAGCAGGAACCACAAGGACAGGAACCACATGGACAACGATGGGAAAATCCAGCGAAGAGCAGCTAAAACCTGAAAGATTAAAACTGGGAGAGTGGATTAATGAAGGAACAGGTGAGGACAATTTACTATATTAGAGAGCATCGTGAGGGCAAGGACCGCTCCTGCACTCTGAGACAAGCACAGAGAATCTTGGAAGAAGCAGTCTCACTGCGCGCTGCTCTGTCTGGGACTAATACTTACTGTTGACTTACTTGAAAGGTGACTGCAGCTCCTGGTGGTCCTCAGAAAATATCTATGGTGGTCCAAGTCACTGTACCAAGCTTTAACCAAATATTTACCTGTCTTTTTCTTTTATCCTTAAAGATGTTAGTTTGTACTCCGCGGGTTTTTTTAATTCCTGTATATTTTAATTTGTCCACCATGGCATCATATTGGTCCCAAAACTTTTCGATTTCTCACCACTTGAAATATTTCATTTGTCCGCAGAAGAGTTGAGAGATAATTTGTCCCAAAAAGCGTTGTCTCTTCTCAGTCCTAAGAGATTTAAGGTTTGACGCCCAGCAGCATTACCAATATTTATAACCATTATCACGTGCGTTCAACGACATTTTAACATGTTGACTTGATAAATGATTGATCCATGGATCAACAGTTCATTTCCGGAATCCAAAGGACCTGCCCATTTCTCTCTCCAATTTGTCATCTTTGAACATTTGAATTGACTCCTGTTGTTACTGTCGCCGTCGTAGTTATTTCATACGTAAAAACGCCTCAGTTTACAATGTCCAGACCAGAAGGGTTATAACTTTAAAAGCGCAATTTAAATCCGTTCATACCACAGCCCAACCGATTATATTGTATCTCCATTTTTGATTTTTCATGTCTTAAATTTGCAGCAGTGTTCTCAACTTTATTGATTCCAGTGTCCCGAGCCACGTTGTCTTAATCGTTTTTAAGTTTGATTTTCACCCAGCAAGATTGTTTTAGATTTAGTATTAATCCTGTCACGATGTCTTCTTTCTTTTAGCATTTATCTTTTATTCACCAGCCATGTCCGACTCCTTTTAGGATTTTTTGTTCAGCAGAATGCTCTTGTTCCTCAATTTAAATTAGCCTCCCCCAGCATTTCATCATTCTTTGATTAAAAGCAAATAAAATCAGCATTGCCTGTTCAAGTAGAATTCTTGACATCCAAAATGAAAAATCTAGCAGCGGGATAAAGAAAAGCCCAGGTGCAAGACGCTACCTAAGGCATCCTCGGTCCTGCCAGAATCCTCAACGTCTAAAATAAAAAATCTAGCAGCGGGATAAAGAAAAGCCCCGGCGCAAGACGCTACCTAAGGCATCCTCGGTCCTGCTAGAATCCTCAACGTCTAAAATAAAAAATCTAGCAGCGGGATAAAGAAAAGCCCCGGCGCAAGACGCTACCTAAGGCATCCTCGGTCCTGCCAGAATCCTCAACGTCTAAAATAAAAAAATCTAGCAGCGGGATAAAGAAAAGCCCCGGCGCAAGACGCTACCTAAGGCATCCTCGGTCCTGCCAGAATCCTCAACGTCTAAAATAAAAAATCTAGCAGCGGGATAAAGAAAAGCCCCGGCGCAAGACGCTACCTAAGGCATCCTCGGTCCTGCTAGAATGCCATAGGCTTTCACAAAAACAACAGAAAAATTATGGTATTGTAATGGAACTTGTCAGGTAGGTCTTCAGATTTTCAAAATCCAAATCTAATCAGAGTCATCGCTTGACAAGTCGTAACGAGGTCTAAACCACACTTGTCCGGAACTCACTCTTCCTCGAGCTCTGTCTGATCCAATTCCAGATGTTGAAGGTCCTGGCTCCTCTTCTTTGTCCATTTGAGACTTCATCCAGGCACACATGCAAGGGAATGATGAACTTTGAAACTTGCAGTTTGTTGAGGGTGAAGGACAAACGACAGGTGAAGACACAATGGGATCCTTACGCTCTATCCTTTGTGGACGACTGAGGACAGGGGATGACAAAACAGGATCTTCACCGACTGGGGGACTGATGGAATGAACTGATGCAATGGGACCTTCACAGGGCAATCTTGGTGAGGGACTGAAGACAGGGGAGGGCAGAAAGGGATCCTCACATGCACTCTTAGGTGAAAGACTGATGGGTGAAAAAATGGGATCCACCCAGAATGGCAAGGGAGAGGGACTGAGGCGAGGGGATGACAAAACCGGATCCTCACTCAACGTATTTGTGGTGGAACGCAGAAAAGATTCCTCTTCATCATCGCTGTTCCTGGATCTCTTGGCCGGGATCTCCTCTTCAGCACCATTGTCCCTGGTTCTCTTGGAGGGGAGCCCATCTCTAGGTTGACTCTCGTAGGGGGTTTTGGCTGGGGGCTCCTCTTCAGCATAACCACTCTCCCTCAACTTCTTGGCTGGAGGCTCCTCTTCAGCATCTTCACTATCCCTAGACCTCTTTGCTGGGGGCTCCTCTTCAGCATCTTCACTATCTCTGGTCCTCTTGAAAGAGAGCTCCTCTTCTGCAACAGTGTCCCTAGTCTTCTTGGCAGGGGGCTCCTCTTCAGAGTCGCTGTCCTTTGTCCTCTTTCTGTTTAAGCCGGTGACAGATGGCACACAAGTCACATCCCTACCAAACCTACCTGATGGTGCGAGGTACCAATAAGTCTGGAGTCGTCTGGACTTAAAGTGGGCTCTTCCCGCTTCTCAAATCCATGTGAAGATTCAAGTGAGGTCAATTGAGAAATGCCCTCTTGAAGCTTCTGAGCCATCTCCAGCTCAGCGTAAGGACGGTCCACTGTTGGACTGCAGCTGGTAGTGCTGATACTACCGTAGCTGCTAGTATACTCGTTACCTACCTCTTCTTCACTGGAGATAGGAGCAGAGCTACCACTGTAGCTGGTAGTAGAGCTACCACTAGACCTGCTAAAACAGCTATCACTGGAACTGCTAGAACAGTCATCTTGACTGGAGCTACCACTAGAGCTGTTAGTATAGTCAACAGACTGCTGAGGAGAACTACACCTCGACTCCTCTCCATGATCTCCAGAAACCATGTTGTCTGACTTGTCGACATTTGACCACACCTTACCAACTTCCTTACCATCATCCTGATGTTCCTGCGACGTTGGAGATCCATCTGCTGGAAGCGCTACACTAAGAGCTGTGAAGGAAAACAGGAAAAACATTATAGTTCAGTATCAAGACCTTCACAAAAATCCAAAGCAATGTTTAAAAAGAACACTAAAATACCACAAGTTACTCACTTTACCCTCCTATAACTCCCAAATCTTTATTGCTGCTCAGCAGGTAAGTTTTATTTTTATAGCCAAAGCAAGATAGATGAGCCATTTATTACTATTAAACTTAAATTACTGCTTACATAACTCTAACACTATAAGATAATTAAAAATAAGTCGTATGTTTCCGTTAGCATTTTTAAATGACTATATCTAAAAGATATGTATATCTAAAAACGTTTCTAAACTTCAAGTTTTAAGGTTTTATTTCAAACAACATATCCAAGAAGAGCAAATGTGTTTTTGAGTCGTTTTCTGAAACCTGGAACAAGCACAGACTTCTTATTCCAAAAATCTGAATAAAAAAAAAAACACATCTTCTAAAACCAGAAATAACCTTTTAGCTTAACATTTTATTTAAGCAATGTTAAAACCCCAAAATCTCACTAAAATGTGGTAACATTTTATTTGACAGGTTATGAATAAGACTGTGATGACAACAAAAGTCATAATTGTTATGTTTTGACATTTGTTATTATAACATAATTGTTGTTATGACAACAAATGTGTTTGTTGTCATAACAAAGATATTTTGAATAATATCAACTTTGTATTAAAAGTGTTATGATTTTCTGAATGACACTTGTATCCAATGTATCCATGGAAACTAAATATGTTTGGGCATTTTTCCAAAAAATGGACAAACTATGCAGTTTGCCAAGAATTGGACACCAAAGTCATAAAAGCTCATTTTGACAAAGAAATAATTATTTTGTTTTGAAAATCAGTTTGATTGATGGTCATTTTGACACAGACACACATGAACACATATGATGCTTGTCACGGTGGTGACAGTGGTAGGAGTTTGCTCTGCAATGGCCGGCCTCTGTTGTGTCCTTGGTCAAGACATTTCACCCACCTTTCCTGCTGGGGTTTGATAGAACATCTGTGGCTACAATCCATTAGCTTATATTCATCATTGTGTGAACATATGCATGAATGGAAACTACTGATTTTATGTAAAGCGTCTTTGAGTGTCCTAATTAACCTCTTCAAGTCTGATGTCATTGCCATGGAAACCAAATATGTTTTGTCCCTCGTGCGATACGATTATTGGAATAACAAGAACAAGCTGGTGATCCCCTTTTGTTTTATTTTATTTCAAACTAGCATAACAATTATTTTCAAAGACTAGTGCTAACATCCACAAACTCCAGTACACTAAATCACAAAACTATTTAAATTAACTCACACATTAGTTTCATCCCACAAATCCAAGAGAGAATGATCGAAGATACATATTTCAAAGAAGATAACAAAATGGTTCTTTTTCAAATCAATTCACCCTTGTTAGCATTCCTGGCTATGCTAAAACAACAACAGACCAACATGTCCCTATCTTGAAAAAATAATAAAACTAAATGATTAAATTACAGGCTATCAAAGGGGAAAATACATGTGGTTAATTGATTTTTTAATGTAACATTAAATAGCTAATGTATTTCATTTAGCGTATCCATGGAAACAAATTGTTTATCAGCATTTTTCAAAAAATAACGGTCAATTTTACAAGCATTTGACATTAATTCAACTCATTTGACAATAATTAGGTAAAATACATGTATTTCTTAAACCACGACACCACAGTTTAACATTTCTGACATTTTCTGGAAATTAATTCAAGAAAAAGGCTCATTAGTTAAGAAAGGTCAATGCTAGCAAGAATGCTACTTGTCTATCTTTGTTCAGCAGGCATTATTTCTTTATAAAAACGCACACAAACACAAAATAAACTACACAATTCATTATTATTTCAGTAATAACTTGTTTTTGTTTATTCAAGATAGTAGAGTAATAATATTAACCTTCCAGCTGATCACCTGCTGATGCTTCTCCGGGCCAGGATCCATCTTCCGCGGGTTGTGGGATTCTTCGGCACGTGCGTGTTTCAGCAACAGCTTCTTCAGCGAGTTTTGCAAAGTAGACTTCTCTACAGGTTGAAACCTTCCGAGGCGTTAAGCGTCTTCTGGCGTCTCCTTCAAAAGTCTCGAAGCAAAGGGGAAGATTCCAGGAGGTCAGCGTCATTTATAGGGTTGCAGAGGCTGACGTCGTTTCCATGACTTCCATTGACGAAGGCTCAATGACGAATCCACGCGCTGGTGCGCCAGAGAAATTGGACCACAGAAGTTGCAGATTGCACCAGTTAAAGAGTCAAAAACTCCTGCAGGACACCTTGTGTTGTACTGCATAGTTCAGTTACAAGGCTCTCTTACAAGGCCAAAAATATATTGATATATGTAATTATACCATATGTTAATATTTTAATATTAATGTTGAATTGTTATCTTGATATAAGTCATTGTAAGGCTTTATAAGTGTAGCTTCAGTCCTTTTGCCACACAAACATTCCACATCTGTGATATAGTAATGCTCAGCGTTAGTCAGCTATTGAATAATAATCAGACAGGAGATTCAACATTTATTGTCCAATATAAAGATTATTGCATAGTATTATCTTCAAATTCTGTAAAAACAAAAATTCTTATTAAGCACATTTTGCTGTTCTTTTGCTATCTTCTGTCTTTATGTGAACCTTACTGCCACATTGTTAGTTTCTCCATTTTGGACAGCAAAACAATTTCTATTCTGCTCTATTTTCTTTTACAGCGTCTGTGCTGGACTCGATCTCAGAAGAGGATCTGATTAAGACATGCTTTCATGACCTTTGCTCTTTAACGAGCATATTTAAGAAATTATCAATTTTATGGAAATCAGTGACGTCATTCTGGACTGTTGGTCTTCTCTGAAATTTTCCTGAATTTGTTATAATTTTGGTTTGTTGTTAGTTCCAGTTCTGGATGATCTGATGAATGATCTGAAGAACATACAAGATCAGACATATCTAGTGTGGTTTGTGTTCATGGTATGCTGCAATGTGACACTGATAAAAGCAGGGAAAGATGGACTACAAATACCATCAGACCTGCTAAACAGTCTCATGGTGCATGTGGTAATCCAGATGTCATGTACCACCTACATAAAAAAGGTGGGTTTTTTTGTTGTTGTTTTTCCTCATTATTTTAGCATCTGGTTCATTTGTTGCCTGTTTGGCAGCTTTCAAAAATAATTTGTCAAAAAAAAACAAAAATAATCAGTCATGTGTTAGTATGTCAATTTTTATTGTAACAATTTCTGATGACATAAATACAATTAAGCATTACAACATTTTTCAACAATAGTTATTACAGTTTCAAGTCACAGTTGAATGAACAAATGTCAATAAATAACCAAGCTATGTGTCTTGTACATATTTTACTCCTCAGTTTGGCAGAATAGGCTGTGGGTTCCCAGATTCCCAGGAGAAACTGGGAATTTATGACCGAGTCCAACAGCAGTCAATGTGGCCATGACCGTCTTTAGGGACAGTTTGAGGACCTCCAGAGACAGTGGCCCAGTGCATCCACTGACTTGGTGAATCCTGTGTGGAAAACTACACAAGACTAGAAAACATGGTGGACTTAGAAATTGAAGCTCCAAAGCAAAAATGAAATCCAGGGTTGAAAGGCCATCCTTGAATCTACAAAACATTTAGAACAACCATCACTTTAATGATGCTAATAGAGCATGATGTTAAATGGATATTTTCTACACTCTCACATACACATTAGTATCTCTAATATTGTTTTTTGTAAGCACAGATAATATTGCAAATCCACTAACTGTATATTTTCCCCAGTTAGTAAAGCATTTGAATCAGGGTCTTACTTATTTGCCTGCTGGTTACTGTCAATTCTTACCCTACGTCCCCTTGTTTTAACTGCAACAAAATAGTAACTAATTAACAAAGTTAATTGTTTAATTAAAGATGAGAAACATTACCTTTGAATAGAGAAATGATTGTGGTACATGATGGACCACTGTTCCAAGTCTTTCACAATCTTCTCTTCGTCATCGACAATCACAGAGAACAGAAGCAACCAGCAGTTTGTAAAATGTTTCAATGTCTGTCATCTGACTGATATTCATTCAATGTAGCTGCACTGGATATATATGCCAGAGAACAATAACCAAAAACATTATCATGTCATTTATTATGTCAATAACCCAAAAATCATTTATTATGTGACTTATTATGTCAATAACCAAAAAATCATGTATTATGTGATTTATATTATGTGATTTATTATGTCATTCACCAAAAACATGGATGTTTTTGGTTAATGTTTTGGTGAATGACATAATAAATAAAAAAAATAAAAAAACACACACAAAAAAAAACCCACTGCAGTCCGGGAGCAGTGTTATGTGAAATCTAATGTTTTAGCTTTTCATCATGTTATTTTATTCCCTCATCAAAAACATACCTGGAGTGTTGCCTCAATTCTGTTGTGAAAGTTTGAGAAATCCTTTAATCTTGCATGTCGACGGTGTAAAAATCTTTGTTTTACCAAGTCTATGTCTAAAAAGCTCATTGTTGGAGCTGCAGCCTTATTAAAGGTCTTCTTGAGCGGCAAAGTGATGATGTGCTGAATGCAAGAAAAGTCCCAATTTCTAGATGTTAAATTATGATGTAAAATGTATTTTATGTCATTTTTTATATATACAGTATTTCTATAACAGCTGAAGGTAACATAGGCACTATGTGCCTGGAAAATACATAATACTGAAGACAGAAGAAATGTATATTCTTAGGTAACTGAGGTTACTGTTAACAGTGATCTCAATTTCATCCACATTTTAAATTGTTAGGTGGGTAAAAATATGTTTTCTTACTTTTTTTCTCAACTGGGGTCTCTTATCTTCCTCCACCTAACTAGTGGTTTGAAGAAGGAGGTTTGTAGGTTGAGGAGATCCAACCTGGGATGATCAGAAACATTATTGATCTGCAGAATCTGAATCTGGGATAAGAAACCAGAATGGTATAATGTATGTAATTTTTTTTTTAATATTCAACATCTGAACTTAAACATGAGATGCTGGAGAATAAATGCATTCAGTCTAAATAACAGATGATAGGAGGAGACTTTCTGATCAAATCATCATGTCCTCACCTTTCCAACAATCTCTTACAACCAGTAGAACAGCAGGTGGAGCAGGTCTTCTGATTTTATTGTTGGTCAACTCAAGTCATGTGACATGAGTTGACGGACAAATGAAACAAAGAGAAAAGACAACAGAGTCAAAGAGGAAAAATATGCATGGACAACATACAGAACCAGTTTCTAACTTTAAGCTCAACTCTATGCAGCTACATCTGAAATGTTTACTTATGTTGTGTAGATATAATGTTCTTACTTTTTTCGTCAACTGGGTTCTCTTATCTTCCTCCACCTGACTGGTGGTGTTGAAGGTGGAGGATTGCAGGTTGATGAGGATCCACTTCAGATGATCTCAGTCTCTTTGTTCTGCATCCCGTCCTCAGCTGTCCCCCTGATCCATCAGAAAACTTTTCTGGATTTCCAGCAGGATTTTGTGTCTCCTCTCTCCTCATTGGTCCAGTGTTGTTGTCTTGTCTTGGTGATGCAGGAGAATCAACACAGAATCAGACACACATTGAGTCTAAATAACAGATGATAGGAGGAGACTTTCTGATCAAGTCATCATCATGTCCTCACCTTTCCAACAATCTCTTACAACCAGTAGAACAGCAGGTGGAGCAGGTCTTCTGATTTATTGTTGGTCAACTCACGTCATGTGACATGAGTTGATGGACAAAATGAAACAAGAGAAAAGACAACAGAGTCAAAGAGGAAAAATATGCATGGACAGCATACAGAACCAGATTTCTAAAATTTCAGCTCAACTCTATGCAGCTACATCTGAAATGTTTACTTATGTTGTATAGATATAAATGTTCTTACTTTTTTCGTCAACTGGGTTCTCTTATCTTCCTCCACCTGACTGGTGGTGTTGAAGGTGGAGGATTGCAGGTTGATGAGGATCCACTTCACATGATCTCAGTCTATTTGTTCTGCATCCTGTCCTCAGCTGTCCCCCTGCATCAGAAAACTTCTCTGCATTTCCAGGAGGATTTTGTGTCTCCTCTCTCCTCATTGGTCCAGTGTTGTTGTCTTGTCTTGGTGATGCAGGAGAATCAACAAAGAATCAGACACACATTGAGTCTAAATAACAGATGATAGAAGGAGACTTTCTGATCAAGTCATCATCATGTCCTCACCTTTCCAACAATCTCTTACAACCAGTAGAACAGCAGGTGGAGCAGGTCTTCTGCTTTTATTGTTGGTCAACTCAAGTCATGTGACATGAGTTGACGGACAAATGAAACAAAGAGAAAAGACAACAGAGTCAAAGAGGAAAAATATGCATGGACAACATACAGAACCAGTTTCTAACTTTAAGCTCAACTCTATGCAGCTACATCTGAAATGTTTACTTATGTTGTGTAGATATAAATGTTCTTACTTTTTTCGTCAACTGGGTTCTCTTATCTTCCTCCACCTGACTGGTGGTGTTGAAGGTGGAGGATTGCAGGTTGATGAGGATCCACTTCACATGATCTCAGTCTCTTTGTTCTGCATCCCGTCCTCAGCTGTCCCCCTGATGGATCAGAAAACGTCTCTGGATTTCCAGCAGGATTTTGTGTCTCCTCTCTCCTCATTGGTCCAGTGTTGTTGTCTTGTCTTGGTGATGCAGGAGAATCAACAAAGAATCAGACACACATTGAGTCTAAATATTATATGATAGAAGGAGACTTTCTGATCAAGTCATCATCATGTCCTCACCTT
The DNA here is from genome assembly GCF_027474105.1 of Poeciliopsis prolifica. Lineage (NCBI taxonomy): Eukaryota > Metazoa > Chordata > Actinopteri > Cyprinodontiformes > Poeciliidae > Poeciliopsis > Poeciliopsis prolifica. The sequence continues at coordinate 2,702,098 of NW_026562420.1, read as the reverse complement.
TCCAACAATCTCTTACAACCAGTAGAACAGCAGGTGGAGCAGGTCTTCTGATTTAATTGTTGGTCAACTCAAGTCATGTGACATGAGTTGACGGACAAATGAAACAAAGAGAAAAGACAACAGAGTCAAAGAGGACAACAGAACCAGATTCTAAAATTTCAGCTCAACTCTATGCAGCTACATCTGAAATGTTTACTTATGTTGTGTAGATATAAATGTTCTTACTTTTTTCGTCAACTGGGTTCTCTTATCTGACTTCATGAGATAATCTTCCTTCATCTGACTGACGGTGTTGAAGATGGAGGATTCCAGGGTCAGAAGATCCAATCTGGGATGATCAGAACATCAGAGATCTGAAACGTCTGGACCCAGGATCAGAGACTAGTGTCTGTATTTTTTAATGTCAATTCTCTTTTTGTGATCTTTCAAATATGTTCATGTAAATATGAACATATTTTTTTTTATGAGGTTAATATTTTATTTCCTTCTGAATAAAAACTCTTACTTAAATCCCTAAAACATAAATTTTGTCTATGTTCTCCTCTGTCTTCTAATTTCTTATTGGCTTGATGCTTTGATTACATCTCTAATATGAAACGTTATCAGGAAAACTATCCTTACTTAGTGTAAATTTGAATAATGGAGGAACACTTTCCAGTAATAGTGAATTTCTTTTTGTTTATTTAGTAAAGCTGATGCTCCCCAATGCCAGCAGGAGGCAAGCAGTATTATGAGTTGTGGAATGCAAAAACTTACAAGCAGGAACCACAAGGACAGGAACCACATGGACAACGATGGAAAAATCCAGCGAAGAGCAGCTAAAACCTGAAAGATTAAAACTGGGAGAGTGGATTAATGAAGGAACAGGTGAGGACAATTTACTATATTAGAGAGCATTGTGAGGGCAAGGACCGCTCCTGCACTCTGAGACAAGCACAGAGAATCTTGGAAGAAGCAGTCTCACTGCGCGCTGCTCTATCTGGGACTCATACTTACTGTTGACTTACTTGAAAGGTGACTGCAGCTCCTGGTGGTCCTCAGAAAATATCTATGGTGGTCCAAGTCACTGTACCAAGCCTTAACCAAATATTTACCTGTCTTTTTCTTTTATCCTTAAAGATGTTAGTTTGTACTCCGCAGGTTTTTTTTAATTCCTGTATATTTTAATTTGTCCACCATGGCATCATATTGGTCCCAAAACTTTTCGATTTCTCACCACTTGAAATATTTCATTTGTCCGCAGAAGAGTTGAGAGATAATTTGTCCCAAAAAGCGTTGTCTCTTCTCAGTCCTAAGAGATTTAAGGTTTGACGCCCAGCAACATTACCAATATTTATAACCATTATCACGTGCGTTCAACGACATTTTAACATGTTGACTTGATAAATGATTGATCCATGGATCAACAGTTCATTTCTGGAATCCAAAGGACCTGCCCATTTCTCTCTCCAATTTGTCATCTTTGAACATTTGAATTGACTCCTGTTGTTACTGTCGCCGTCGTTATTTCATACGTAAAAACGCCTCAGTTTACAATGTCCAGGACAGAAGGGTTATAACTTTAAAACCGCAATTTAAATCCGTTTATACCACAGCCCAACCGATTATATTGTATCTCCATTTTTTATTTTTCATGTCTTAAATTTGCAGCAGTGTTCTCAAATTTATTGATTCCAGTGTCCCGAGCCACGTTGTCTTAATCGTTTTTAAGTTTGATTTTCACCCAGCAAGATTGTTTTAGATTTAGTATTAATCCTGTCACAATGTCTTCTTTCTTTTAGCATTTATCTTTTATTCACCAGCCATGTCCGACTCCTTTTAGGATTTTTTGTTCAGCAGAATGCTCTTGTTCCTCAGAATTTAAATTAGCCTCCCCCAGCATTTCATCATTCTTTGATTAAAGCAAATAAAATCAGCATTGCCTGTTCAAGTAGAATTCTTGACATCCAAAATGAAAAATCTAGCAGCGGGATAAAGAAAAGCCCCGGTGCAAGACGCTACCTAAGGCATCCTCGGTCCTGCTAGAATCCTCAACGTCTAAATAAAAAATCTAGCAGCGGGATAAAGAAAAGCCCCGGCGCAAGACGCTACCTAAGGCATCCTCGGTCCTGCCAGAATCCTCAACGTCTAAAATAAAAAAATCTAGCAGCGGGATAAAGAAAAGCCCCGGCGCAAGACGCTACCTAAGGCATCCTCGGTCCTGCCAGAATCCTCAACGTCTAAAATAAAAAATCTAGCAGCGGGATAAAGAAAAGCCCCGGCGCAAGACGCTACCTAAGGCATCCTCGGTCCTGCTAGAATGCCATAGGCTTTCACAAAAACAACAGAAAAATTATGGTATTGTAATGGAACTTGTCAGGTAGGTCTTCAGATTTTCAAAATCCAAATCTAATCAGAGTCATCGCTTGACAAGTCGTAACGAGGTCTAAACCACACTTGTCCGGAACTCACTCTTCCTCGAGCTCTGTCTGATCCAATTCCAGATGTTGAAGGTCCTGGCTCCTCTTCTTTGTCCATTTGAGACTTCATCCAGGCACACATGCAAGGGAATGATGAACTTTGAAACTTGCAGTTTGTTGAGGGTGAAGGACAAACGACAGGTGAAGACACAATGGGATCCTTACGCTCTATCCTTTGTGGACGACTGAGGACAGGGGATGACAAAACAGGATCTTCACCGACTGGGGGACTGATGGAATGAACTGATGCAATGGGACCTTCACAGGGCAATCTTGGTGAGGGACTGAAGACAGGGGAGGGCAGAAAGGGATCCTCACATGCACTCTTAGGTGAAAGACTGATGGGTGAAAAAATGGGATCCACCCAGAATGGCAAGGGAGAGGGACTGAGGCGAGGGGATGACAAAACCGGATCCTCACTCAACGTATTTGTGGTGGAACGCAGAAAAGATTCCTCTTCATCATCGCTGTTCCTGGATCTCTTGGCCGGGATCTCCTCTTCAGCACCATTGTCCCTGGTTCTCTTGGAGGGGAGCCCATCTCTAGGTTGACTCTCGTAGGGGGTTTTGGCTGGGGGCTCCTCTTCAGCATAACCACTCTCCCTCAACTTCTTGGCTGGAGGCTCCTCTTCAGCATCTTCACTATCCCTAGACCTCTTTGCTGGGGGCTCCTCTTCAGCATCTTCACTATCTCTGGTCCTCTTGAAAGAGAGCTCCTCTTCTGCAACAGTGTCCCTAGTCTTCTTGGCAGGGGGCTCCTCTTCAGAGTCGCTGTCCTTTGTCCTCTTTCTGTTTAAGCCGGTGACAGATGGCACACAAGTCACATCCCCTACCAAACCTACCTGATGGTGCGAGGTACCAATAAGTCTGGAGTCGTCTGGACTTAAAGTGGGCTCTTCCCGCTTCTCAAATCCATGTGAAGATTCAAGTGAGGTCAATTGAGAAATGCCCTCTTGAAGCTTCTGAGCCATCTCCAGCTCAGCGTAAGGACGGTCCACTGTTGGACTGCAGCTGGTAGTGCTGATACTACCGTAGCTGCTAGTATACTCGTTACCTACCTCTTCTTCACTGGAGATAGGAGCAGAGCTACCACTGTAGCTGGTAGTAGAGCTACCACTAGACCTGCTAAAACAGCTATCACTGGAACTGCTAGAACAGTCATCTTGACTGGAGCTACCACTAGAGCTGTTAGTATAGTCAACAGACTGCTGAGGAGAACTACACCTCGACTCCTCTCCATGATCTCCAGAAACCATGTTGTCTGACTTGTCGACATTTGACCACACCTTACCAACTTCCTTACCATCATCCTGATGTTCCTGCGACGTTGGAGATCCATCTGCTGGAAGCGCTACACTAAGAGCTGTGAAGGAAAACAGGAAAAACATTATAGTTCAGTATCAAGACCTTCACAAAAATCCAAAGCAATGTTTAAAAAGAACACTAAAATACCACAAGTTACTCACTTTACCCTCCTATAACTCCCAAATCTTTATTGCTGCTCAGCAGGTAAGTTTTATTTTTATAGCCAAAGCAAGATAGATGAGCCATTTATTACTATTAAACTTAAATTACTGCTTACATAACTCTAACACTATAAGATAATTAAAAAATAAGTCGTATCTTTCCGTTAGCATTTTTAAATGACTATATCTAAAAGATATGTATATCTAAAAACGTTTCTAAACTTCAAGTTTTAAGGTTTTATTTCAAACAACATATCCAAGAAGAGCAAATGTGTTTTTGAGTCGTTTTCTGAAACCTGGAACAAGCACAGACTTCTTATTCCAAAAATCTGAATAAAAAAAAAACACATCTTCTAAAACCAGAAATAACCTTTTAGCTTAACATTTTATTTAAGCAATGTTAAAACCCCAAAATCTCACTAAAAATGTGGTAACATTTTATTTGACAGGTTATGAATAAGACTGTGATGACAACAAAAGTCATAATTGTTATGTTTTGACATTTGTTATTATAACATAATTGTTGTTATGACAACAAATGTGTTTGTTGTCATAACAAAGATATTTTGAATAATATCAACTTTGTATTAAAAGTGTTATGATTTTCTGAATGACACTTGTATCCAATGTATCCATGGAAACTAAATATGTTTGGGCATTTTTCCAAAAAATGGACAAAGAACTATGCAGTTTGCCAAGAATTGGACACCAAAGTCATAAAAGCTCATTTTGACAAAGAAATAATTATTTTGTTTTTGAAAATCAGTTTGATTGATGGTCATTTTGACACAGACACACATGAACACATATGATGCTTGTCACGGTGGTGACAGTGGTAGGAGTTTGCTCTGCAATGGCCGGCCTCTGTTGTGTCCTTGGTCAAGACATTTCACCCACCTTTCCTGCTGGGGTTTGATAGAACATCTGTGGCTACAATCCATTAGCTTATATTCATCATTGTGTGAACATATGCATGAATGGAAACTACTGATTTTATGTAAAGCGTCTTTGAGTGTCCTAATTAACCTCTTCAAGTCTGATGTCATTGCCATGGAAACCAAATATGTTTTGTCCCTCGTGCGATACGATTATTGGAATAACAAGAACAAGCTGGTGATCCCCTTTTGTTTTATTTTATTTCAAACTAGCATAACAATTATTTTCAAAGACTAGTGCTAACATCCACAAACTCCAGTACACTAAATCACAAAACTATTTAAATTAACTCACACATTAGTTTCATCCCACAAAATCCAAGAGAGAATGATCGAAGATACATATTTCAAAGAAGATAACAAAATGGTTCTTTTTCAAATCAATTCACCCTTGTTAGCATTCCTGGCTATGCTAAAACAACAACAGACCAACATGTCCCTATCTTGAAAAAATAATAAAACTAAATGATTAAATTACAGGCTATCAAAGGGGAAAATACATGTGGTTAATTGATTTTTTAATGTAACATTAAATAGCTAATGTATTTCATTTAGCGTATCCATGGAAACAAATTGTTTATCAGCATTTTTCAAAAAATAACGGTCAATTTTACAAGCATTTGACATTAATTCAACTCATTTGACAATAATTAGGTAAAATACATGTATTTCTTAAACCACGACACCACAGTTTAACATTTCTGACATTTTCTGGAAATTAATTCAAGAAAAAGGCTCATTAGTTAAGAAAGGTCAATGCTAGCAAGAATGCTACTTGTCTATCTTTGTTCAGCAGGCATTATTTCTTTATAAAAACGCACACAAACACAAAATAAACTACACAATTCATTATTATTTCAGTAATAACTTGTTTTTGTTTATTCAAGATAGTAGAGTAATAATATTAACCTTCCAGCTGATCACCCTGCTGGTGCTTCTCCGGGCCAGGATCCATCTTCCGCGGGTTGTGGGATTCTTCGGCACTTGCGTGTTTCAGCAACAGCTTCTTCAGCGAGTTTTGCAAAGTAGACTTCTCTACAGGTTGAAACCTTCCGAGGCGTTAAGCGTCTTCTGGCGTCTCCTTCAAAAGTCTCGAAGCAAAGGGGAAGATTCCAGGAGGTCAGCGTCATTTATAGGGTTGCAGAGGCTGACGTCGTTTCCATGACTTCCATTGACGAAGGCTCAATGACGAATCCACGCGCTGGTGCGCCAGAGAAATTGGACCACAGAAGTTGCAGATTGCACCAGTTAAAGAGTCAAAAACTCCTGCAGGACACCTTGTGTTGTACTGCATAGTTCAGTTACAAGGCACTCTTACAAGGCCAAAAATATATTGATATATGTAATTATACCATATGTTAATATTTTAATATTAATGTTGAATTGTTATCTTGATATAAGTCATTGTAAGGCTTTATAAGTGTAGCTTCAGTCCTTTTGTGCCACACAAACATTGCCACATCTGTGATATAGTAATGCTCAGCGTTAGTCAGCTATTGAATAATAATCAGACAGGAGATTCAACATTTATTGTCCAATATAAAGATTATTGCATAGTATTATCTTCAAATTCTGTAAAAACAAAAATTCTTATTAAGCACATTTTGCTGTTCTTTTGCTATCTTCTGTCTTTATGTGAACCTTACTGCCACATTGTTAGTTTCTCCATTTTTGGACAGCAAAACAATTTCTATTCTGCTCTATTTTCTTTTACAGCGTCTGTGCTGGACTCGATCTCAGAAGAGGATCTGATTAAGACATGCTTTCATGACCTTTGCTCTTTAACGAGCATATTTAAGAAATTATCAATTTTATGGAAATCAGTGACGTCATTCTGGACTGTTGGTCTTCTCTGAAATTTTCCTGAATTTGTTATAATTTTGGTTTGTTGTTAGTTCCAGTTCTGGATGATCTGATGAATGATCTGAAGAACATACAAGATCAGACATATCTAGTGTGGTTTGTGTTCATGGTATGCTGCAATGTGACACTGATAAAAGCAGGGAAAGATGGACTACAAATACCATCAGACCTGCTAAACAGTCTCATGGTGCATGTGGTAATCCAGATGTCATGTACCACCTACATAAAAAAGGTGGGTTTTTTGTTGTTGTTTTTCCTCATTTATTTTAGCATCTGGTTCATTTGTTGCCTGTTTGGCAGCTTTCAAAAATAATTTGTCAAAAAAAAACAAAAATAATCAGTCATGTGTTAGTATGTCAATTTTTATTGTAACAATTTCTGATGACATAAATACAATTAAGCATTACAACATTTTTCAACAATAGTTATTACAGTTTCAAGTCACAGTTGAATGAACAAATGTCAATAAATAACCAAGCTATGTGTCTTGTACATATTTTACTCCTCAGTTGGCAGAATAGGCTGTGGGTTCCCAGATTCCCAGGAGAAACTGGGAATTTATGACCGAGTCCAACAGCAGTCAATGTGGCCATGACCGTCTTTAGGGACAGTTTGAGGACCTCCAGAGACAGTGGCCTAGTGCATCCACTGACTTGGTGAATCCTGTGTGGAAAACTACACAAGACTAGAAAACATGGTGGACTTAGAAATTGAAGCTCCAAAGCAAAAATGAAATCCAGGGTTGAAAGGCCATCCTTGAATCTACAAAACATTTAGAACAACCATCACTTTAATGATGCTAATAGAGCATGATGTTAAATGGATATTTTCTACACTCTCACATACACATTAGTATCTCTAATATTGTTTTTTGTAAGCACAGATAATATTGCAAATCCACTAACTGTATATTTTCCCCAGTTAGTAAAGCATTTGAATCAGGGTCTTACTTATTTGCCTGCTGGTTACTGTCAATTCTTACCCTACGTCCCCTTGTTTTAACTGCAACAAAATAGTAACTAATTAACAAAGTTAATTGTTTAATTAAAGATGAGAAACATTACCTTTGAATAGAGAAATGATTGTGGTACATGATGGACCACTGTTCCAAGTCTTTCACAATCTTCTCTTCGTCATCGACAATCACAGAGAACAGAAGCAACCAGCAGTTTGTAAAATGTTTCAATGTCTGTCATCTGACTGATATTCATTCAATGTAGCTGCACTGGATATATATGCCAGAGAACAATAACCAAAAACATTATCATGTCATTTATTATGTCAATAACCCAAAAATCATTTATTATGTGACTTATTATGTCAATAACCAAAACATCATGTATTATGTGATTTATATTATGTGATTTATTATGTCATTCACCAAAAACATGGATGTTTTTGGTTAATGTTTTGGTGAATGACATAATAAATAAATTAAAAAAAAAACACACACAAAAAAACACTGCAGTCCGGGAGCAGTGTTATGTGAAATCTAATGTTTTAGCTTTTCATCATGTTATTTTATTCCCTCATCAAAAACATACCTGGAGTGTTGCCTCAATTCTGTTGTGAAAGTTTGAGAAATCCTTTAATCTTGCATGTCGACGGTGTAAAAATCTTTGTTTTACCAAGTCTATGTCTAAAAAGCTCATTGTTGGAGCTGCAGCCTTATTAAAGGTCTTCTTGAGCGGCAAAGTGATGATGTGCTGAATGCAAGAAAAGTCCCAATTTCTAGATGTTAAATTATGATGTAAAATGTATTTTATGTCATTTTTTATATATACAGTATTTCTATAACAGCTGAAGGTAACATAGGCACTATGTGCCTGGAAAATACATAATACTGAAGACAGAAGAAATGTATATTCTTAGGTAACTGAGGTTACTGTTAACAGTGATCTCAATTTCATCCACATTTTAAATTGTTAGGTGGGTAAAAATATGTTTTCTTACTTTTTTTCTCAACTGGGGTCTCTTATCTTCCTCCACCTAACTAGTGGTGTTGAAGAAGGAGGTTTGTAGGTTGAGGAGATCCAACCTGGGATGATCAGAAACATTATTGATCTGCAGAATCTGAATCTGGGATAAGAAACCAGAATGGTATAATGTATGTAATTTTTTTTTAATATTCAACATCTGAACTTAAACATGAGATGCTGGAGAATAAATGCATTCAGTCTAAATAACAGATGATAGGAGGAGACTTTCTGATCAAGTCATCATCATGTCCTCACCTTTCCAACAATCTCTTACAACCAGTAGAACAGCAGGTGGAGCAGGTCTTCTGATTTTATTGTTGGTCAACTCAAGTCATGTGACATGAGTTGACGGACAAATGAAACAAAGAGAAAAGACAACAGAGTCAAAGAGGAAAAATATGCATGGACAGCATACAGAACCAGTTTCTAACTTTAAGCTCAACTCTATGCAGCTACATCTGAAATGTTTACTTATGTTGTGTAGATATAAATGTTCTTACTTTTTTCGTCAACTGGGTTCTCTTATCTTCCTCCACCTGACTGGTGGTGTTGAAGGTGGAGGATTGCAGGTTGATGAGGATCCACTTCAGATGATCTCAGTCTCTTTGTTCTGCATCCCGTCCTCAGCTGTCCCCCTGATCCATCAGAAAACTTTTCTGGATTTCCAGCAGGATTTTGTGTCTCCTCTCTCCTCATTGGTCCAGTGTTGTTGTCTTGTCTTGGTGATGCAGGAGAATCAACACAGAATCAGACACACATTGAGTCTAAATAACAGATGATAGGAGGAGACTTTCTGATCAAGTCATCATCATGTCCTCACCTTTCCAACAATCTCTTACAACCAGTAGAACAGCAGGTGGAGCAGGTCTTCTGCTTTTATTGTTGGTCAACTCAAGTCATGTGACATGAGTTGACGGACAAATGAAACAAAGAGAAAAGACAACAGAGTCAAAGAGGAAAAATATGCATGGACAGCATACAGAACCAGTTTCTAACTTTAAGCTCAACTCTATGCAGCTACATCTGAAATGTTTACTTATGTTGTGTAGATATAAATGTTCTTACTTTTTTTCGTCAACTGGGTTCTCTTATCTTCCTCCACCTGACTGGTGGTGTTGAAGGTGGAGGATTGCAGGTTGATGAGGATCCACTTCACATGATCTCAGTCTCTTTGTTCTGCATCCCGTCCTCAGCTGTCCCAATGATGCATCAGAAAACTTCTCTGGATTTCCAGCAGGATTTTGTGTCTCCTCTCTCCTCATTGGTCCAGTGTTGTTGTCTTGTCTTGGTGATGCAGGAGAATCAACACAGAATCAGACACACATTGAGTCTAAATATCATATGATAGAAGGAGACTTTCTGATCAAGTCATCATCATGTCCTCACCTTTCCAACAATCTCTTACAACCAGTAGAACAGCAGGTGGAGCAGGTCTTCTGCTTTTATTGTTGGTCAACTCAAGTCATGTGACATGAGTTGACGGACAAATGAAACAAAGAGAAAAGACAACAGAGTCAAAGAGGAAAACAGAATCAGATTCTAAATTTCAGCTCAACTCTATGCAGCTACATCTGAAATGTTTACTTATGTTGTGTAGATATAAATGTTCTTACTTTTGTTGTCAACTGGGTTCTCTTATCTGACTTCATGAGATAATCTTCCTTCATCTGACTGACGGTGTTGAAGATGGAGGATTCCAGGGTCAGAAGATCCAATCTGGGATGATCAGAACATCAGAGATCTGAAACGTCTGGACCCAGGATCAGAGACTAGTGTCTGTATTTTTTAATGTCAATTCTCTTTTTGTGATCTTTCTGTGTTGCAACATGTAAATATGAACATATTTGTTTTATGTTCTCTACTTTCCTTCTGAATGAAAGTTCTTAATTAAATCCCTAAAACATAAATTTTGTCTATGTTCTCCTCTGTCTTCTAATTTCTTATTGGCTTGATGCTTTGATTACATCTCTAATATGAAACGTTATCAGGAAAACTTTCCTTTCTTAGTGTAAATTTGAATAATGGAGGAACACTTTCCAGTAATAGTGAATTTCTTTTTGTTTATTTAGTAAAGCTGATGCTCCCCAATGCCAGCAGGAGGCAAGCAGTATTATGAGTTGTGGAATGCAAAAACTTACAAGCAGGAACCACAAGGACAGGAACCACATGGACAACGATGGAAAAATCCAGCGAAGAGCAGCTAAAACCTGAAAGATTAAAACTGGGAGAGTGGATTAATGAAGGAACAGGTGAGGACAATTTACTATATTAGAGAGCATCGTGAGGGCAAGGACCGCTCCTGCACTCTGAGACAAGCACAGAGAATCTTGGAAGAAGCAGTCTCACTGCGCGCTGCTCTGTCTGGGACTAATACTTACTGTTGACTTACTTGAAAGGTGACTGCAGCTCCTGGTGGTCCTCAGAAAATATCTATGGTGGTCCAAGTCACTGTACCAAGCTTTAACCAAATATTTACCTGTCTTTTTCTTTTATCCTTAAAGATGTTAGTTTGTACTCCGCGGGTTTTTTTAATTCCTGTATATTTTAATTTGTCCACCATGGCATCATATTGGTCCCAAAACTTTTCGATTTCTCACCACCTGAAATATTTCATTTGTCCGCAGAAGAGTTGAGAGATAATTTGTCCCAAAAAGCGTTGTCTCTTCTCAGTCCTAAGAGATTTAAGGTTTGACGCCCAGCAGCATTACCAATATTTATAACCATTATCACGTGCGTTCAACGACATTTTAACATGTTGACTTGATAAATGATTGATCCATGGATCAACAGTTCATTTCCGGAATCCAAAGGACCTGCCCATTTCTCTCTCCAATTTGTCATCTTTGAACATTTGAATTGACTCCTGTTGTTACTGTCGCCGTCGTAGTTATTTCATACGTAAAAACGCCTCAGTTTACAATGTCCAGACCAGAAGGGTTATAACTTTAAAAGCGCAATTTAAATCCGTTTATACCACAGCCCAACCGATTATATGTATCTCCATTTTTGATTTTTCATGTCTTAAATTTGCAGCAGTGTTCTCAACTTTATTGATTCCAGTGTCCCGAGCCACGTTGTCTTAATCGTTTTTAAGTTTGATTTTCACCCAGCAAGATTGTTTTAGATTTAGTATTAATCCTGTCACGATGTCTTCTTTCTTTTAGCATTTATCTTTTATTCACCAGCCATGTCCGACTCCTTTTAGGATTTTTGTTCAGCAGAATGCTCTTGTTCCTCAGAATTTAAATTAGCCTCCCCCAGCATTTCATCATTCTTTGATTAAAAGCAAATAAAATCAGCATTGCCTGTTCAAGTAGAATTCTTGACATCCAAAATGAAAAATCTAGCAGCGGGATAAAGAAAAGCCCGGCGCAAGACGCTACCTAAGGCATCCTCGGTCCTGCCAGAATCCTCAACGTCTAAAATAAAAAATCTAGCAGCGGGATAAAGAAAAGCCCCGGCGCAAGACGCTACCTAAGGCGTCCTCGGTCCTGCCAGAATCCTCAACGTCTAAAATAAAAAATCTAGCAGCGGGATAAAGAAAAGCCCCGGCGCAAGACGCTACCTAAGGCATCCTCGGTCCTGCCAGAATCCTCAACGTCTAAAATAAAAAATCTAGCAGCGGGATAAAGAAAAGCCCCGGCGCAAGACGCTACCTAAGGCATCCTCGGTCCTGCCAGAATCCTCAACGTCTAAAATAAAAAATCTAGCAGCGGGATAAAGAAAAGCCCCGGCGCAAGACGCTACCTAAGGCATCCTCGGTCCTGCTAGAATGCCATAGGCTTTCACAAAAACAACAGAAAAATTATGGTATTGTAATGGAACTTGTCTGGTAGGTCTTCAGATTTTCAAAATCCAAATCTAATCAGAGTCATCGCTTGACAAGTCGTAACGAGGTCTAAACCACACTTGTCCGGAACTCACTCTTCCTCGAGCTCTGTCTGATCCAATTCCAGATGTTGAAGGTCCTGGCTCCTCTTCTTTGTCCATTTGAGACTTCATCCAGGCACACATGCAAGGGAATGATGAACTTTGAAACTTGCAGTTTGTTGAGGGTGAAGGACAAACGACAGGTGAAGACACAATGGGATCCTTACGCTCTATCCTTTGTGGACGACTGAGGACAGGGGATGACAAACAGGATCTTCACCGACTGGGGGACTGATGGAATGAACTGATGCAATGGGACCTTCACAGGGCAATCTTGGTGAGGGACTGAAGACAGGGGAGGGCAGAAAGGGATCCTCACATGCACTCTTAGGTGAAAGACTGATGGGTGAAAAAATGGATCCACCCAGAATGGCAAGGGAGAGGGACTGAGGCGAGGGGATGACAAAACCGGATCCTCACTCAACGTATTTGTGGTGGAACGCAGAAAAGATTCCTCTTCATCATCGCTGTTCCTGGATCTCTTGGCCGGGATCTCCTCTTCAGCACCATTGTCCCTGGTTCTCTTGGAGGGGAGCCCATCTCTAGGTTGACTCTCGTAGGGGGTTTTGGCTGGGGGCTCCTCTTCAGCATAACCACTCTCCCTCAACTTCTTGGCTGGAGGCTCCTCTTCAGCATCTTCACTATCCCTAGACCTCTTTGCTGGGGGCTCCTCTTCAGCATCTTCACTACCTCTGGTCCTCTTGAAAGAGAGCTCCTCTTCTGCAACAGTGTCCCTAGTCTTCTTGGCAGGGGGCTCCTCTTCAGAGTCGCTGTCCTTTGTCCTCTTTCTGTTTAAGCCGGTGACAGATGGCACACGAGTCACATCCCCTACCAAACCTACCTGATGGTGCGAGGTACCAATAAGTCTGGAGTCGTCTGGACTTAAAGTGGGCTCTTCCCGCTTCTCAAATCCATGTGAAGATTCAAGTGAGGTCAATTGAGAAATGCCCTCTTGAAGCTTCTGAGCCATTTCCAGCTCAGCGTAAGGACGGTCCACTGTTGGACTGCAGCTGGTAGTGCTGATACTACCGTAGCTGCTAGTATACTCGTTACCTACCTCTTCTTCACTGGAGATAGGAGCAGAGCTACCACTGTAGCTGGTAGTAGAGCTACCACTAGACCTGCTAAAACAGCTATCACTGGAACTGCTAGAACAGTCATCTTGACTGGAGCTACCACTAAAGCTGTTAGTATAGTCAACAGACTGCTGAGGAGAACTACACCTCGACTCCTCTCCATGATCTCCAGAAACCATGTTGTCTGACTTGTCGACATTTGACCACACCTTACCAACTTCCTTACCATCATCCTGATGTTCCTGCGACGTTGGAGATCCATCTGCTGGAAGCGCTACACTAAGAGCTGTGAAGGAAAACAGGAAAAACATTATAGTTCAGTATCAAGACCTTCACAAAAATCCAAAGCAATGTTTAAAAAGAACACTAAAATACCACAACAGTTACTCACTTTACCCTCCTATAACTCCCAAATCTTTATTGCTGCTCAGCAGGTAAGTTTTATTTTTATAGCCAAAGCAAGATAGATGAGCCATTTATTACTATTAAACTTAAATTACTGCTTACATAACTCTAACACTATAAGATAATAAAAAAATAAGTCGTATGTTTCCGTTAGCATTTTTAAATGACTATATCTAAAAGATATGTATATCTAAAAACGTTTCTAAACTTCAAGTTTTAAGGTTTTATTTCAAACAACATATCCAAGAAGAGCAAATGTGTTTTTGAGTCGTTTTCTGAAACCTTGAACAAGCACAGACTTCTTAGTCCAAAAATCTGAATAAAAAAAAAACACATCTTCTAAAACCAGAATAACCTTTAAGCTTAACATTTTATTTAAGCAATGTTAAAACCCCAAAATCTCACTAAAAATGTGGTAACATTTTATTTGACAGGTTATGAATAAGACTGTGATGACAACAAAAGTCATAATTGTTATGTTTTGACATTTGTTATTATAACATAATTGTTGTTATGACAACAAATGTGTTTGTTGTCATAACAAAGATATTTTGAATAATATCAACTTTGTATTAAAAGTGTTATGATTTTCTGAATGACACTTGTATCCAATGTATCCATGGAAACTAAATATGTTTGGGCATTTTTCCAAAAAATGGACAAACTATGCAGTTTGCCAAGAATTGGACACCAAAGTCATAAAAGCTCATTTTGACAAAGAAATAATTATTTTGTTTTTGAAAATCAGTTTGATTGATGGTCATTTTGACACAGACACACATGAACACATATGATGCTTGTCATGGTGGTGACAGTGGTAGGAGTTTGCTCTGCAATGGCCGGCCTCTGTTGTGTCCTTGGTCAAGACATTTCACCCACCTTTCCTGCTGGGGTTTGATAGAACATCTGTGGCTACAATCCATTAGCTTATATTCATCATTGTGTGAACATATGCATGAATGGAAACTACTGATTTTATGTAAAGCGTCTTTGAGTGTCCTAATTAACCTCTTCAAGTCTGATGTCATTGCCATGGAAACCAAATATGTTTTGTCCCTCGTGCGATACGATTATTGGAATAACAAGAACAAGCTGGTGATCCCCTTTTGTTTTATTTTATTTCAAACTAGCATAACAATTATTTTCAAAGACTAGTGCTAACATCCACAAACTCCAGTACACTAAATCACAAAACTATTTAAATTAACTCACACATTAGTTTCATCCCACAAATCCAAGAGAGAATGATCGAAGATACATATTTCAAAGAAGATAACAAAATGGTTCTTTTTCAAATCAATTCACCCTTGTTAGCATTCCTGGCTATGCTAAAACAACAACAGACCAACATGTCCCTATCTTGAAAAAATAATAAAACTAAATGATTAAATTACAGGCTATCAAAGGGGAAAATACATGTGGTTAATTGATTTTTTAATGTAACATTAAATAGCTAATGTATTTCATTTAGCGTATCCATGGAAACAAATTGTTTATCAGCATTTTTCAAAAAATAACGGTCAATTTTACAAGCATTTGACATTAATTCAACTCATTTGACAATAATTAGGTAAAATACATGTATTTCTTAAACCACGACACCACAGTTTAACATTTCTGACATTTTCTGGAAATTAATTCAAGAAAAAGGCTCATTAGTTAAGAAAGGTCAATGCTAGCAAGAATGCTACTTGTCTATCTTTGTTCAGCAGGCATTATTTCTTTATAAAAACGCACACAAAACAAAATAAACTACACAATTCATTATTATTTCAGTAATAACTTGTTTTTGTTTATTCAAGATAGTAGAGTAATAATATTAACCTTCCAGCTGATCACCCTGCTGGTGCTTCTCCGGGCCAGGATCCATCTTCCGCGGGTTGTGGGATTCTTCGGCACGTGCGTGTTTCAGCAACAGCTTCTTCAGCGAGTTTTGCAAAGTAGACTTCTCTACAGGTTGAAACCTTCCGAGGCGTTAAGCGTCTTCTGGCGTCTCCTTCAAAAGTCTCGAAGCAAAGGGAAGATTCCAGGAGGTCAGCGTCATTTATAGGGTTGCAGAGGCTGACGTCGTTTCCATGACTTCCATTGACGAAGGCTCAATGACGAATCCACGCGCTGGTGCGCCAGAGAAATTGGACCACAGAAGTTGCAGATTGCACCAGTTAAAGAGTCAAAAACTCCTGCAGGACACCTTGTGTTGTACTGCATAGTTCAGTTACAAGGCACTCTTACAAGGCCAAAAATATATTGATATATGTAATTAAACCATATGTTAATATTTTAATATTAATGTTGAATTGTTATCTTGATATAAGTCATTGTAAGGCTTTATAAGTGTAGCTTCAGTCCTTTTGTGCCACACAAACATTGCCACATCTGTGATATAGTAATGCTCAGCAGGGACAAAAGTTAGGACATTGCCAAGGGCCCCTGACCGACAGGGGGGCCTCCACAAAATAGTTTTGTTTTTATTTTTTTCTTCCTAGAAATAGCAACAAATTGGGGCCTTGTCAATTACAAAATTATTTATATTATGTTTTTTTTTTTTTGTTATTGTTTTTTTCAGTAAAAAAATTTATGACCAAAATGCACACAAAATGCACACATTCAGTTACACTGAACTCCCCCTTGAATCTGCATGAAATGTGTCCTTCCTGCACAGCAGCAAGAACTGTGGCAGTTACTCTGTCATCAGGAAAAATAATAAAGTCATATTTTCGAAAGGAGAGAGAAAAAAGACAAAAGTGTCAATGTGTAGCCCAGTTTTTCTCCGAGAGAGAGGGTGAGAGAGGAGGAGGAAATTCATCACTACAGATCACCTGTCTCATAACAAACTGCCATGACAAGAAAGCAAGGAGGCTGCACGCCTTTAAAATTATGCTGCTTTTTATGAGTCAAATAGACTTGAGATTTTAATGTAATTTTTTGCCATGGGGCCCAAGTTTCCTGGTGATGCCCCTGTCTCTGATCACAAAGGGGGGCATCCAGAAGCTTTGGCTAGAAGGACAGTCTGTTGTCACCATGACTGATACATTCAGTTATCAATTCAATGTCAAATATTGGAATGAGAGTCAAAACCAAGCATGACAAAGGTTCTTTGATGTACTGTTTTTTCACAAAGGCCAGTTTGAAAGAACAGTACATCTTGTATATAATGAACTTGTATTAATTTCATAGTTAATACAAAAAACTGCTTTCAAATTGTCAAATTTATTTAGCAGTCATTCTCTATTGAATGTACTATAAGTCATGATCAAGTTCCAGGGCTGTTTTTGTTGTGTTGTACTGCCCTTACAGCAACGAGAAGATCTTTTTAAACAACCTTCTATTCTGTCACCCTGCCTATGCTGGTGTGAGGTGGATTTCAGAAAGCCTTTTTAGAGCAAAGATAATCTGAGGTTAAGTTTGATATGCTTCAGAAAACAGAGGTCAGGTCATATTGTTTCCTCCACCACTTTTCCCAGTAGGCTAAAAGAGCTGGGGAATGCAATTATCTTATAAATGTCACACATGCCACTGGGATTTATAATACACACAGCAAGCCGTAGCTGGAGAGAGCACTGATTTCTTTTAAGAAGTAATAAGGAGGGAGGATTATTGCATAACGTTGTGTCTGATGGGCTTTTAGCGATTGAGAGAGGAGAACTCTTATCCTCGGACTCAGCTGTCGTTAATTCCTTTCTCCTCTTGCAGTCATGATATGAGTGATAATTCCATGTTAATTTGCAGATTAATTTACTTCTCTTGGATCTGCCGGGGAATTAGAATGTGATGTGTAAGAATCATTTTCATTTATAAGTATTCTTAGATTTGTTTAAGAAAAGTCATTAAAAGAATCACTTATGATTGTTTTGAGATCGCTTATGTAGTTAAGAAAACAAGACAAAAAGGTAAAAAAATAAAAATAAAAAATTCTCCTAAAGGTCATAGCACTTTCTCTTTCAAAAATCATGAAGCTCAAAATGTTGACTTTTGACTATAATGACCAAATTGTGGTATGTTGGAGCAGATTCACCTTAAAGGTGAGTAATGGGCGGCACCAACGTAGCCTTCTAATCATACACCCTGAAGCTTTTAGGGCTGAAAGGACCGATGCAAGGTGGTACTGCCACCACCAACACTTGCTAGGCTTATGAGTTTAATAAGTTTTATTCTGTATTTATTTACAAACTATATAAGGTCAGTCCATTTTCCATTTATGTTGCTTTTTTTTTTTTACTGGCTTCTTCCTTTCAGACAAGTTGCAGGATTTGCTTCACTGTAAATATAAGGACTCTTACTATTTCTAGCCAGTATCTTCAGGTCCGTTGCAGTGGTTCAGCAGTTGATGCATACATTTTGCACCTAAACATATCCATTTTTGGGATGTAGAAGTTGTCTCCTCACCATGCTTTAATATTCCCATGCTATATTTGAAAAGAAATGACATCATACTTATTTAGTGCTTTTCAAAACACTCAAAGATACTTTACAATCTCCTCCAAATATTTTAGCAGATTCATAAATATGTGCTTTTTTGATATCAAGTGAAGAAGTTGTGTTTTTCAGTTTGTTTTATATCCACAGATGTACCACCGCTTAAACTGTTGTTAAAAATACATCTCCAAAATAATTTCTCTCTCAATATTTTGACTTTTGAAAATAAGAATTTGCATTGTCCTGCTGACCAACACAAGAAAGTTCATGTGTCAGTTTAATACAATATACACAATGCAATATAATCTGAACTGCTGGTTTCTGATTTCAACCCAGAAGGCCTGAAATCTGTGCAGGTTTTTGAAAATGCTCAACAAGGTCTGGTGGGTTTTTATGGGAAAACCTTCTCATGATTGCAGCCCAACAAATATAACAAATCATTATTTTAAAATTAAAGTTTTATTTTATTTTATTTTATTTTTTATTCCAAGTGACAGTTCTTTGGGAGTTTCAACCTTTTGTGCAACAATTGCTTTCAAAAGTGGT
This sequence comes from Poeciliopsis prolifica, assembly GCF_027474105.1. NCBI lineage: Eukaryota > Metazoa > Chordata > Actinopteri > Cyprinodontiformes > Poeciliidae > Poeciliopsis > Poeciliopsis prolifica. The sequence continues at coordinate 2,683,024 of NW_026562420.1, read as the reverse complement.
GTTTTGTTTCTTTTGTTTCCCTCTTTTGCACATATTTCTTACACACTTCCAAATGTTGTGTTTAAGTGTTGTTAATCTCTCTGCAGAATTTACTGCAAAGTTGTGTCCTATGGCTTCATGGCAATGTGATGTGGCATCTTAAACATGCAGACCTCACATCAAAAACACACACAGAGCATTTGATAAGAGGAACTTGGGAAAATAATCTCCCTTTTCAGTAGATTGCTTTGAAAGAAAATTTGATATAACTTTTATATAAAGATTATAGCACCCTAATGGGAGTGTGTAAGCAGCTTTTTGACACAAGTGCTAAGATGATAGAAGCTTTACAGACTTTCACTTGGAAGTGAGGGAGCAGTGCACCAATGCATGACCTTTGTCAGGTCATGAAGCCATGCAGGCATTTCTACGGAAAAAACAGCCATCAGAGTGATGAGGAAGTGTCATTCTGGCATTATAATATCCAATCCTCTCATATTCATAGCCGCCACCTTTTTCTATCAGCTGATGATTCCCACTACCGTTTGACAAAGTGCTGAAACATCTGTTTGATGCTGCACTTGTATTTCACACGATCAATAGATTCTAATGGAGTTCAGTTTTCTCATATTTCACTCTGAAAATGTATGGGGATGACATCATCGATGCACGGATATGAAAATCCTGGGATTTATTCACATCTGATGTATGAGTTGATACTTGATCCCAACACACAGAGATGGCTTTATCTACTTTATCTACAAATTACACCTGAGACCTCATCACCCTCTTGAGATTTGACTGGATTCCTTTTCTTGTACATAGTTATGAATACTGTAGCAAGCTGAAAGTATTTATAATCTTTGTTGAATTTCTAAATTGCGTTTGGCAGCCATGTTGCATTACTCAATGAATAGCTTTGGAAGTAGAGTTGACAACAATAATTATTTCCAAAATACTTTATTAATTCTACTGCCTGGAAAACAATTTTCTTTTTTTAAATTTTCTTTTCTTTTTCTTCTTTTCCAGCCCTTTGATATTTCCGCCATGTTTGGTTCTAAAATGAGCCAATTGTGATGCCCTGCAGCAAGTCGTTTATTGTCAGTGTAGATCTGGATTCCAACTGAACAGTACACGCCGAGGCAACGTCTCACCGAGGCAATTTATCCTCCAGGATAAATGTTTATCATTTTCTCCGGAAGCAAATTAGGACAAACTAAATAAATCATATTGCTTTTTTTCTTGGAATAACTTTAATTCATGTTGCTATAACCTTCCACCGAGTAAAGCAGCTACAGAAAACCTTTGCTCCTGATGATTTCAGGGTCACTTATAAAACTTGGACAAGGAACTTTTTTTTTTTCTTTATTAGATCTAACTCAGTTGTATATTCCCTGGATCAGAGTACTAAATAACATAATAATACTATAGAAATAGTTGTTCTCAATGTATAGTGTGATACCCTTACTTTTGTTTTTTATACATTTTTAATACATGTTTATTTTGTGTGACCCAAAACGCCTCAATGTGACTGAGACAATAAAGGATATTTCTATTCTTTTCTCTGCAGGGTTATTCATTATCAATCTTAAAACAGTTAAGCTAATAAAAACGTAAACAATTTTAAACACATAACTTTAATTCATATGTACAATACTTGTGGTATTGCTTCCACTCTGACACCTTCCTTGCATGCAGCAGATTATGACTATGAGAAGGTGAGTAGCTTTCTACAAATGTCTGAAATAAATTGTCTATTAAGATCATACTTGGGATATTTGTGCTTTCTTGATAGTGACATTAGACTATTAGACTTTATGACACTAATATTTACTGTTATATTGTATAAATAATTGACCAACAGTCAGAGCCAGCTTGTTAATGTCTTATGATTGCAATTAAGTCGTTCTTTATGCAAATAGGTTAAAAAAAAAGCACAACTTTGTATTTTCTGATCGACATCAGGAAATTTGGACTTTTTTCAAACAAAACTTTTTTCAAATGAGCTCCATCTTCTCTGAATGAGTCTCGACTTATCTGGCAAAAAAATACAAATGAAAAACACCAGGAAGCTTTGCACCGTGCAGTGAGCTCAGAACCTGCTATTCATTTAGGAGAAACAGAAAATCAGTGAAGGAGTGCAGAATGGACTTTCTACTGATAAGTATGACAGATGGAAAAGCTAAATTCATTGAACTATGAGATCTATGAATAATTCATCAGCAACACCTAAGAAAGGATTTATTTTTATATGACTACAGGCTCCGGCGTCTAAAGTCAGTCCCAAATGATCGGCATGCTGCTTGTTTTAGTTCTTTTATTGGTTCAGCACATCGGAATGAGTTAAAGGTTCATTAGCAGTTTTCCAGAATGTTAAATCATGTTGGACGTTTTAACTATGCATGTAGTTAAACAAAGCACTAGTTATCTTTTTAAAGGTACTTTAACCCTGTGAACATTATTTTGTGGTTTTAAAATGCTAACTTTGTAAACCTTTGTGCAGGATTCACAATTACACAAGATATGTTTTTTTTTTGTTTTGTTTTGTTTTGTTTTTCATCATACATCGAGTTGATTTAATCCTGGCTCTTTCACATTGCTTTGACTCTGACATGAACCAAACCAACATCTTGTGACGGCATCGAGTCATCAACATGCAATTATCATTAGTTTAAAATTCTGAAATAAACTTTTCTTTTCATTAATAAGAAAAATGATCTATTAAAGCTTTGAATGTGGAGTAACTTTAGCCTGAAGATAATGATATATTTCTTTAAAAAACTTCAAAAGTACTCTCAGATCAGTGCGGCTGTATTTTTTTTTTTGCTTGAATGCTCGGTCTCCTCAAGTCCCCGGTGGGTCCTGGCAGATGGTCATTCATGTTGGGCCAGATTCTGGTTCTGCAGCTCCCATCAGCTGGACCGGTCCGATCTGAAACAACCAACCAGGCTCACACACACCATCCCATCAGGAAGTCAATCTCCACTGATTCATTTCTCTTATATAATACTTCAAAATTCCTGTTTCTTATTTGTAAAGTTCTTTTTATTATTATTTGCATTCTTATGATCCATTGATCCTTTTTGTGTGTGTTAGTTTTTTGATTATTTATTTGTTATTATTGTCCTTAGGGTCTTGCCTTTTCAGTTAATTCCTTGTGTTGAGATTTTCAGTTATTTCTCATGTTCTCTTGCTGTTTATTTTGATAAATAATATGCAATATGTATTTTTCCATTAATACATATTAATGAAAAAAAATCTCAGACTCTGACTCATATTAGAATTTTGACTTATCACAATATTGTCTAAAATTTCAGACATCATTGATTCCGTTGTTTTCATTATGGTGAAGGTTGTGTCATAAATCAGTTCAGTTCAGATGTATTTTTCACTCTACGTGTCAAATCAAATTCAAAATCTTCATCTTTTGTAGCTTTTGTAGGTCTTGTAGAGTTTTATACTAAGTCGCCTTAATATCAGAACTTTTATTTCAAATTGTTCTGCAAAACAATGCTACACATGAACCATATCCAGATAGTGGATTGTTTTTGAATAGACAGCCTTTAGGGAAAATAATGTCAAACTTGATGGAGAAGATCCAATTTTAACAATCCAAATGTTTTTTTCCCCCTAATTTCCAGAAACCTGGATTGCTCTGGTAACTGTAGTGAAGGTAATGGCTTCAAATAGCTCACAAAGCCAGACGCAGGTCATCAAAGTCACTTGTCACCATCATTTTAACACTCGTCCGTTCTACACGTGAGCCAGCAGCTTTGCAACACTCTGACTCCTGAACTGTTTCAAGTCTTTACCCAGGAGGCAGCTCTTTTATTCTGTCACATTGCATTATAAATTAATCCTCAGCTGTCTGACCCACAATTTTCTTCAAGCTGTTTCAGTGTGCAGACTCATTTTTGACTGCTGTCATTTTTTATGAGAGGCCATTATTAACCCATATGGACTTTTCATTGCTAAAGAAACTGGGTGTATATATATATATATATATATACATATATATATATATATATATATAAAAAATTCCCTTCTCACCCACCGCGGGTGGTTCTTATCCTCTGAGCTCGGGTCCTCTACCAGAGGCCTGGGAGCTTGAGGGTTCTGCGCAGTATCTTGGCTGTGCCAAGGACTGCACATTTCTGGACTGAGATGTCTGATGTTGTTCCTGGGATCTGTTGTAGCCACTGCTCCAGTTTGGGGGTGACTGCCCTGAGGGCCCCGAGGACCACAGGTACCACTGTGGTCTTCACCTTCCAGGCCCTCTCCAGTTCTTCCCTGAGGCCCTGGTATTTCTCCAGTTTCTCGTGCTCCTTTTTCCTGATGTTGCAATCACTTGGTATTGCTACATCTACCACAACGGCTTTCCTCTGATGTTTATCCACTACGACAATGTCTGGTTGGTTCGCCATTACCAATCTATATATATATATATATGTATATATATATATATATATATATATATATATATAATATATATATATATATATATATATATATATATATATATACACACACTGGTCACTTTAGCTTGTCCACTCCACTGCTGCTGCTTGTCTTTTTCCTACTCACCTAAAATGAATGACACATATTTTTGTTGAGCTGTTTTGTTTATAGGTTCTCTGTCAGTCTGCAGAACATTCATTAGGATTAGTGCAAGCATGTAACATGTGATACATTCATCTCTTGTCACGTCTTTAAAACATCTTATCTGAGTTCAACAGGAATTCTGCTGTATGTCTTGCAACCTTTAACTCAAAGGTACTTGCTGTTTATTTCCTTGGAATAACCTGACTTTATAGACATTTGGATTCTTTTAAAAGGGAGAGAGGAGTTAAGATGTGTATGTCAGCTGGAGACACTTAAGGCCATTTCATAGCATAGTCAAATAACTATATGTCAACTTCAGTTGGTATGAAAATGCTGTATATATCAACAACAGACTGAGAGAAATCTCTGTTCATGTAGGTTTGGGACACCTTAATTTTTAGGTCTGCTTAAAAAACAAAATCGTCCAGCTGCAGCTGATCCAGAACGCTGCTGCTGGAGTTCTGACTAAAATCAGGACGATAGAGCATATCACCCAGTTCTAATGTCCTTCCACTGAGAAAATAGACTTTAAAATACTGTTAGTTCATAAATCACTGAACAGCTTAGCACCACAAAACTTTAAAGATCTCTGTAGTCTTATCAACCTTCCAGACCTCTTAGGTCTTCTGGTTCTGGTTCTGGTTCTGCTGTGCATCCCCAGAATCAGAACAAAACACACAGAATCAGCATTTAGCCTCTATGAACCACAAACCTGGAATAAACTTCCAGAAAACTGCAAAACTGCAGAAGCACTGACTGCCTTTAAACCTAGACTTGAAAAAACACACCTGCTCAGATTCGATCAATAAAACATCAGACATTGATCAGCATACCTAATGTGTATTTTGATGTTTACTGTTATGTTATGTTATGTTATGTTTACTGCTTCTTACAAAAAACCTGACTCTCTTTTGGAAAGATCTAGAAAATAAGTTTCCCTTCAAATAGTTTCTTACAACTCTTATAGCTCTGACTTCCTTTCAAGCACCTCAATGATAATAACACAAGCTTCTGCTTTGGTAGTAAGTTTTATTTTATTCTGAAAACCACATTTCTTCATAGCAATTTTTTTATCATCATAATTGGACCGTTGTTTATATGTCATATGAAGCAGGAGATACAAGGGATTTTCCTGCTTTTGTATTTATCCGTTGTGATTGAAATAGGTTTAGTGCTGCTTCACTAACAAGTGGCTGAGTAAAATGTGGCTCTGCTATGTTACTTTTTATTTATTTTTGTCCCTCTGAGCCTGGCTGCTCTGAGCGCAGCGCTGCAACAGAAGGAGGAGAGGTGGACAGAAGGGGGAGTGCAAGCGACACGTGAACATCATCCCTCTGTCTCTGTTCTCTCCTTCCTCCTCAAGTCTTGATGCCATTTCAAGGTTATGTCTAAACACAGGTGTCTGCCAACCCTCAGATTGAGGCATAATCGAACAGACCACTGGAGGCGGAGGAGGGGACCAGACAGAGGAGCGTGCAGGAGATTCATTTTCGGTTACTTTTGTATTGCTTCAATATATTAATGCGCGTTATACATTTTTATTTGAAATGTGTTTATTTCATAAGGTTTTTTGGGGGAGGGTTTGTCTCCCTTCTGCCACTTGGTACCTTCAGTTTGTGAGGTATCCACGCATGCAAAACAGGCACCACTGATTAAGAATAACGGATATAAATGCATACATTTAGCCTAACTGTGTAATCCATGAACTCTTCTTTTTAGCGATATACTGAAATGTATACATTTTTCAAATCCAACTGGATGACATGTGTGATAAACTAATTAAATGCAGCACTGTCATAATTCTGGATGATTGCGGGCGCCAATAACTTGTTTGATACTCATTTTATATTTACATTTTTTTCTATTATTTTTTGAAAGGCATGCTCATACTGGCAGAGTTCATGTTCAAATAATGGAGAAGAAAATCATCAGATTTTATTCCCTGCAAAGTTAAAAAGTAAGTTGGTTAAATTCACATTCCGTCCATTGATTTGAATACCTGTGTTATGAAACACGTGCACCTCAAGTTTGAAGAGACTTCCAGGGGAAAGCCCCTGTTGAAATTCTTAAAATAATTCAAATGCACATATTCTTTGAAGTAGAACAATGTCACTTCCCTCAGGAGGCCTGATTTAGCATGAAAACACTGGCAAACGAAGAAGTTCCCACGCCTCAGCCTCTCACTGCTAATCCTCATCAGATGGCTGGAGGTAGCAGAAGTCTATTTTTTTAGCGTGTCTAGGTGAGAATGTGTGAACAAGAGGAATTCGGTCCTCAGGAACCCAACCTAGATTCTTATTACTCAACCAAGTGAGGAGGAGAGTTTATTGATGTCTCTTCATTAAAATTAATCTTGAGCTTTTTCAGAGCTTAAGTGTAAATAAATAAAGCCTTTCTTCAAAGGTGCATTGAAGATAAAAATTGCTGCATGCAGTTGTTAGGCCTCCATTCTTGCTAAAGCGGACTGATCGAACTGCCTCTCCCAGGTTTCATTATTGGACAAGTCTTTTGCCAAAGTTACTGAGGTGATAAAGGTGTCAGACGTTCTCGGCCCGACGTCAGGGGACACCGACCCAAATATGAGGCACAGATTCACGAGTCGTTTTATTTTTTCTTCTGACCTGCTGTGCGGGAAGAAAGAGGTTTAAAACTGCTTATGCACTGATTCACCACTTCACTGCGTCTGTAGAACAGATTTTTACAAACGTCCATATCTGAGATGTCAGAGACATAAACGTATGTTATTACACTGAGAATGAAACTGGTTAGTCTGCTATGAGCAGTGCTGTACATTCAGGTCTTAAGGTTGTCTTGTAACATCCTAGGATCAGCGGTTTATACAGAAAAAAAAAAAAAGAAAGGAAATAAAATCAAGGTATTTCAGCCTGGCTGATGGAGCATGATTGAGGCGCTGAGGACTCGCCCTCAACATGCACGCAGTTGTTTCTCATGTGAACCTTGATTTTCAAGCACACAGTAGGGGTCGGCACAGAGATATGGATCTGGGAAAACTGTTATGGATTTTTGTAACTGTGCACCAGTCCATTAATGTGCTAGGCCACAGGGATTTGTCACAATAAACCCACGAGCCAGCACACCACAACCTAGACCCGTTAATTGGGTGCACACAGATGAAACCGGTATTGATCTTTTTAAAGTCATTTAGGAATTGTTGGGGAAACAAGTGTAGTCTCACTGTGTCTTGTCTTTTTGCCAACTGAAATATCACAGACCAGTGAGGAAAATTTCCAAAGTATGGATGTCCTCCTGCCTTTCATGCTGGATTCCTTCTTACTCTGGAGGATTTTAGACTTTTAGGGATTCTTTTTTTTTTTTTTCCTTAAACCATATCTGTCTTATCAAAACTGAATATACTGACGGCTAATTCACCTTAGGCACAGTGGAATAGTTGACGGTACTTTCTCACCTTTCAACATTTTCTGCTCAGTCCTCAGATGTAGCTCTTATTTTCGGAGTCCTCTGTTTAACAGTGGGATGAGTCTTCTGATGTGCTTCCACTCTGCTTTGTTGAACTTTTATCCCTCTGTGCCTAATTACCCTTAACCCTTTAGGTCCCCTATGCTGCTTACTGTCCATTTCTGTCCATTAAATTAGTGACTTGACTATTAGGTAAATTAGTCAAGTCACTAATTTAAGAATTTAAGTTAATGTCAATGTCCTTGCTGATGAATGCAGGGTTAGTAACTTTGTACATTGTTCTGCTTTAATAACTACTGTTTTTAAATAAAAAAAGATCATAAGAGCAATGAGTTTACCGTTTGAATCAGATCAGACATCATGACAAACAAAATGGTTTCAAAGAAACTGAGGAAGTGGGAGGAGCTTCATCTTATGTTCGTGACGATCGCATTTATTATAACTGAGAATAAAACTGTTTCTGTGTCCCTGAAGAATCTCGATCATATAGCTTTCAAGATTCCAAAAATCTGCCAACACTTTTAAATCAAAGATGTTCAATAACAGTCAGGGTTTGAACACATAAAAGAATGTACTGTCATAATGGGGTTTTCATGTACAGTAAGATAAAATAACATATAACAAGATAGCTTAATAAGGAGATAAATGCAAAACTTACAGGCAGACGTACGGAAGAATAACCGTACAGTAGAAGGAAACAATGGGCAGAGAAAGAGAAGGGGAGGGAAGAGCGAGACAGCAAGTGAAAAGCCCAAAGTGTGGCTCCACCTCAAAGAAGCTCTTAAGATATCTTAGCAATGCCATCCAGACCACAATTTTAAGTGTCCTACTCGTTGTCTTTATTTATCAGCGAAGAGAAAAAAAAAATAGGAGGAGAGAGAAGAGCAAGACATCCTGAGACTGGGAATCAAACCGAAGACAACCTCACTGAGGACTGCAGCCTCTGAACCTGGGCCCATGCTCCACCAATTGAACCTCCCAATCAGTCAAACGAGTTTATGTGTATAGCACATTTCAGAAACAAGGCAGTTCAAAGTCGTTTTTAAACACTCTCGTAAAGACACCTTTGCAGTACTCAATGCAACTAAGGATAAATGCACAGATGAGTTTCTGTAGATCTAGCTGGGACATTCCATTTTCAATCACTTAGTTTGACTTATTTTTTTAGTGGTATTTCTATTTAATCCATCTTAACCATCACCTTTTCATTCTTTAGCGATTCCTTAGCATTTTATTTTTCATATGAAATTAAATGGAACTGTTGTAACGGAAATAATATCCCTTCCAATAAAGTATTCTGTTTCAACTAACTTAAAGTCACCAACTCGGGTAGCCGACATGTCACAATGATGTGTGTGTGTGTGTGTGTGTGTGTGCGCGCGCGTGTGTGTGTGCGCGTGTGTGTGCGCGTGTGCATGCGTGTGTGTGTGTTTAAGGAAGCGCTGGCATCACAGATCATGCAGCTCTAACTAATGACTGTCATTCAGCTGCTTCACCAACAGAGCTCTGCTGTTTGCAAGCACATGCAGCTGAGCTGCCTCTATTTAGTCTGTTTGAATAACCAAATATGAACAGCTGCGATTTCATGAGGACAACCTTTTCTTTGCACAAGTTAGGCACAGTCACTGTGAGAAAAAAACAAAAAAGACAACTTGTGGTTCTGTCTGTCTGTTCTCTCCTTCCTGCCAAAAGCACCAGCCCAATTTGGTGCAAGTGCAAGCTGTCAAACAGCTTCCCACTCAAGCCTACTAAGGTGAATTTGAAACAAATTTCTTCACAAAGCTTTTGAAAACATCACAACTTTCAAAAATCCTCAAATATTTCTTAGCTTCAACCAGTTTTGATAACTTTTTTTTCTTTGCTGTGCTTTCATATTAATGTAATAAAAAAAAACATCAGTTTAAAAGGTTCAGGGAATGTAACTGAAGGGTAAAGTACAGAAAAATACTTTAGCAAAGTAAGGCTCTCTATCAGTGGCTGCCAAGGCAGTTGTTTGATTTAACTCTGAATTTTCTTTGGCTTTACATTGATTTTTATTGATTTTTTCTCCAGTGCTGTCATTCAATTACTGTGTCTTGTTTACCTTTGAAAAGTTATTTCAACAAAAAGCAAAAGCTCAAACAAAGAACAGCTTTAGGATAATGCCCCTAAGCTCCTCGTTCTGCTTTATCACTCAGAAACAAGCCGAGAAAGGAAGAGTGAGGAAAAGGGAGAAAGTAGAAACTGGGACAGAGACTGAAGAGGGAGAAGATCAAGACAGACATGCTGCCATGAAGAAACAAAAATCTTGCCACAACCAGGCTTGTATGTTTTTTGAGTAAATCTGCCAGTACTGACGTGACAGCAGGGAAACAGGGAAAGCCTCTTCCAGATGTGACCTATTGATTGAGCTTTAAGGCACGCCATTAGGCGGAGCTCAGACCACCAGGAGAACGAGGCGAGGGAGAGGGAGAAGAAGTTCTGTTGGTAACAGGGACTGAAGTGCTGGGGTTGACACCACAGCAGCTCTGACTTATGTTTAGGTGGTAACTACACAGATGAGTCGGAAGCCTTGATGACTGCAGAGAAGAAAAATGATTGTGCATCTTCTTTTTTTTTTTTTTTTTTTTTTTACGAATAGGACACACATTGACATTTACAGGATGTAACAACAGAGTCAAACACATGAAACAGAGAGCTCTACTGTCTGGAACTAAGTACATGTGGTATTCAGTTTGCCTCTGTGTCAGTCGAATAGTAAATCTTTGTTCACCTGTTTCAGTTACAACCAAAGCGTTTTAGTTGACAGCAGTTATGACAAGGGATTTAAATTTCTAAGCTCATTTGTCAAATCTCCTACATTCCAACATCAAATACTTGCATCTGATGTTATGTTCCAGCTTCTATATTTCATTGTGTTTACAGTTGGGCTGGTATCACTTCACACTTTCCAGTTGCGTCCAGAAAATGCAAACATATTTGTTTCACTGGAACTAAATCGTTGGGGCAGACCAAGACCACATTTTACCAAAAGGAATGGATGGATGGATATATCCATCCATCCATTATCAGTTCACCCTTTTCCCTAGTGGGGTCGGGAGTTGCTATCTCCAGCTGTGTTCCGGGCAAGAGGCTGGATTCACCTTGGACAGGTCGCCATTCCTTAAATATATATATATTTAAAATCCCACACAGAAGAGCAAAAAACCCAAAACAAAACAAAAAACAAAGCCAAGTTTCTATTTGTTCCGGTTTTGCATTGGCCCCTTATTCTTGCCACAAACACACACACACATCCACGCCCACACGCAAATCATTAAACAGGGCATTCCATCGGAAGTAGATCCATACCCAGTCCTCTGCCAGAGCCCTGGCACTATGACATATATTGTATATTTACTCAAATATATGAGCAATTCAATTGGTTGAACTAACTATGAAAAAAAGAGAAAATTATTCATTTGTTTGACAATGTCCAGTTTCATTTCAGAGAATAAACAGTAAAAATAAAAAGTGAGAAAAGACTGCTTTGAGAAAATAGAGATCTGAATGCTTTTGGTCAGTTACTTGGAGAAGTCTTACATTGAACGCTTGCACACTTTGACACATGAGATGCTGTTGCATATTGTTACTGAAACACAGAGTAAAATAAAAGATAAAAATAAAAACTTTAACTTGAGGACACAAGCACAAACATTAAGGAATTAAATTTGACAAAATTTTTAGTTCCATTTGCTCTGTAGTACCTATAAAAGATGAGCAGATGAGACATTATCATATTTTATGCTAAGTTTGAGAGAGTGTCTGAGAATATTTAATAGGTAATGATTTATTACAAATGGTGCAGCTAATTGGCTCCACCCTCCAGGCCCAGGTACCAGCCACACCTCTCAGAAGTGGTCAGCTACTGGGTCCAGCCTTTATGTTCTTTTTGCTCAGCAGTAGTTTTATTTCTTTTCTTATCTTGGATACATGACCTCTGACCTTAACATAGAGAAGTGAGGCCTGCAGTTCTTTGGATGTTGCTGTTGGGTCTTTGGTGATTTCTTGGATGAGTTGTTGCTGGTTCTTGAGGTGATTTTGATCAACCAGTCTCTTCCACGTCAGACTTGAACCGTCTGTACCTCGTGTGTCTCTGCCATCTGCTCTGCTCCCTGCCGCTGGCATAAACCGCCACTGCATCTCTGAACCACAACATCCTCGCACATTTTCAAATCTCACCCCAAAACTCACCTGTTCAGACACCGTTCCACCTTCCAACAGGTCACAGCACAAGCACTCCATTTATATCTTACATGTTCTCCTTACAGCACTTTTTAACCTCTATTTAGGATGTAATTTTTATGATATTGTTAATGCAAAGTTACATGGAGAGTCCTGAAAGGCATTCATAAAAAATGTACCAGATTATTATTAATGTTTTAGTGTGGCAGGTGTGTGTTGATCTCTATAAGTTAGGAAATTTATACAAGAAAAATCCAAATATTCAAAATTTTGTTGCAATTATAGCTTTCCTTATTTTCCATCAAAATATGCTCAGTGAGTACATTTTTCCAATGTGTCAGACTGATGATAATCCTTGTTACCCAAAAGCATTGTCTTTTTGGCAATGGTGAAAGATATAAGTAATTGTTTAGGATTTGGGACCTCACTAATAAATGTTTTGGTGTTCTTACATGACCAGTGATCCTACAATGCAATTTTTAGTAGTCCAGTACTTTGTGAAGATTCTATGATAATTATTTCCATAAACATTGTGAAACTTTAATATTTGATTAGTATTATGTGATCACAAAAAATAATGGATCCAGGACAGTAGAGGCTAAAACTCATGTAAGACCGTTATTGACACGCCTACAGGTGCAGTTTGGTGTCCCTGGTTTATCACCCTGTGAACGGCTGTCCTGCTTTTAAAAGCAGCTAGCTTGCTCTTGTTGTAGCCCGTGTCACCTTGATTTTCAGTGGTGTGCTGGCTCATAACATCTACGACTTTGGGACGGATAGATGGTCATTACGACTGTCATCGCATGAAGTGCATCATGAACAATGGATTGAGGTGAGGATTCAGGGGCAATAATAAGAATGAATGTCACACACCACTGGCTCAAACAGAGAGGATGAGCTGCTGTCATGTGAGACGCCGCTGAGTCAAGCTGACATAGTACTAAACCTCATGGGATGACGCTTAAGCTGTGACATTAATTCTACCACATGTTTATATTTTAATAACTTAGTAATTTTATCCACTGTGGCCTAAAAGTGGCACATAAGACGCAGTATAAGCAAAGTATGACTTACTACCTGGGCCAAGGACACTGAGGATTGTCTACTGGCATCTGAGATGTGGGGCAAAAATTACGTCTCATCATCATTTTGTAACAAAAACACACACAAACAGATCAGTGGTGTGATAGTTAAAACTTTTGTAATCTCATGTCACCCTTGTTCAGATAAAACAACAAGGGTGACATGAGATTACATGTGACCCTTTCTAATCTCATTATTACAATGATGAGATTGGAATAATGATTACATTTTAGGTATCTTCAAACCTAAGATACCGAGGATTCTTAGGTATCAATCAGATCCCAAATTCTGAGATATCTGACATTAATAATTTCTAATGCTTCTACTGCACCAACCAAGGTACTTCTATTAATTGGTAGTGGTATTGAATAAATTATTTTTAACAAGTTTCAACAAATTAATTCCATTTTTTATATTTCAAGCTTGAATTTCTTCACTGATAGGCTAACTCCTTTTAACACAACTTGAACAAACAGCCGTCTTTTCCCATTCTACGTTATGATGTCACCCCCTCATCAAAATAATACCTGGAGAGTTGTCTTGATTCTTTCATGCGTGTTTGAGAAACGCCTGTTCCGTGTTTCCTGATTGTCTTAAACCCACCTGTGTTCCTTGTTCTTTGTCGGGTCCTCGTCTGGCCTCATCTTGTCCTGTCTGCCATCTGTTATTATTTGTTGACACCAGTTGCTACTTGTTTTCACCTTCCGCTCATTCTGTGCTGCCTGGATTTTGGACTTTGTATTTCTCGCATCTTCATTAAAATCCTCATTTATTCTCAACAACCTCGGTCCGTTGCATCTGCCTTTGTAAATCTGAAGTAGTTATACAATATTGATTTTGGAAAATGGGAACTAAGGATACAAATGAACTTTCCTCGAAAGATCCCAATTTGGAGGGGGCAGGGTGGAGTCTGGACAATGTGCAACTTGCTCCACCAGAATTCTCACAGCATCATAAAAAATGTGCTACTCTTATGTATTGAACCCACAGCTCTTCTGTAAAATCCATCCATCTATCCATTTTCTTACACCCTTGTCCCTGGGGTCAGCCGGGGTCAGCCGGGGTCAGCCGGGGTCAGCCGGGGTCAGCCGGGGTGCTGCTGCACATCTCCTGTGAACATTTCGGGCAAGAGGCGGGGTCACCCTGGACAGGTCGCCAGTCTGTCACAGTTCTGTAAAATTTCCAATCACAACTTCCCCAAAATACTGCAAACATGATTACAAACAACAAACAACTAGGTAAATGTAAATATGATTTATTGAAGAGCATGCTAAAAAACATACTGGTATAGCAGTATATTGGGAAATTAACAGTCAGAATCGAGCTGCTGAATGACTCGAGCAATGAGGTTTATTGGGTTGACATTAGTTTGTGGACATCTTTCAGAATCATTACAGTAAGGAGCATTTTTTCCCCTCACTTTCCAGTTCCAAACAAATAAATTACATCAATCAAAAACTGTGAGGATAAAATACAGATTTTCTGTATTTATTTTAGTGAATTTAATTTGGTTAATTTTAGTCCTGGTGTTGTCATATTGCCCTTGATTGTTTCCAGCTTACTCTTGTTCCCCGATTATCCCATGTTTGTTTAATCTCACCTGTGTCGCCTGTTCGCTGCTGGATCCTTCGTTATTGTTTAGTCATTCTGAGTGTTTTGGTCCCTGGTGTTTCATCCTGTTGTATCTGGATTTGCCAACTGATTTTAGAACATCATAGGTTATCTCATCTTTCCCGATGGAAAGGTGAGATAATACAAGGTGATAGATACATGTGGTCTTACCACATGTATCCTCATCTCACCAATCACTTCAACATCTTTTAACTTGTAACATTTAACCTTCTAACATTCATGCAAACAGATTGCATAAATGTTACAAACCTGGTTTGAACTACTTATTTCCATATGTGGAAGCTCTGACTGGAGGAAGATATTTTGGGAACAAAGGATCCCAAAACAGATCCTTTGTTCCCAAACACAAGAACAGAGTCTCTAAGACTCACCAGAGATTCCCCAAAAATACTTAGATATTTTGTATTGGATCACCAGATACTCTTCATCTAATATATTGAAGCCACATGTACTGTCCAGTACATGTGCCTTTCTATACCAGGAAACCATTACTTTAAAATTCTTTTTTTGGCCAAAAAACGAGGATGTTTTTACTTTTGTCAGATATTCAACCTGTTGTAACCTTTTGAAAACATTTCTGCTTTTCCACCAATCCGTAGTTGTTGTAAAACAGCAAATGTAAACTTTGTGTTTTCCTGTTAGTAAAGAAAAGCGCTCCCTTAATAATCTGAAATAATGACATTTTTTTCTGCTGCTCTGTCAGCAAAGGAGTGGTTGATGTGAGTAGCCTTGAAATTGTAGGGAAATCTATTTTGATTTAGGAACCAGAGGAACACAGTTTTGATTGGCATCCTTCAATAAAAACGGGGCCATCTGAAACTGCTTTTGAGAGACAGATGCTGATTTCATATGTCACGATAAAGGTCTTGTTAGGTCTTCTGATCCCCACACAAGCTGAAATGTCTCTTCTTGCCCTTTTTCTGTTTCTTATCTCCTTTTTTTGGCGTTCTCCCCCAACAGCTCGCATTAGCGTCTGTGTGTTATTTTCCATCTCTGTTCAGGATGTGTCTAACTGATAATGTCATGGCCAGTGAACTGTGTTGTGAAGGTGACAGACTCACACTGTCAACACATTGCAATAATTGGCAGCTGTCAGTGTAAACATCCATCCCACCTGGGTTAAACAGCGTACAACTGTGTGTATTTTGAACTCTGTGGTTTTGTTTCTACATTTTTTATGTGTCTTGCTTTCAGGACTAGGGAAACAATGTGAATGTGATGTGATGAAACATGAAAGAAACTGGTAACTTTTTCCAAAGTACAGAGAGGTATTTTTTAGCAGATCAAATTCAGTTTTAAAGATATGTTAGGTATTTCATGTATTAAAAGTGATTTTTATTATTTGATTCAAGCACAAATAAGCTACTTTAGCAGTAGCTTAAAGTATGCAGCTTTCACAAAAAAATGTTTTTTACGTTTGTTAAATATGTCACCATTTCGTGTCAATTATTAGACAGATAATCTGAAAAGATCGATCTGATCCACCTTCTCTCAGTGCAAGTACTGCCATCTGAAGAAATGAAAACACAACCAATCAGAGCCAGGAGGAGGGTTTTAGCGCTGTCAATCAAACACATGTACTTGCTGCTAAATGTGATAATAATGGAGAAGCAACTTACCATTACAGGAAAAGTGTTTATCTGCTGTCATCAGTGGCAATGTTAGCTAGCCTTAGCATTCACAGCAGCCTATGCTAGCCGCAGCACAACATATATTGCTTCTAAACATGTAAAGCACTTTGAATTCCTTTGTTGCTAACAATGTGCAGTTAAACTAAAACTGCCTTGTGTCATCTTTGGATTATTTTAGGTTGATTATAATTGTCAAGGCCTTTCCATCTCATTTTACTCCTTTGTGTTTCTTTTACCCATTCCATTAAAATACCCTCATTAGTTACATTGAGTTCTGATGGCCCTCACTAACGTGACCCATAATCAAAGCCTGTCAGCCCCCTCCTTTGCAGATGCTTACCCTGAACTGTTTTTATCTGTATTTCAGTTGATTTTTTTTTTTCTGGAAATCATATTTATTTATTTTTTTAACTTTTAAACTTTTTTTCTTCAAACAGAGATTACCAGCATGAACCCATTTATGGACTTTGGTCTTGATTGTGAGCCTGTGTGATCCTCCAGAAAAAAATTATTTGGGTTTAGAATTCCACATCTAAGCCAAATGCAGTGTTATAATACAACTTGTGGACTTCTTGTGGTCCAGATCAGTAATCCAGATCCGTTTATGGGTCCAGGCTAAATGTTGCATCTGGAGTTAGGATCTGTCCTGACTAACTATATTTAGAAGTTCTAAAACCTACAAGAAAATAATTATTTACACCAGGCTTTCTTCAGGTTGAAAGAAAACAGCATCTAATGTTGTACTTTAATTCCCCTGAAGTTCAGGGTTCACAGACAACTCAACAACAAAGGGTCACAAAACAGCAGGAGATTACAGCCTTATTGGAAAATGGAACAAAAGCTGGAAACTTCTAAAAATATATATTTTTGACAAGACAAAAGTTCACACACTCCCAGTTGTACCTGTTGACAGTCGATGCTGGAGGATGGCCTTATTGCACAGTAATGTAAATGAATAGTCTTTGGAGCTTCATATGCTACAGTTGAATTGAAAAATGTGTGCAGGGTTTTTTTCATATGAGATGTTATTCTAACAGCTGGTATAATCTGCATAATCATTGCAGCTGTTCCACTAAATAGGAATAAACATATTTTTCAGTCTGGGTAAACTGCTAGTGAGGATTAAGTGTTGGATTAATTTATAGTTTTCATCCAGGTGTGGAACAAAATTTTAAAAGTTGTAAATAAAACAGAACATTTCAAAGACTTCAAATTTATGTTCAGAAATGTATGTTTACAGACACTCAGCTGGAATAAGCTTGATAGACTGGTGAAAAGACAAGTTGTTCCACCAAAAATCTTCAATTCAAACAATGTAGAAAAACATTTGAAAAAAGTTTCAATCTGAAACCTGTTTACCTTTGGACAGGTCGTATTTGCAAGTCTCACACCTTTGCTTTTGCACATTTTTACCTTTCTATTTACATTATGTTGCCTTTAAAATAGTTTCCAAAGAAGTATTTTGATAGATATTATTGAAGATAAATTATCCTAAAAATGCTTAGTCTCTTCAATAATTTACAATTTTCCACCTTTTTTTAAAAAAAATATTCAGGCTACATCCTCATTCTATTGGTAGTTTTGTTTTTCTTTTAGGACATAATTATAGAATCTGACTCCTGGTCAAACCATTGCAACTCTGAGCAACTTCCTGCTTTTACTTGACATTTTTAAAATGAAGAGTTTATTAAAAATCATATCTTTAACTGAGTCAAACTGGGATCTGAGAATCCATTCAAAACTGTAAATATTTTTAATTATTTTGGCAACAGCAGATTTCAGATTGAAGAAAACATTTCCCATGGTGTTCGGTTATGACTATTTGCCTTATTAATAATTAGATTTTTTCAACATGTTGCAGTTTGGTAATTAGCATTTTTATCTGCATGTTTCTTATTACTGTTGATAAATTATTTTAGCCAGTTCTCTTTTAAAGGAGCTCGACTCCACAGCGGTAATAAAGTAAGAATCCATGCCGTGCATTCACACTTAATGAACAAACTGATTTTTATGGAAACTGAAATGGAGAATATTAAAATTTTAAATAGTTTTCTCATTTCTTCGAAGATTCTTTCAGTCATTTTACAGTCCAGACATCTCCCTAAAAGCTGATGAGCAGACAGCTCAATTTCCTGAAATGGAGCAATTCGACTGTCTGGATCCTTTAAGGTAATGGGACTTCAATGCTGATCTAAATAGGACTTGGACACGCAGGCATTTAGATTAATTCAGATCAGTTGGACCGGCTGGACCTGTGATATCTCCACAGCTCATCTTAAATAATACCGTGTTACATAAGCTGGTGACAGTCATCTGAAATAAATATTTTACTGGTGCATGCAATATTCTAATGTGGAAAATGGGTTCTTTCATTAATTCCTTCAGTAAGATATAATTACTTACATTATATGAGTTGCCTCCATAGTAACAACTTTCAATCTAGCCAGTCTAGATTTAAATTAAAATAAAACTGCAAGTATTTACTATGAGATATGATATTATGATAGCCTGACTGTGTTACATCTGTTGCCTCTTATAGCTGCCAGTGCAAAATGGAAATGCAATTTAATGTCATACATAGTTAACCCGTTAAGTTCAATTAGATTTTTCTTTCTCTTATATATCTTCCTCATAAAAGGGACATTCTAAAAACTCAACTAGAAAACTCCTAAGAGTGAAGATGTGTTCCATTTCCCTGCTTCTGATTCATGACTTTGAAGCGATTAGTTACTTTTTCAATTAAATTATAAAGTAAGCTTATTGGATGTTTTAAAATGTGCACATATTCTACAGTTAACTGGGTGTGGGGGGCAAGTTCTCCCTCAACAGACACTGGACTGTGGATAACAACAACAAAGTGTGGCAGCCTCTCCTGAAAAAGACGGCGAGGAAAGTGCAGCTTATGGAAAGTAATTGAGAGTCTGCTGGGTCAGTTAGGAGCGTAGTTGTGTTGTTTTGCTGACACGGGTCCTCATTAGAACACGTTGCTGATTAAAAACAATCCCATCTTGTCGTCCTCCGTATTCCACCTCCTCCCTGTGTTTCTCTTTTTCTCGGTCTGTCCGTCCCCTTGCTGCCAGTTCAACATCAAAGGGATCAATTTGCATATTGAGAGAGGGGCGTACTCAGAGCCAAACTTGTTCAGCTAGCCAGTGTTCTGGTGCCGTTCTAATGCATACTGACAGATGAAAGGGAAGCTGCTCCACTAACCCAACATGCAGCCTGCAGAATGTTTACGAGTAGACGTTAACATCTATCTATCTATCTATCTATCTATCTATCTATCTATCTATCTATCTATCTATCTATCTATCTATCTATCTATCTATCTATCTATCTATCTATCTATCTATCTATCTATCTATCTATCTATCTATCTATCTATCTATCTATCTATCTATCTATCTATCTATCTATCTATCTATCTATCTATCTATCTATCTATCTATCTATCTATCTATCTATCTATCTATCTATCTATCTATCTATCTATCTATCTATCTATCTATCTATCTATCTATCTATCTATCTATCTATCTATCTATCTATCTATCTATCTATCTATCTATCTATCTATCTATCTATCTATCTATCTATCTATCTATCTATCTATCTATCTATCTATCTATCTATCTATCTATCTATCTATCTATCTATCTATCTATATCTATCTATCTATCTATCTATCTATCTATCTATCTATCTATCTATCTATCTATCTATCTATCTATCTATCTATCTATCTATCTATCTATCTATCTATCTATCTATCTATCTATCTATCTATCTATCTATCTATCTATCTATCTATCTATCTATCTATCTGCTCCCTGTAGTTCAGAGAATAGACAATAAAATAGTTTATTGTAACATCTTAGCACCACAATGCATTAAACTATGGCTGTGTGGCACAGTTGTCGTCTTGCAATCGGAAGGTTGTAGGTTTGATTCCAGCTTCCTCCTTCCACATGTCGATGTGCCTCTGGGCAAGGCACTTAACCCCAAATTGCCCACTGGTCTTCATATCGATGTGTGAATGTGTGTGCGATTGTGAGTGTGAATTGGTGGATGTGACTCTAGTGTAAAGCACTTTGAGTGGTCAAAATGACTGGAAAAGTGCTATATAAGTTCAATCCATTTACCATTTAAACATGTGCTGTTGTATCAACCTTCCAGAACCTCTCAGGTCTCCAAAATCTGGCTCTGCAGAACCAGAACTAAACGAGGAGAAGCAACATTCAGCTTCTATAAACCACAAATCTGGAACAAATTTCCAGAAAACTGCAAAACAGCCAAAACACTGAGTTTCTTTAAATCAAGGCTAAAGAGTTGCCTTCGATTAGTAAATTGGAAATGCACTTCTTTTCCTTTACAAATCTATATTCCACTAATGTCAAAAAACACTGGAATAACTCTTTGTTTTGAATAACTAACAAACATAAGGTTACTGTGACTTCAAATCCTGTATTTTTCTTAGTGTTGGTTCAAAGTTTGAAATTTTAGTATCATGCATCTTTTCTGCTTAAACCAAACAAAATAAGCTGCCTGAGTTTTTTACTAGCTGCTCTCCCACTTCACTCACCTACATTCCAGTTGGTGCTTTGTTGCGACTTCCTTAGAGACACATTTACTGTGGATCAGCCTCTATCCCCCATTCTGTGTTTTCACATGTAAAACAAAGACGTGGTGGGCCCAGCCTGAGAGGTGATGTGACATTCATGATTATTGTTCTGTATGTTTCTGGTGTTCTGATCAGACAGACTCAGCTCCAAAGAATCAGGATGTTTAGCAGACCAAGCAGCAGCTTCACAAATAGAGTATCAGATTCACTTTGAGAGGAATCCAGAGTGGATCAAGCAGAACCTGATTGACCTGCTGGGTTCATGTGTTATGTGTATTCAAGTATGTTTACAGGTCTGCTTTAAATCAATACATTTACTAAGATTGTGACTTCTGTTTCATTCCAGCGCAAAGACTCACACAATTCTGTCAAACCAAGCCGTTTGCTTTCACATTCCTCTGACTTTGTGAAAGGTATTTTCTTCTTTTCCTAAGAGTCCAAAGAAGCACAAATGACCAATGTCTTCAATTTATGTTTTCTTGCGTGTTTATTTCTACAGTAACCTTTCCATACTTGTTTACTGTAAAATATGCAGCACTATGGCTCATGTAAGGGTGAGAAAGAAAATGTCAGAGTGATTTCAGAGACTAAGAAAGGTTTCATCTGTATTTGTTTGACAGTAATAGTTAAAATCATACAACGTAACCAACTGAAATCTGTGTGAGATGATTGGTGTTAGAATGAATCTGTATTTGATAGAAGCATAATGCATGAAAAAGACTAACAACCAGACAGCATATGTCTCATTCTATTTGTAAGAGTTGACTTTACTTATTTGACCGTCTTCACTTCGTGTCCTACTTTATTGAACATCAAGCTGCAAGCTCTTCAGAGGTTTCCCTCTGAAAAAAGGATGAGATATGGATGTGTGTGGTGAGATGTACAGGAGACTTAGAAAAAAGTGCTTTATAAAAACAACATTTTTAATGATAAGATTTTACCATTTTTCTCATGCTTAGTTTTGTTATATTACTTGGTAATGATCTTCTAATTCTTTTATCTTATTTTTTTTCCAAGAAGGTGAAATGTTAATAAGCAAACAGATCTATGAAGTTTTGTTGAGGCAGAAGCTATTTCCATTTTTTTCCTTGTGAATAATGAAAATGACCCTCAAAGACCATATTTCTGAAATGTACTCATTAGCCGACACAACAGAAAACATTTGACAAGTTAGACAGGCAGAGTGAACCAACTTAAAAAAGAAAAGGAAACTTTATCTGTAAAGAGGAATGAAAAGAAACCCTAAAATAAAGATATTTACAAAAGTATGTCCACCACCTGGAATAATGGCTGTTACTGACCAACATTTTAAGCGTTTAAATGTGTAGGAGCTACATGACTGTTATTCAAAGTCATTGATTAGGATGGACCCAAACACTGGTTTGTAATAATTTATTGCATAATGTTCCCAACATAATTTTTGACAGAGGGATACCTCTGCATTTTGTCACAATCTGTGCAAAATGGAAGGTTGTACAGCTGGTTAGCAGACTGCAGAAAGCCACATTAGATTTTCAGAAAACAGCAACTACATCTGCATCCAAAGACATGGTGAAGTCTCTTCATTCAAGCCTGGCAACACAATCCCAAAAAGTGGAATACCACAACACACTTTACCCCAGATCAGGGACATGACCTAGAGCCCCCCACTCAAACAGAGAGGCAGTGACCCACCAGATTTATCTACAAGCACTGATCATGAAATGAAAGAGTTGTGCTTAAATCCTAAATATGGACTTGCTTGTTCCTGCTTCAGTGAAATGAATCAGGGTTTTGATGTTGATCTGAGATCTTCTTCCACACCATCAACTGGAGTTACAAGAGCACCAAAATTTTGAAACTGGAAAAACTTTCTCAATTTGAAGAGATCCCAACCTGATACAAAGTTGTAAAACTCCAATCTCTATTTTAGTGTCATGTGCAGTGAATAAATGAATAGATGAAGCTGGGCACACACATCTCACTGTATCAAGTTCACTGAGGTGCTGCTACTGGTCAAAGATTAATAACTGGGTTCTTATTCCAGTTCTGGGAGATTATAAACATGATATCCCTGACCTCCTGCTGGACTTTTAATAAGAAACACCTTTTAATAGTTAAGGCAGGCTGGTGGAGACTCTGGCTGGATGGCATATGTGTGTAAAGCGTGGGGATGGTATAGATATGACCTCCATTGCTATATCCATTTGTAACCCTCTAATTTCCATTTTGCAAATCCCCTCATTTGCTGACTATATCTATTACAATCTCAGGCTTGAATGACAAATTATCAGCTTTTAGCTTCTTTCCCATTTTGCTGAGATAACAAGCAATTATCGATTTTCTCATTTGTGTCCTTGACCCGCTTTTACTTTATTTGAATGAACTGTTATGAATATCAGTTTGCTAAATCTTATCCTTCACCAGGACCATTGCTGGTGTATAGAGTCACAGTATGTGTATTATTAAATAAGGTCCATAAAATGACAGAAACAAAATAAACTGATCTCTGAATAGAAAATATAGTCTGTGAAGTCATGATAATATGTACAAATACTGAACGTCAGGTACAGTCTAGTCACAAGTAATGTCTCAAATGCTCCTGTGTGATAAACAGCTTGACTAATTTTCTCTGTAGTTTGTCTTTTGAGTCAGTAAAGCAAAAATATGTCATCTTTTGATTAGTCTTTATCATCTTCTGTATTTTAGAGATCACTCATTTTAAAGTCTGATAACTGTTTTGGTCTCTTAAAGCAACGTTTGCAGTTTGGGAGCTTACATAAAGAAGCTTTTTTGAGCTTTGTATCATGTTATACGAAAGAAAAACATCCCAGTAATGTTGCTTTGATTCTTTTAAGCTTGTTTGAGGAGTTCTTGGATCTCCCATGGTAACCATTCAGGAGTGCCTAAACGCTTGCTCTCTCAAAGCGACGGCCATTTCCACAAAGCTCCTCCTTAGAGCTGTAGCCTCCAGCTGAGCTCCCGCCTGACAGAGCAGCCAAGAGTCAAAGGTCAATTCAAGGCATTAAACTGCAAAGTCAAATTTCTTTTGAATAAAAAAACAAAATAATACAACCTTTTGATAACTGAATGTTACGAAGACTCCAAATGAGCCGCTCAGTTTAACTTTTTGGTTTTTGCTAAGAAAAGACCTTTCACATTCAATGCAGTGAATCCATGTTTGTATCCATCATGTATGTGTGTGGATGTGCGTACATATGTCCTTTTAGCAGATTTTAACTTCTGTTCTTGCAGGCATCTTGAACCAATTTAATTGTGTTGTCCATGTGACAATGACAATAAAGTTTCTATTCTACTCTATTTAGACTTTAGACACAGAGCCATGTAAAATATGAAATAAAAATTTGTTGCAGCCAATTTCTTGCCTCGGGCTGTCTCAGTCATATTTAACACCTGCATATTTGCTCTAATTCAAGGTTTAACGTGTTTACAAGAAAAAAAAAAGTTATTTAAAATTTTTATACATTCATATCTTAAATGTATTCAATGGAGGCAAAGTAGAACCAGTCTGCACCACACCTGCTTGCTTATGACATAAACACAACTATTTGATTTCTTCGTTTAGAAGGTAAAGATTCCCAACACGTTGTATTGTCTCTTTAAATCTCAATGCCACAAACATGTGTTATGGTTTAATTGTCAATTACAAATAACATATTTTGCAATACAATGGCCGTCTGGCTGTGCATCTCAATGTTGTCAATGCAACGCACTGATGACTGGTCTCACCAGTCAATGAGTTCTGGGATATGATCGATGCTCGCTCTGCTGAAACATTTAAATTGGGTCAGAAATATTGTGCTCAACTCCTTAGCTTGACATTACCAAGTTTGAGAATTTATTCCTTTAATCCCCAAAAAGTTCATGGACTTATTATAATATCTACAAACAGTGATATATTTAGTCAATTTAAATTTTTGCACATCATATTTTTTGAGGTCATAGCAATTTATCTAAGTCAACTTCTCCTGTTTAATAGACATGCTACATCAAACAACTAGGGCGCATTCAGAATGGAATCTCACTTCTTAACCAATACAAGAAGATCAGCTCCTCTGTCTGGAAATTATGAACGTCCTTTGCGGTATATCCTTTCTTTATCTCATTGTCTGAGCGTAATGAGTTTGAGAGAAAAAAAAAAAAAGGACTGTGAAAAACAGATTGTGTTGTGCAACAAATGGGGTCAGCATCGAAAATTGCTATTGTTGCTTTTATCTAAGAGTGGATTAACTCTGTCCTGTTATGCTGTTTGGCTAATTCTAATGCAAATTAGTACATTTCTAGTCTGAGATATCAGTATTGGCTGTATGCAGCAATGACTCAGAGGAAGTTAAATGAATACTATAAGAACATGACCTTCTCAATGGAAAATTGTGAAGGTCATTTGACAGATTTTTTTTACATCAATAATCCATGTTTTTGGGGATATAAAGAAATATATCAATATATTTTGCTGATTGTATTTTCTGTACACAACACACTTCACAAGTAATCCAAGAAAGGTCATTTGACTTTTTAATCTTTGTTTCCCACTGTGAGACCACAACTGTGCTGAGTCAGGCAGATCTAAGGAATGAGACACTTTCTGTTAGTGTGACTGATTTACCATTTTCCTTTGGTACTTGGGTGATACCACCAACAGTTTAAAACAGTAATATCCTTTCCACTGACACTGCAATTCTTACAGTTACAACCTTATTATATCAGAGAATTTTACAAAATCACAGTTTTGTGAGAAGTTTCCACCACTTTTAGTGCAAAGAGAAAATAAAACATGCAGGATCCCGGCCCTCAAGGACCAACTTTGGACACGAATGTACTACAGTAAATATCTCTGGTATTCATCTTAGAGTTACACAGAGGTGAGTGGAGGACTCAAAAATTGTGATTGAGTAGTCATTGTAATTTTGTTATATTCTTTATGAGTTAGACAGGAACAAGGCAGGAGCTAGTTTTAAGTCTGTGGTTTAGCTATTGTTGTCCTGGCAATCGCCTGCCAAAATGGCTGTCCGTTACAAAGTGTGACATCATGTATGAACTCTGTATTAGCATATGGTCTTTGAATGGCTGTTCACACATCTATTGTTGTGGATTTCTGTCATGAATACTTATTTAAGCATTAAGCTCCGTTTCTGTTGTTGAACAAAGATGGACCAAACTGAACGTGTTGCTTACAAACTGAACCAGGTCTTTTAGTTGTTATGGTAACATATACACGAACACTGTCCCAGTCGCAGCAGAGGCTTTGTAACACAACATTTGAAGAAAACAGTGAAATGGACAAAATCTGTCACTTTGACAGTAAATGCTGCAGGAGAAGAAAACAGAGCTCTCCACTGGGGGCACCACAGTCCTGTCACAGTGTGGGGGTGGGAGGGGCGGGGTTCTTTACTTGAAAGTAAAGGTTCTTAACATAATTTTTGATAAATGGAAATATGCTCCCTACAGAGCTAACATTTCCCAAGTTTTTATTCCATTGTGTAATACACAATGGAATATATTGTGTAATACACAATGGAATAGGACACTGGACATCTTCTTGAACTAAACTTTCCTTTTCGCTGCACAAAAATGACCAATCATGCAGTTTTTGTGACTGCATGGTCACAAAAATGACCAGGCAGTCCTAACAGAAATGACACCAAGTGTGCCATAGAATTAGAAAATACTAAGCAGCAGTTTTATGTCCTTCCAAGCAAAATTTCAAGACTGTCCATTGTTTATAATATCGTTTCAATTATCTGAATTACAGCTAAGATGAACATCTAGCTTCTATCACCCTTTTGAAATAGATTCTATGGCACAAGACTTGAAACAATATTAACCAATTTTTAACAAAGAGCAAATAGAAACAGTGACATTTGTGTTTAAATTAGAAGATTACTTTCTGTCCATGTGGCAGAATAAATTTAGCAGCCAACTGTGTATTGCTGCGTTTGTATTCATGTGACACATGACTGCAACAGAGCGGATAGAGCGCACGCAAAGGGAGAGGAGGGGAGGAGGGGGAGACAGGATTAGAGGCTGAGGAAAATAATTCTAAAACGTGCATGGGAAACACCTCTATTTTTAGCACATGTCCTCAGAGAGTGAAGCAACAGCAGAAGCTGAATGATTCTGGGTGAGGAGCGTGGGCAGAGGGTTGTGGGGGTAAATAAATAAATAAAACCTGTCATTATTTTTAGCTTTTCTGCATTCATACATTCATGAATCTATTTAAATGTTGTCGTATCTTGCCTTCAGCAAATCCCATCCTTGCTTTTGTGGTTGCTTGTCATAATTGAGTATGTCATAGAAGACGTTGTGGTGTGGTAAACCTCTATCAGTTGTGGCAGGTTAAGGATTCACGTGTTGGAGCAAAAAAAAAAAAAGGGAGAAAGAAAGTGTGTTTGGGTTTAGGCGATGTGTGTGCGTGTGTGTGTGGGGGGGTGTGTGTGTGTGTGTGCGGGCATGCGTGTGTGAGAGAGAGAGTTCCACACGTCTATGAGAGTGATAGAGTTGGTGTGTTGCTTAGTGGTGAAACATCCTGAAATGGCTTGCCTTCAGGGGTTTGTCAAAGTATGAAGCAAAACGTGACTGTGTAGTCGGTGTTTCACAAATGAAAGGAAAGAAGCACGGGAAACATTCACAGAGCAAGACGGCAGCAGACTTTGAATGAAAGGACAGGTGAAAGAAGAATGAGCGGTCTAAAATGAATGAGTCGTGATGCGAACGAAGAAAAAGCGAGGAAGAAAATCCTCAATTAGATGGTCTGGGGAAGATAGAGTTTGCACGCGAGTAGGTGGAAGCACTGAACTGTGGGGGCTAAGTCTGTCACGTGTGGAGCTTTTCGATTTGTCTGTTTCTGTGGCACCACTGAAGCTAAAAATAGAGTGAATATAAATAGAAACTGCTCTTGTTTTCTTTTCATTTTTTCTGTCCAAGACAAAATGATCCCAGTGTCTTGGATCATATACATTTATATCAAAATAAGTGATTTTAAAACTTGATTTATTCAGCCTCCCGTCTGAAGTTCTGTATGTTTGTGGCAAATTAATGATGGATAACACTGTTTTTTGAAGCATGTGTGATACTCGTCGTCAGGGAATCTTTCTATAGTTATCAATGATGGCATTTGCACTTAGAGTATTTTATGCATCGTGTTAATCAAGTGCATCATAGGCATGAATGTCATATTAACTCTTTGAACAGCTGTCCACCAAGACGGAAGGATTCAGCAACCTACAGCTTCACCGATTTAAGAAACTCAGTGCACAGCTGAACTATATTTGTCAGGATTTGCTGTTGTAAAATGGTGAGGAAGACGCAGTGAACCCAGGTTGTGGAGAAAATGATGGCTTAATGAAAAATAATGCACAAAAGCCAGAGTCCAGGAAGCACAGCTGAGCAGAAGGCTGGAAGCTCAGAGCTGGTAGCAACTGAACAAGAAATACAGGTGGGATTAAAAACTCAAGGAGGGTAATCAGGGGAAACGAGGGACGGGTGTAAACAATCAAGAAATGGACAGGACAACATAGAGCCTCAATAAAACACAGAAACCTAAATAAATACACCAAAAAAAACAAAACCTCACATTTATTGTGCATTAATGTGTGGATTTTTCTCTAGAACTTCCTGTGTTAAAACGACACAGTCTGCTATTGGACCGAATAGTCCAGTACACCCGGAACAATTGGAGACCCAATTAGATTGACGTTACAACATTGAACGCATCGAGCAACGCAGCCTTTCAACTCACGTTTGGCTCATCTCAAGTGATGATGAGTCATACATAGGGCACAACACTTGAGGTGGAAATAATTGACATTATCTGTGACCAATGTTTGCTGTGAACAGGCAATGAACTTTAAGTTTTTTTAATTACTATTACTGATTACTATTCATATCCATTGCATGGCTTTTCTGATATATTCCAGGATCTGACAGTCAGACAGGGCTCTCCCAGCTGCCCTGCTGCCCGACTGGGACATTTGGCACATTCCTCATGAGCGTCATGCTAACACCGCGGGAAGCTTAATAGGGTGTAAAAAGGATCCATCTCAGAATGCAATTTTTAAAAAAATGAAGGGTGACCTTCTTTCGATGTCGTAGTATTATCAGTTTCTCTCTCTAATACACAAATAAATGAATGAAATAAGCAATACAGAAACTTGAATGTCAAACTAAAGTCTCAAAGATATTGTAACATTGACTGCTTAATTCTGTTAAGTTGTCCTTTAACACATTTCTTGTCCTATGTTTTTGTGTCCTCGTGTTTTATGACAGTCATCATAAAATGAGAAACTCTGAAGGAAGTCATGAAAAAAGTGTGATGAATGGCTCGTTCTTCTGGTGTGGGCAGGACTTAATTGCAGTTGATTGGATTAGCTGCTTGAAGAAATAAAAAAAAAAGACACTTGATGAGTTTGTAGTAGCAGCGTCATTAATCTGCATTCTATCCTGGAGCAACAGGCTGGTTTTATGTGCAATGATTTTCATCAGTGTGAACTTCTGAAAGCGTTGGTGTTGATGTTGCTTATGCAGTCGTCCTTCCATGTACTTTTCAGGGACAATTTACCAGATGCTTCTGAGAAGTAAACCATCTGGCATGTCAAAGTAAGTTTTCCTTCCTCAGTTCCAAGTGACTCGTTTGTCTTTGCTTACCAAAAATTACAAACGCCTTTTTTAGCCAGTGGTGTATCCAAAAGTCTCTAAAAGCATCCAAAGACTTAGAAAACAAGATTTAATCTCTTGTTACTTTGTCACTGGAATCAAATCATTACTGCTGGGACTTAACATGATGGATAGTTCTTATTTAAATGGAAGTTTTTAGTGCCCTTTTATTACCTCCATCTTGAGTTTGATATTTGAACCTCATTTATTTTAAAAGACCGCCATATAGTGAAATGAAAAGTGCGGTGCAATGACTTTGGATAGGTTAAAGCAGGTAATCATGGACTTCTGGACATAGTCCAGAGCTCCAGAGTCAGCTTTAATTTTGAGATCTTTAACCCACTGACATATATATAGATCAGTTTTAAAATGAGTGTATCCATCCATCCATCCATCCATCCATCCATCCTCCATCCATCCATCCATCCATCCATCCATCCATCCATCCATCCCATCCATCCATCCATCCATCCATCCATCCATCCATCCATCCATCCATCCATCCATCCATCCATCCATCCATCCATCCATCCATCCATTTTCTGAGCACCCTTCTCCCTAACGGGGTCGGGAGGTGCTGGTGCCTATATCCAGCTGCTTTCCGGGCGAGAGGCAGGGTTCACCCTGGACAGGTCGCCAGTCTGTCGCAGGCCAACACAGAGAGACAAACAGGACAAACAACCATGCACACACACCTAGGGAGAATTTTGGGAAGGCCAATTAACCTGACAGTCATGTTTTTGGACTGTGGGAGGAAGCCGGAGAACCCGGAGAGAACCCACGCACGCACAGGGAGAACATGCAAACTCCGTGCAGAAAGACTTAGGAGGCAAAACAATATTGACCCGGACACTTTACAAGAAGTTGTCTGCGGTGCAACATCCACAGGTCAAGATGGCGGCTGCAGTAAAGGTAAAAACTTGGTGTCAGTTTTGGAGGCTGCGAGTGAAGATCTTGCTGTGGGAAGGGGGCTGCTCTACACTCACATGAGAAAAGCCTTTTTACTTTAGAATTTTGGGAAAATTGGTGAGAATCCAACAGTAGAATTTTGCACTGAAGCAAATAATAAGTAGGATTTGACAAAAAAAATCGTGACAACTATCATCATCAACTTTATTTCTAAAAAGCTTTAAAAACAGTCACAGCTGAAACAAAGTGCTGGACATCGGTAGTAGATAAGATAAAGAAAGCATTAAAAATAAAAACACAATTAGACAGATAAGATCAATAACAATAAAAAAATGGTATTGATAACAATAAAGCAGACTGCTGCACCGGAGGAAAGAGTGATGGTTGTTGGGGCATTTCCTGCTGATTCTTCTTCTCTGTTGAACAGCCTGGAGCTCCACCAGGTCATGCTTCCCTGGTGTTCCTGGTGTTAAGTTTTAATTTGCTAATGTTCACTCAATGATCCTCACAAGCTCCTGCTTGGAATTTGGTCCAGTTCCAGTTTTCTAGTCACTCAACACTTTGCACCAGAACAGCTTTTATCCAGTCACACTCAAAACAGTACAAACATTCATACACAGAGATAAAGAGGCAAATTTGGAGTAAGTGACCAGATCAACACCAACAGGTGGCAGGGAGGAAGCTCCAGTGGAAATCAAGCAACTATTCTCATGCAGCTGCTAGTGCTTAGTTGTAACATCTTCAGTTCAGTTGTTTTGTTTTTTTTGTTGTCTCTTTTTTCTGTCATCAGCTTCCTTCATTTGCTCCAGTTTTTGTCTCTTCCCAGCTGCTGTGCTTCTATATGACCATCCTGAATAAGGATTAATATAAACATATTTGGTGCAAAGGTCAAAAGCCATTTCAGACACATAAATGGCTTTTGACCATTTCTGTAGTTTTCTTTGTAAAGTTATACATTGTTTAAAATAACCTTTGGAGCCGAGTTCTAAAGAGATTCATAACCTTGAAAAGTGTCACTTATGCAATCCTTAAAGAATTAAACAGGCATTTCAAAACAGATTAGTCAGTTAGATGAAAGGAGTCTTTACCTTGACCTTTTATTTTGTATACCATTTTAAATAGACCTGGAGTCTTCAGCCGCCTGCAGGACGTCGATCTTAAAACAGATCTCAGATGTCTTTTTTCCACTTCTCGGAATGTGGTTGGCAAAGTCACATGAGGGAGCAAATAATGTCATTAATAAGAGGACGTGCTTTAAATTGAATTAAATGGATTAGTGCGACGAAACACAAGCAACAAGTTTCTCAGAGACGTTCAAAGAGTTGAGCTGAAAGAGGGTTACTGTTTTTATTAATAATGTTTTTGTTATTGAAAACTAAGTTTATACTGAATTCACATTGTCCCATCACACAAGAATATGTGTATCAGTGCTGTCAATTGATTAAAACATGTAATCATGTTAGTCACACACTGACGCTGTGATTAATCGCGATGCCTAACTTTGTTTTGTACTTCTATTAAAGGTGTGAAAATGCAATTAATGTCTCCTCATTTTTCATTTTCATCTATGTGAACAGCCCATGGTCCCAGTGTGTATGCATACATTTGTTGTGAAAAAAAAATAAATCTCCACGCTGGCAAATGTCTTGGGCAGACTGAAAATCAGACACAAAGCTCCTTCCGCCTGCTGTGGAACAGATGCAATCATCTCCCTGAAGACAGCATGCCTGTGGATATGAGAACCTGAATATGGACGTATGAATTTGGGAGCTCAGGCATCATAAGAATTAGAACATCGATGAATTTTGTTTTAAGCTTTGCGGAGGCTATGTGTGATGGTGTGTGAATATTTTATCCATTCTAGGAATCCATTGCAATATTGCCGTCTTCCCTGGAGTCGGAGTGCATGTGACCTTAAGAGCACTATTCCAGAGCAGAAAGCAAAGCTTTTACTGCATCTGCATCTGAAGAAGAGGTCTGTAGAAATGTTACCTGTTCCAATGCAGTTCCCTCTTTCTGTGCAATGAGCAGGGCTGTCAGTGTGTCCTGGTCTGTAACCTGCCCTTTCATGTGGTTTTATCTCAGGGGCATTTGATGTTGTAAACTGGGTTATGCAATGTCACAGCCCCACCATCTTTCACTGTCACAGCAGCCACTACCTTTGAGCAACCCTAAAAGGATGGATCTGTTGGTCAGTGCTGGCCTGTCATTCCTCCCTGGGCTTGCCTCCAGCCTGTTTCATTTAAAATGTACTGTATATATGTGTGTGTCTTTTTCTTTCTTCTTCAGTTTACCGTGTCAGACACACAAGCAATTTTCACCGACTGATAGGGTGCAGTGAGGCGTTTCTGCCTTGATTCTACAGTTTATTGGTGGTAATAATTTAGAACCTGGTTTGTTAGCTTGATGCAAGCTTCTTGTCATTTTGAGACGACATGTATTACTCATAGCTCATATTTCCGCAATCCTGAAAATAACATACAAGTGTGTGTTTATTGAAGAAGGATGCAATCCTTTAAAACTTGCTCTCTGTAGGACACCCAACATTAATTTTATGACAACCATTTTAATGTTTGTTTTTTCTTTAGTTTTTAATGAGTCACAGGGGATTTTTGAATTGCAGCTGACTAGTTTTCAGTGAAGTGTCTTCACAGGCCTGTAGGTGTAGCAAAAGGACAAAATGAACCACTGCTGGCAAAGACAGTCTCTGAAGCCCTCTGAAAAGATGAGATTCATGCTGCCAAGAAGACCGAAGGACCTTGTCCAATATTTGTAGTGTGTTTCAGGTGTTTGTAGAGCAAAACATGGCTGTGAATGCAAAGTAGAAAATGGAAAAATCATCAAACTGTCTGCAGCACTGGTCTCCAAAAAAAACCCCTCATAACTGAAAATAAACATACATTGAAGAATCTTTTTTTAAACTATTAAAAACATACTTGGATTGATGCTGTGATTGTTTCATTTGAGAAATTCTTGAATATTCCCTGGGAACCATTCAGGAGTGCATAAAGGCTGTTTTCCAAAGCATCCACCTTTTTCCACAAAGCTTCCCTTTGGAGCTGCAGTCAGAAATGTTATGACCTGAGGAACTGGTGTGGAGGATGGATGTGTGGATGAGGATTGGACCCAGGTAATGGTGCAAAAATAAACATTTTGTTGTTGTACACATAACATTCACAAAGTTCAGGCAGCACAGGTGAGCAAGGAACTGACACAGTGGTAGCACAGGCAATGAGCAAAGATTTATACACAACTTATGACAAGAACCTGACAGGGGGGAGAAGGTGACACAGGTGGGATTAACTTCACACAAGGGAATAATCAGGGAAACAAAAAAACAGCTGGAGACAATCAAGGGGAAGACGAGACGACACAGGAACTAAATTAACACAAAAACAACACAGAAACCTAAATCCTTAGAAGAAAGAGCAGGAGCTTAAAGACACAGAGGCCAATTTCAAAGCATCAAATAACAAGGTCAAATTTCTTTTAAACTATTTTTGATATAGGCAATATTCTTATAAGAATATAGTTATGTTCTGAAATGGAGCCATGTGCCTGGAAAATACTTCCCCATCAATGCTTCTCTCGTCAGATAAGTCAGTGACTGATAAAATCTGTCCTTTTTAGGACCAATTTGAATAAGAGTAAGTGAACATTTGTTTAATAAGACATATGCCTTTCACCTCTCCTCTGGTTGAAGTTATTTTTCTTTTTTTGACTAATAGAACTGGAAGGAAAAGAGCTCATGAAACCTTCCATTTTTTTATGTTCATGTCAAGTCAATCCTAATCATGCAACCCAAACTGCTCACTGTGCTCACCATGTCTGACATCTTTTTTTATTGAGGTGCATTTCTTCCCCTCCATTGTCTCCCTGCACCACCAATTTCACTATGTGTCCCTGTGACTGTGTGAATACACCTGTTCACATTGTTTTCAAAAGTCTCTGCTCATTGTATGTTCAGTATATTTGTATTCCATGAATTAGGAGAAAATGGGTCATTTTGGGTTGAAATTCTCTTATTTTGATTTGGCTGCCTGTTTAATTGTTTAACAAAATGACAGTATTTTAAAAGTGAATGCAGAAATCCTGACCACTTTAAGCCTGGTGGTATTTATGCTTTCCTCTCAAGATCATCTCAAGTCAGTCTGCATTAGACAGTGGATTAGACTGCTAAGCCTCCATGATTGATCCTTCTGGAAGCAGCCAGAGAGTAACGTCCATCTTCCACGGAGAAATTAATGTAGAAAAGACAATGATGATGTCATCATCACATTAGTTTGCAAACACATGAATACTTAATTTAATATAACACTCATTTCACTTTAAAAGTACAATGTCCTCTAGAATATGTATAACATTTTTTTCCTCTTCTTATTGCAGGAAGAAACACTGAAAGACAGAAAAAATGTCCATATTAGCTGATTTTGTAGTCTATTCTGATATATGGAGTGTCAACCAGTCATGTGTGGTCCCAGGGTCTCATCAATGGATTTATAGTTGAGTGAACAAGCGTTCACACCACTGAACACTTCATCCTGGGCCTGGATGCAGAGTTAATGTGTTTCTTTTAAACAAAGTTGCTTTCTTCCAACAGTCCCATGTTGGGTCAGTCCGAGGCTCCAGAAAAACTAACCTCAGGCTTAAATGTGTGCAAATACTGTTGATTGTCTTTTAAGTGCAAAAAATGTATAAATTGACAGACGTTTCTGTGCTAATGCACCTCCGTTGGGAGCTTTTTGTGAGACGGTCCACTTAAAAGCAAACCCAGAAAAGATCTGGAACTAGAAGAACTATAAATCTTGTCTGAGGCGCAAAACACCTTAGGATCCCCCAGAATAAATCGAAGGATGTCAGGTGGGAGATGAATCTCTGGATTTCCCTACTTGACTTGTTCCCCTTGTGACCTGGTCTTAGATAAGCAGAAAACAATTGATGGATGGATGGATGGTTTTACAAAATTACAAAAATGTTTGCAATTTTATTGCTTCTTCAAAATAAATAGGAACCTAACACATTGTAGGATTCATAGAATAATCTTGAATCACTTTATAAATGAACCAAAGCACTCAGTTATTTTGACAGTGGGTACATATGAGGGGCTTTGCTATCACTGTAAGTGAGTGTATTTTGATTATTTTCTTTTTTTTGTACCTCTTTTTTCTGGGCCATGTTCTCTCTGTCAGAGAAGATCTTTGCAAGTTGCCTCTTTGTTGAGTTGCACTTGACTAGCTGGAAAACCAAAGCGATGCAAGAGTCCTGCAGCAACTAATTTGAGTCAGTGGTAGTTTGTGGTTTTTAGAAGAAATTATATTTTAATTTATTTACAATTATGAAATGTCCTTTTCTCTTTCTATTTTCTGCAGTAAAATGAAGAAAAGACTGTTGCCTTTTTAAATGAAATCTTTATTTAAGAGTTTGTTTTTATTAACCTTTTACCACCAAACCAGATTTAATATTCAAGTGGGAAAAACAGTTGTTCTCATGTATTCCAATTTATTAAAGCTGCCAAAGATATATTTACTACTCCATTGGTCATAAAATAAGTAGAAGGTTTCATTAAAAGGAAAATATGCATTTTATTGCAAAGGGTTTCTCAATCCTCTCATAAAAAAATCATTGTCAAAGATCACTGGTGTGAACAGAAATGACCTTTTTTAGACAGTCATTAATTCAGCTGTACTGAAGGAGCTTCTAAATAGGCTCTCTGTTATTTTACTGGGCTGCTCTGAGGAGGTTAGTGTTTAATTTGTTGAGCAGTTTGTGCAAAATTCTTTCCACAACCTCCTCAAGGGGTTTAGCAGAAGTCATCCAAACAAAGCCAACTGTTTCTTATTCTTTTTTTTTTTTTTTTTCAGTTTCTTTGAGTCACTTACTCTGGTGCGAATTGGATTCTCTAACAAAACACATCAGTGTGTCACATGAAGAAAAGGAACCAACACTGATGTAATAAAACTTTTTAGTGGATATAGATTTTTAAAAAATAGCCTAATGTTCAGATACACAATCATGTGTCGACCAAACACTAAATAATTAAAGTAATACAATCAGAAGACGCTTTAGTGGAAGTTGGCACGAGGAAAAGCTCTTGTAAGACTTCTCTTCCTGTAAACTGATGGGTTTCCTAGAAACTTTTGAATCTACTTTGAATATGTAATTGAGCTTACTGTATGGTTTGATAACTAAAACCAACTGGAATCTATCCATCCATCCGTCTTCTAAACCCTTGTTCCCAGTGGAGTCAGGAGGGGAGCTGCTACTGGAATATATGTATGACTGAATTGAACTTTTTTTGTAAAGTGCCTTTAGATTACAAAAGCCATCTAAAGGCAACATTATAACTAAGTTTATTATGTTGGTGTTCCATAAATAAACTTAATAGAATTGACTTGCAATCTGGCCCTGTCAGGATTCTGAGGTGTTTGTGTTTCATTTTGATTGTTAAATCTCCTCCAGAGAAGATCTTTGTTGGCGACCGCAGCGAAACCTGCACAGCTGATTTCTATCAGCCTCATCAGTGTGCTGGGGATTTGAAAGGTGCACAACCTTTACTCTGCCGGATAATAACATTTTCTGATAATCTCTAGGCCTCTATACTTTTCCCCTCTCCTAGGGGAAAAGCTCACTAGAATCTATAGTTTTGCTTCCTTGTGACGATTAGTGAGAGTTTATGCTACTTTCGACTGCTAAAGTCATCTTCTGTGTCCTGTTCTCCCAGATCTTCCTCAGTTGTTCTCTGCAGCTCCATGTCCTCAGCAACAAGGTCTTCACCACCAGGCTCAGTATGTCACTTCTTGGCACAATCAAGATTATTACAATTATAGAATATAAAACGACTCACCTCTTCACCTCCAGACAAAGCATTTAAAAAAAAAAAACAGTAATCCTAGCAACATGCAACAAGGCAGTTCGAAGAGCTTTACACAAATTAGAAGGAAATGCAAACAAAATAGACAAAAGGGTAAAAGTATAAAACTACATATTGGTTCTCCATGTTTAATAAGAATAAGTAGTATGTAATTAATAAACTAGTTGAGGTTTCTCCAGATTTATGTTCTGATAAAACTAGATATTGGTTCTCAGTGTTTGATTCTGTAAACTAGATGATACTTTCTAAGTTTGTTCTAGATTTTTAATCTGACGGGAGTTTTTCTGGGTCTTGCTCCAATATTAAAAGGTTTAAATGTAGATGGAAGGTAATGAGTAGTTTCTCTAGATAAAACTAACAGAGAAACTCCTATTAGTTTATATATAGATTCATTAAACTAATAGATTTAGTTGAATCCCTCAAGTTATTAATTATGATACTGTGATCACCAACAGGAGCAGACCAGTTCAATAAAACTGATAAGTGCCATCGACATATCTCTGAAGTGTTTTTGTAGAACCTGGGATATAATTTATGAAAACCAGATCTCAACTAATCCTGATGTGGCACCTACAGGAAATCTCATACTGTAGGTGAGACCCTCTATAGAGCAGTTAGGCTAACTCAGTCTGTCGAAAGCATTGTGCTAATTAACACCACAAATTTCAACAAACAGCAAATACATTCTCATGTTGGAGCTTTCTCTGGCTAAAAGCCACAAAAACAAAATTTATAACTGGAATAAATGTATAAATTAATTTCCAAAAGAAATGACATGTTACCTAGTTTACCTGGTGTGTTGTTTTGATTCCAGTTGATCCAGTTCACATAGGAAAACATGCAATCCACACAGCAGAACAGAGACAGCTGAGCATCAGCAGGAAGTGCTTCGCATTCGCAAGCTGTGCAAACAGAACCGCTGAAACAAGCCATAGCTGAGCACTGTTAGCTCTACATGCTCCCATCGGCAACAGGATCTGGACTTTATGTCTGAGCTAAACCAAAAAAGAAGCAAGATCCAAGGTTGAGGAAAGTACACTGGACTCTGTTTACTACTGGGCCAAGTATATGAGTTGATCCAGTGTAATCAAGTGACTTTCCGGAGACAATTGTCCCCAGGACAAATATTTCTCTTAAACTTTCTTTTACATATTTGTTAAAACTGTCACCATGTTGTAACAGTTTGTTATGAGACAGATAATCTGTGAAAAGGTCGATCTACTCCACCTCCTGAGCCACCGCAGCTGTCTGCCAGAATGCACCGCCCCCGACCAACAGCAACCAATCAGAGCCAGAGGAGGGGGCTAGCGCTGTCAGTCAACTTGTGTACTGGTCGATAAATGTGCTGATGGTGGAGGAACAACTTACCGTTTCAGGAAAACCATTTATACACCATCATCAGTGACTGTGCTAACTAGCATGAATGTTTATGACAAGATCAACTGAAGGTAAAAAGTTGTAGCGGCGAACAGGTGGGTGAAGAGGACGAGCAGCGCCACACCAGATTGTGAAGCACAAAGATCTGCCTCCAGGCTCTGATTAGCTGTTCCCAGTTAGCCCTTAGAAGAGGAGGGCTTTTTTTTAAATCTCATATTACACAGTCACTGTTCAGTGAAACTTTCAACAAATATCTGTTCTTTCATGTGAAAATGTTCATTTGGATGCAATTAATGAGTACATAAAACAAAGAATCTTTAGAAAATTTTTCAAATAAATTAAAGGGATTATGATTTTAATGTTGGTCATAGAATGATTTTGTTTTTTTTTAAGGAGCAATTTGCTTTAATCCTGTTGGGGATCTTCCAATCTTACTGGCGGCAGCTGGTGAACAAGTTATAATTATTTTTTTTTTTACATTTTAAATCCAGAGACTTTGAAAAATGCAGTAAACATATTTATTTGCTTTCCAATATTTTTTTGTTAAGACGTGAATCTAAATGTTCTCTGCTCTTTACTCCTTGTGCTCCAGGTGTTAATTTGTCCCCATGTGCCTAAAATATGTTTATTCTGTTCACTTTTTAAATGCATTTTTAAAAGGAAATGTTTGAATTTATTTATTTTTATAAGTCTAATTACAGATAACAATTGGTTCTAGGTTTTGTAGTTTAGCTCGTTTTCCTCTCTTAAATCCATTTAAAAACTGATCCATTGGTCAATTCAACAAA
Source organism: Poeciliopsis prolifica (assembly GCF_027474105.1). Lineage (NCBI taxonomy): Eukaryota > Metazoa > Chordata > Actinopteri > Cyprinodontiformes > Poeciliidae > Poeciliopsis > Poeciliopsis prolifica. Next base: position 2,643,238 of record NW_026562420.1, on the reverse strand, counting down.
TGCCTCCTTGTAAATTTCAAAATGTTTTGTCACAATGCCCTATTTTTTAACTCTTTTTTTATATTTCTTTTCCATTATCTGATGCGATGCAATCATTCATGTTTTCAAATACGTTGAGCCACTAAGATGCATAATTGGAACATAATTTTTCAGAGAACCATAAACTTAGCATGTCAGGATTAGCTCAGAATAAACGGTTAAATACGTCTGAAACTTTACTTGATTTCATAAATCAGAACTAAATCTATTCACCCTTTCAATTTCTGCTAAGTTTCTTTGCAACTGCCCTTTATTGATAGTCTTACCACAAAAAATGGTTTTCCTAATTTCTCTTAAACATCATCTCTGAAACATGCTAATAATTGTACGATGATGAGATTGAACATGTTTCAAAAATAATTGAGTAAGAAATTTCAAACATTTTGATCTTTTAAAATGGAAACAATGTCTTTTTATAGAGTTCATCTAAAGCTTCAGTCAGGCTTTTTGCTTTTATCAGTCATTTCAGAGAGAAAGTCCTTCATGCTGTTAGTTCACACATAAGGTCTGGTTTGACAGGTCATTCATCCCAAACACCACTTCCAGGTATTCCATCATCTATCTGCCCTACCTTGATTGCATGTGATGACCCATTATACTTTTTCAAATTATAGATAAACTCCAGAAGGGAAACCTTTGACCAGGATGTTACTAAAGTGCATGTCACTTCTTAGCACAATGTCAACAGCCTGTAATTCAGCCGTTTAGAGATTTATTGCTTTGGCTTCTCCAAGACACACAAACTACAGGAATAAACTGAGAGAAAAAATGGTAAGACAATATAAGACTTAACACCTCAACACATTCATGACCGTCAAACTCGCCAAGAGCAGCGTTACAACATATGCGGGCGTGTTGCAAAACTTTCATTACAAAAATGGAGACGTCCTGACGGGCTGTGCTTCGAGACCTTGACAGAAAAACACAAACCAGTGCAGCAGTGTGAAGGGTAAAACATTTCTGCTGACCAGACAGCTGATGCAGGCAGTACTGCAAGTGTTTAATTCAGTTTAGCTGGAATTTAGAAAAGACGGAATGACGTTTTCGATTTTGGATTGGAATCACCTCATCAACAGAGATGCATCAAATATCTCAAAACCTATTTGTTAAAATCACAACACACATATGTCATGGTTAAGCATTTTGCTCGTGAGCAGCACAGGAAAAAAAAATGGAATTAAATTTCTGTGATAACTTTGTCTTAGAGAAGCAAATGAAGAAAGTACTTCTGTTGACAACAAATTAATGTCACACAATTTGTTGAACGGTTGGGCTTACAATGGCTAATGTTTAGTCTCCGTTTTGATATGACTCATAGTCAGCTGGGCTCAAAACTCATTTCTGATCTGTTCCAATTAATTATATGCAGACAGAGCACAGAAGAATGTGTTCTCCGCATTTAATGAGTTGTGTTTTAACTATGTCCTGTTCGCCTGTCTCCCACACAGACATCCGATCTCGGAGCACAATAGGAAGACAGGAAGTGAACGCAGCCAACAGTCCCTTTTTCACTGTGAACACAATTGTTAAGGTTGGTAATTCTTGAGAGGCGTTTGCAAGAGCCTGCAGAGGCTCCAATATATCCAGAACGTTGCAGCTGGGATTGTGATCAGCACATGACTGATCAGAACACAGTCCCACTGCTCCACAACCTCAAACCTACACTATACAAGCAGAAACCTTTAAACCTTTTAAGTTTGTTTTTTTAGACATCTATACAATGATGACAATAAAACTGGCCATTATTGTAGTTGCTGAGTGCAATGATGATAGCAATGTGGTTTTCTGTTCAGGGTTTTCATAGATGATATATAGATTGATCCAACTATTCGAAGTTGTCATGAAAACAACCAAAAGTAATATCATGAAGCTGACACTTGCTAAGCTATAAGAAACACTGTAATGCCACGACATTCCTTTTCTTCTGTCCAGCCTTGTTCTTGTGGCATTGTGGAGTGCAGCGTTGCGTTGTGTCACCCCTGCAGATGACTGAGTCACTTTTCAGACTGTGCAGTGCTGAGTCAGGTGTTTGTCTAACACCAGGGCTGCCAATGTTAGAAAGACACACAGCCATGAAGGAACACAGGGGGATAAAGCATACACTCAACAAATGGAACATGGAGGAAAAAGTTAATTCTCCCCCCTTCCCACCATCATACACCCATCAAATTACTCACTGACGGGTACAATGTGTCTCCAGCTGAGGAACGAGCTTAAGCAGACGTCTGTGATCATTGCAAAAGATTTATGCCCGCATTATGTACACCATTCCTTAGTGGAATACATTAGCGAGTGAGCAGAGGAATAAAGATGACTGGATTTAGGGTTCTGTTTGGGATCGGATTAGAGGCTAAACCCCGCAGTGACTGACAGCATAAAAAGCTCCAAAGATTTTCAATACTGTACTAACTCTATCAGCAAGTCACCGGCATCGACGCCTATGTCTGTTTTCAGGATATTGTTGAACAAGCTGCTCTTTTGCATGCTAATTATATTTTTTAATGTTAATTTAGGTTTTTTTTTTTTACGATTTCCCCATTTTCCAAGTTTCCCTCCATCACTTCTCGCCCTCTGTCAGTCTGATCTCCATTCCCTTTGCCTTTCACTTCCTGGGGCTTGCTGTGACGACTGAACGATTGACAGTCTGAGCTGGTTTTCCCACAACAGTCATGACATTACTACTCATTTGATTTAATTTCACATCATATCTTATCAAAGTAGTCTGAGTGAAACGTGTTAGAGACTATGTGGGGTTTGGAAAAATGTATTGTGCAAAAGGAAATCCTTGATTCTTTCTGGTTTATTTATATATCTTCCTCATGACACTTATACCATTAAATAAGTAAATATTGGTACAAGGGAACCATGTTGTTACTGTAATGTTGCAGTTAAATATTTTTTCTCTGCATATTTTAAAGGTCACTAAATTCCAAGTAAGTATATAGAACAATCTAAGTTTGATATATCAGTTGTAATTCTGTTCCTCTTCTGCCATTCAGAACTTATTTTGACATCTCATAATGTAACTACAACATTGTTACTATTTTTTAAGCTATATTTCTGTTATAATTATTACATTTATTTTATGAACCAATACATTTTCCCAAAACTGTAATTAAACCCTCAGCATTATTTCATCTCTGTATATTATCAGCAGCCTCAATATATGTTGCAGTAAGTGGTATGTATAATCTTACTTTAGTTTCTGCTTAATCATTTTCTTATAATGTATTAGCTTGGATTTTGCCATTTTTAATTTCTTCTTTGTGTCAATTTCTTTTTTCATGTGTACTTTGAACTGGTTTTGTTAAGTTAGTGTTTCTTTTAGTTTTTCGGATCATCTTCAGTTTCTCTGTCTCAGCTTTCTGAGTTTCTCCCTTCCTCAGTTTACCAATATAATTCCTTCTGCCTGCTGCTTCAACTTACCTCTGATTAGTTCATTTGTCATTCTCCTCTCCATCAGTGTAGATAAGCTTCTGGCTTCTGAATTTCCACTGGTTCCTCCGTGTCCCTTACATGACTCTTTTGTTCTCAGTTTATTTCTGTTGTTCTTCATTGTTTTCCTGTTTTGTTCTTCTATTGTTTAACTGTCAGTTTCCTGAGTCCCATAACCTCTGATTTATCATTAAGAAGGTCATCTACTTTTACCAACTTGTAATTTTTGTTGTTGTTGTTGTATTTAGTGCCAGGGAGTCTGGAGTTACGTCAAGCACAGAACCAACTTTCCTTATCAGTTTATTCAGTTTATATCCAGTGTGGTTCTGATGCTGCTTTTTCAGCCAGTAAATGCTGACAAAAACAATACTCTGCAGAGATATGGGACATAATGGTGTAAACAATGGAGGATTCGTGCTTCCCCCAATATAAAGTCCGCTCATTCCCTTCTTGTAATGAGCAACAACGTTCCATCTCCACTCTACTCTGTTGTCCAGGTCAACAGCAAGACGTCTGTATTCATTGAACAAATCTGCATCGAAATGATGTTTAGCTTTCTTCTCATCTTCTCTAAACCAACCGTCATCTTCTTTGTTTTGACCAAACTCAGAATGAGGGAATTGTTCACACAACAACAAGCTGTTGGCTTTTTGTCCTCCTCATCCAAACACCGGAGAGTCATAAGAGTATCACTGAAACTCTGTGTCCAAATCAAAGGAAAGCAGTAAATGATACAGTGTGGATGCATTGCCTATTATGAACACCTTTGAATCTCAGTGACCCTCCAAAGTCCCGCAGTCCTGTTCAAATGGTGTGAGCAGGATAGTCTCATACTGGAAGAAACACAAGTCTCTCAACGTACTGGGACAGCATATAAATTACTTGTGCTACATTTTAGAAAGTATCCTACTGTACAATAACATTATTTAATATCATGGTGTGTTATGCAGGTGCTTTCTCTGCACAGATAACTATTCAAATTAGCATGTCTATGATTTGGAATGACTGACCTGTGGAGGAACCAGCTCTTTTCTTCTGAGTAATTCATCCATTTCCTTTCACTTTTTCAAAGTCCAGTAACAGAAATAAGTTGAGAAAGAAAATGCCAGATATCCCAACCTCCACTAACACCTCAATGCATCTCTGTGCCAGAAGGCATTCTGTCTATTCAGTGAGTTCTGGATCTTTACTGCTTTCTCCTCTCGTCCCCAAAAATCCTCCAATAGGAGGTGAATACAAAGATTCCTGGTCGTAGGACCAACTGTGAATATCTGGTTCAGATTTTTCTCTTTTCAGCACTGCGCTCTGGTCTAGAATTAATGTATAGTCAGTTTAGCTAGTTCTGGGTCTATTGAAAGTCCTTCAGCAGGGGCATCACTGGGAAATTTTAAAGGGAGACCATTAAGAACATCTCAACTAATTCTTTGTGATGTGACAGACCAATAGTTAAGTAGGACTTCTTACTTTGTCGCTAATTCTCAGGCCAGTAACCAGGCAGAGAAAGTCCATATCAGCCACTGATTTCCATCTTTCTCTTGTTTTCATAATCTACATTTTCTCAGATAAGGTTTGGAAAACAGACCGGTAACTCTGAAGCTTTGCTTTTGAGCTCAGCTTTTTCTTTAATATGCTAAAATGTATGAGCCCACAGAGAAGACCCCAGTCCATCTGTTCTCTCCCCACTACATCCAAAAAATTACCAAGGAATGAAAAACCTGAATTCTTCTTCATATTCTACATGAGTAGTCAACCTTTTCCTGAAGTGTGAGCTGAGAACTGTGATCAGAGAAAAGCTCACTATTCTCTCGGTTGCTTTCTAAAGTTAAAGCTTAAAATTCCAACATTATCATCGGCAAAACAAACAAAGCAACGTTTTTTAAATCCAACCCAAATACAATGTGTTTCACCCTTGTGTCAAGGGGACTCAGTCATAAGTGTTCTCCAAATCCACAAAACACATAAGAACGGGGAAACCAAACTCCCATAAGCCTCTTAGCAATCCCTCATTAGGAAAAATGTGATGTATTGTTTTACCACCAGGATGAAAGTTGTATGGATCAATCAGTAAGAAAGTCTTTTCTAACACACTACAGAGTAAAATTTGCCAGGTAGAGTCAGGCAGGTGGAAATGACCTTGTCCTTCAACTAAAAAATACATTCCAGAAACCGAAGCTGCAAATCAAAAGCTAAGTCCGAGTCCTCAGGCATACAAGGTGTGTACTACAGGCATACAAGGCAAGGCTGCACTTGGATACTTGAGAAAGTTAATGTCAATCTCTGCTGCAGTTCATATATCTCAAAACTCTAAGGCCAGTGACAGGTCACCTCCTTCTGAACTACAACTTCTACTTTTGTTACAGAAGCAGCACCTGCTGGGCTACGTAAACCTTAAAAGTACTTCCTTTGATTGTAAACTGTAGTGGGAAATCAAAGAGGAAAACTTTTTTTTTCCAGAAACAAAAGCTGAGGAAGGGCTGACCTACATAGATACGGAGATAAAATGCAGTTTGATCTTTTCCTTGCAGAAAGAAACAAATCTCAGGATCAAACCAGGAGGGCAAGCAATCAATATAACATTGGCAGAGATCAGAAGCCAACAACAGGCTAAAAGGTCACGAGCAGGAAGCAAAGATGGCTGGCACAACAAAAGCTGAAAATGGACGGCCAAGGCCAGCGCACAATCTGGCGAGAACTGAGGGAGATAATGAGATGAGAAGGAAGCCAGGAGTGGGCCGGGTCAGGAGGATCAGATGATCATATTGGCTGGGGAGCTGGACGGGCAGGAGAACCTGGCACTTCAAAATGTGGCTTAGAGTATGGACAGAATGTGTATCTGCATGAAAACAAGTTAGATGTGAAATGCATCAGTCATGTAATCCTGAATAGTACATTTTTCAGAAATTGTATGTTAGTAAAGAACTATAAAATACAAATGTGGACAGAAGGTAACTGAGTCTGTCTTTCAATTTGAGATGAATTATTGAAAATGAAAGAAAGATGATATAACGATGAACACTAACAGCCCTCTGCAAAACAAAAATGTTGACTTTTTATCATAAAGATATACTGTAAGAAAATAAACATCATTCCTATCTGCAAATATCTGGTCATTAGTTTCTTTGCATTCTTGTTTTCAATCTGTCTTTTATCTTTATTGCTTCACACAGGACTATATTGTCCTAAAAATAGCATTCCTCCAAATCATCTCACACAGGGTGGGGATAAGCAGAGTTAAACCTAAATAACCATGCCTGTGCCTGACAGGCAAAAGGCCAGTATTTCACCTCTAAGCCTGACACTAATCAAGGTGACAATATTTACAAAAAAATTCACCCAGATACTTACAGCAGCTCTGTCATCTCTGACATTTCCCATTTTCCATCTTGTTATCTGCTGCCTTTTGTTGACATTCCCAAAGCCTCACGTGCCGAGCCAGAAACAGTGGAGGGAGGCTCTAAATATAGCATCAGCACACAGCTGAGCGTGCCCAATGTGAGTGAGCACGTTTTTAATATATCCTCATTAAATATGCATGAGATTAAGTGTTCCAGACTCTGCTGATTTATTGAATGACAGGGATTGTTTTGAAATTTATCCATTCTATGCATTCATACCCAAAATTCATTGTTCATCCCAGGCAACAGGAACTTCCTGAATGACACATTAGAGCAGATAAACACAAACTGTTAGCTGTAGCAATTTTTTTTCTATGAAGTTTTCTTTTTTTGTTATAAATATCACTTTGCTTGGATCCATTTTTTCTTTCCTTTATGGACATAGTAAAAAACAATCACTCCATATCTGAAAATAAAATGGATTACATAAAACTTATGAAAACTAATGTAAACTTATATCTCTACAACTATCTGACTTTTAACATTGCATTTTCTTATTTTTATTTAGTCAGGTTCTTAGATGCATAGTTACCCAGGCATAATGTCTCTGTGCAAACCTGTTTGTTGCAAAGTTTAGTAGTGGATGTTGGGTGAATGAGATGCTCGGCTGTTTTTCTCCTCATTTAAGCTCCTTTACGCTAATGATCTGTGCAGGTGCCATGAATTCAAATATGGGTCAACAGTTCTGACCGCACAAACCGGTCACCATATGCTACATTTTTATGCTCATAGATCTGACTGGAAATTATTCATGGATTTCATGGAGACCGTCAATTGGTTCATTGTTTTGCCCCAGAATGATTCTCCAGGAAAGGTCTTATCTGTAAATAAAATAAAATAAATAAATAGTCAGCTAAAACCTGTTTTTCTGAATTAGTTTCTGTGACATTATCTATAATCTGAGAGAACAGGTGTTGCCATGACAACAGCTTGCCCGGACTGAGCTGGGGAGGTTTCCAAACAAATGGGTACATGAGGACAATACGTTCCCAGCACTTCCCTTTTTCCACATCTGTTATATTATGACTTCTTCTGAATTCTATTAAATTAATCTGTTTTCTCAGAATTTCGTACATAAATGCCCAGTCATGGTGAATTTTTTTGTGTGTTTTGCAATTTAAAAAAAGGGCATCCTGAAATGCATTCTGGGACAGCTTAGGATTCATGTATGGGCTGTACAAAACCTGTTCACGAGGATTTTTCATCAAAATTATTTATAGATATTGGTATTTGACCTGCTCAGTTCGGCTGCCCGTTTTGAACTCTTTTAACAAGGAGCTGATTTAGGATCTCTTGTTACTTTAAATCCAAATGAGTTGTTGCTGGCCACGCCCACCAATTCAGCATTTTCACCTGCACAAAAAATGACTGCAAACACATGCAATTGTCCAGTGGATGATCTTTGTATGGAGGACTGAAAGTGACTCCATACAAATTAGACATAATTTCTTATCAGACATAAATTAAGCATAAAAGGAGAAATTTATAAATATGTAAATTGCCAAAATAAACACAGTGAGAATGCACCAATTAATTTTGAAATAGGTTAACCTTACCTTTACACTATTATAATTCATATAACATATTGCTATTATATTAATTATAATTAAAGTAATTCATATCATTACATGATGTGAAGATAATAGAGTATATTCATATGTATTAATTTTTTTCTGTTTAATTCCAACAAATGACATGAATATTTTCATGCACTGAATATAAAGTGTATTTGTATAGCTATATTTGGATTTTAGAAGGTTGAGTATCAGTTAAAAATATGGAGCGCCCACAACTTCAGAAGTTGTTGGCATCTATTTCCCCACAGAGTCAGAAGCTTAAAACTATTTAAACAGGTGGACAAAGAGAATTGAAAGTTTTCACCATGTTCTGTACAAGAGGTTCAAAAAACCCAGATACATCTCTGTGTGCCAAAGACAAGGCTGAAAAAGCCCGACTGAACGGCCTTATCGAGCCCTCAGGCAGCACCGTGTTTAAAAGCAGATCTAATTATAAGGTAGAAATCCTTGCGTGGGTTTAGGAATGCTGTGAGAACCAATGTCGGTAAATACAGTTTGATTCTGCATTCACAATAGAGATTAAGACGGTACCGTGCGAAGAACAAACATGTCATTGCAATTTCCAGTTTCCATTTATTGTGCATGTGGTGCAGAAGATGAAAGACATTGAGAATAGGATTTCCATCTATACGGTGTTCTTCTAAAAGCATTGTCTTTACAAAACATCTACATGTACAGCATTCTGGCTGCCCTAGATAAAAAATTAAGAGTTTTCAAACAAAAGATGATGAAGAGAAACAAGACAACCAGGAGTTCTGTTGGTGTGCAACAAAACATCGCAGAAATGACTCCCTATTCTAAACAAGTTCAAGATCATCAAGTAAACATTATGGAGTGGTGCTTTCAGTGACTCACAAAATCAGGACTTCAGTTACATTTCTCTACAGCAACAGCAATTAAAAACAATAAAACACCCAGACAAAGAACTCAGTTCTTTTTTGCTTTTGGGACATTTTTGTGAGATGTCCTTGGAATCTGAGTCCTGAATGCTGTTTCAGTTTGGTCCTTTGTTAAACAGACTGCTGCACATTTTACTCCAGAGCTTAGAGAAAAATGAAGTTGACACACCACATGACAACTGCCTGCTTTAGACTTTGGGCTGTAGATTTAGAAGTGTAGACTTCTCCTTTATGGTGTGACTTAATTTGTATGTCAATTTCTCATTTTTTTTCTATCATAGAAGAAATCAACGGTGGCAAGATAGAACTCCTATAGTCATGCTTTGGAAAGGACACTATGGGTGTTTCAAAGGTAGTTAAGAAGTTCACCCTTTTGCCTGTGGTGGCGCTACACCAAGAACTTCCAAAGAAGATGCTGAGCACAACTTCATTCTTCACAAAATGTAAAAAAAAAATGAAGTAGCAGCAGGATTCCTCTTTTGTCTCTGGTAAAAGACCATGAGCCATTTATTCCCTCTGGTGCTAGACTCACACGTTTGTTTTGGTCGTATTTACCCAGAATGCCCTGTACTGTCGTCCACTCACAGCTTGTGGAGCGGCCTCTGGTTCACACCAGAGTTTACTTTAATCTAACCGAGGTTTGCTTTGTTGGGTCTGCTTTATAGTTTGTTCATTCACACCTCTACAAACAAAGCAGACTTTCAAGACAAACAAACTAGAGTTTTATTAAAGCAGACTGGCTGGTGTGAACGTACCCTAAACATCTTGGTCCATACACGTTTTTTTAAAAAACAGGCCTTAACCGGACTGTGACTTTGAGCGCAATGCCATAATCAGTGCTGAGTTTGAGCTGATGAAGGCTCTGCTGGTGTCCTTAGAAGACTGCAGAGCTTAAACGGTAAGACATGTAAATACCACTTAGGCATCTTGGGTGGATTCTATGATTCTACCCATCTTTTGTCTATAGTCACTTATATCTACTGAGTGTTGCAGGGTCAGAGGGGCTTAGTACCAAACTCCATTCCTCAGCGAGGAGGAAGATTAGGACCCCAACATATAACACACCACAGGCCAGCTAATTATATATGTGTCCACAATATATAATATCGACTGTAATATCTTGATATTATCAAGAGACTACTAGAAAAAGAAATTAAATATGATCAGATCATTGTTCGCAGTGTAAAAATACAGCATGTTTATTTTGAAACACAAATTATTTTACTCTAGAGTAATCTTTTGTTTTTTCCTCAGTGACAACACTGATTTGTGTCAACAGTAAATGGAAACAAACAGAGACACACTGAGATAAGCAATTATAATAAGATGAAATAATTGCAGCACTCAATCAAAGGTCTATGCTCCCATAAAGGATGTTGACATTTGTTGTCTTGTGACACTTTTAAATTGGACATTTCAAAAAAAGTGGGATGAGTCATATGTTTTTTATGAACTTGTATATAATCTTGCCACAATATTGGAAATTGTATCAAGTATCTAAAACAGAATTTGGAGTCTCCAGTTTATCCAACCAACATATTTTGGGTCCTTGAAGGGAAAACAAACTGAATGACTCCAAGGATCTTCCTGCCTTAGTGGAGACTACAATATCCTTTAACTCAAAGCTATTCTAGGCTCTTTACCTTCAACAGGTTAACAAAGTTCCTTTCAGTGAGACAGTTGTGTGAATCGTAACAATTGTTTTTGCCAGATAGACAAGTTTTTCTATTATAGATATTGTTTATCTCACTTCCAGCTCCAGCCTGGATCGTCATTAAAAATTTACATCGCCAAATCTGTTGTGAAGCTATTTTTGGGAGACCAAAGTCTATAAAAAGCTTCTGCTCCCCGGGTAACACAGGATGCCAGGCTAATTTAAGTGTCTGAAACAAGCTCTCACACGTGCTTACGATGGAGGCACATTACGGCATGGAGGCAAGTCTTTTTCTGTGGATGGATAGTTTCAATTCTCGCAGCGCTGTCTCATCCGGAAACTGTTCAAATTAGCATCTCAGCCCACGGGGGTTTAGCAGGGGAAAAACAGTCGACTGTGTGTAACGTGGGAGCCAGTAACTGGCTGACAAAGCCCAGAGGGCCTCAGCAGCCTTCGCTGCCTTTGGTGAGAAATTTTAGAGAACGAGTAAGAGACACAGAGCGGGGCTGCCAGTTTCATCGCACCGAACAGAGGACTGGAGCAGGATAGTCTGCTAAACAGTTCTGCAGGGTTGGAGTGGTAATTAAAAAAAAAAAACAGAGCCAGCTGAGTCAATCGCTTAATGTGAGGAAAAGCTCACCTAAACCATCCATCAGGCATCCAGACCCGCACATTCACCCTCAGCCACTTGAGAGACGGTTAATTCAGCAGAAAAAGGAGTTTGCTTTACTATATTTAGGCTCCAAATTTAGATGCAGCAAAGGCATCGCTACTCTTATGGAGGGACTCGCATCACATGATTTAGATCACTAAAACAGGTCTTAGAAATTAAATAAAAACAACAACAGCAACAACAAAGACATGGGAGAATGCATTTTAACACTAAAGTGTGATATATCCAGTGATGGCATAGTTTCAAAAAGTAACTTTAATTGCATTACTGATTACTCCTTGAAAAGTAAGTTATTTTTTGTTTAGTATATTTGCTAAAATGTTGCTATAAAACTTTATCATTTTGGCTGTTAATACAACTTTAATGCATCCAGCAGTTGCTGGTTCAAACCCTCTTGTGGTTTGAACCACAAGAGGGCTTGTGGTTCAATTTAAATTGGACATTTAAATGTCCAATTTACATTTAAATACATTTAAATGTCCAATTTAAATGTATTTGGGGAAACAAATCTATTCTTACTGTTTCTAAGATTTTATTTGGTGATTGAAAATTCTGAATTTATTCATTATGTAAGAAATATGAAGATAACACTGTACTACCCATTTCTATTTCAGGATCCGTTCAGCTCGCCTTTCCATTCACAAGCTTGTTACTTTGAGCTGGTGGGAACCGGGCACATGTGTCTCTGTTTGTTTCCCATGTATTTTCAGATGGGTTAATGTGTGCTGACATCACATAACTGTCCGCTCATCCAACTGAGAATATGCCAGCCATGCAGGAAGTAAGCCAACTGAACACACACCTACACACATAAACACACACACACACACACCACTCTGTACTCACCTCCCATCTGTGTTGATCTTTTTTTTTTACTACACTTTAATCATGATTCAGACACAGCTAGGTCTACTTGGTTGCTTTAAGAGTAGCAGAGTTGTCAATAACAAATGGTTTAAAGCTGTCAACAAAATATAGCTCCAGAGAATATCTGTGGGAATTCTGATAAGATTAGTTGGCACATGATGTGTGGAAAAAAAAAGAAACAAAGAGAGGAAGAAAGACGCTGAGTTAGTATGAAGTGAGCTTATGAAGTTGCTAAAAGGTTATGCATGAGACTAAAATGTACATTTTGTTCAGCACCTTCACTTATTCTGATTATTTTAGATGTAAGGGATATTGTTAGTAGTTATTATTTGATCGTCAAATAGGATTGATAGAGTGACAAAAAAACAAAGCAAATCTAATTCAGATTTTGAGGGTCACAATTCTCTCTCTGATTGGAGAATAAAGCTCAGAAAATAATGCAGATTTTTTTGAGCAACAAATCCAAGTCACTTGTATTCTTCTTTTTTGTCTCTGTGTGTTTCGGCCATAGCAGCCGACTGACAAGTCCAGAGTCTATCAGAATTCAACGCCCAAAAAAACACGCCAACATTTCCCCACAAAGAACAGGACATGCAGTACAATCCAGTTTTAAGCTTGCAGGTTTGATGTTTATTTTTGCACTTATTAATAAGTGATCATATGAATGCTGGTTGATCAGCTAAATTAAACACCTGCTCTACTGATCTGTCAGAAAATGGTTGTGTGTGTCACCGTCTTTTTCTAACTGAACCGAAACACACTCAGTTCCCCAGCACATCTACATGTTAAGGTTATCAAAGGTCAAGCCAGCATAACTGAGCTACTTTCCTCTCCCTCTCTGATTTTATTTTAATAAAAACTTTTTCTGACTTTTGAATTGTGATATCCTTGGATCTTGTTTTCTAGTTGTTGTAGTTTTGACAATTAGTAGCAAAGCTTTGCTGTCAGGATTTTGGCTCCTTTGGTTGAGTTTAGTTTATTTTTGTATTTTCTTGTTCTTTTTTGGTTAGATCAGCCTCGTTCCTGTTTTTCTTTAATTCAGCTCCTCATGCTGTTTTTTTAGTCATGTTTATTTCTTAGAGTTATTTTTTTGTTACTCTAGTTTCATTGGGTTTCATTTTATTAGGTCTAGTTATTCCTTAATGTTATCTCACTCTCCCCCTGTGCCATCTTCTCTCTCTCTCCCCTCAATCTGGCTCCTGCTCACTCCACTCACACTTGCGATCTCTCAACTCATCAGCCCAGGTCTTTATTTCCAGCACCAAACCTCCCAATACTTGTCAGCAATGATTTGTGCAGAAAGACCACAGGCCGGGATTCAAACCCAGGACCTTCTTGCTGCAAGGTGACAGTGTCACTGTGTAGATACTTATCTTTACAAGCAATGGAAACAAAAACTAATTTGGAATTACATATTGTAATTAAGGAGAATGATTGTCCTGAGTGTCCTTCACTTATCAGGCTGAAGGAGAATTTAGAAATGAAAATGTTAATATAGTGGAGATAAAAGTGGAGAACTGATTATTGCTTTTTTATGCTTAGAGTTTGTTTCAAGTTCAGGTCTAATCAGAGAATTAAAAACACAATTCACTTGTCATATGATTATTAAATAAAGGCATTTGGCCTTTTCTGTTTCACATGGAGACTTTGCACTTGTAGCCTTTATGTTTAGGGACTTTACAGCTGCAGTTACAAATACACTGACCATTTCTAAGAAGACTAGTTTTATCTAAAGTCACACGGATTAGAGCACGAGATTAAAAATAGCAACTAAACCTCATTAAAATAACAACTGTGAGAATTAAAGAACACTCTAAGGGCAGGCTGCTGTTATTTGGCACAACAATGACTGCACTGAGTTTTGTCATGTGACTGAGGGGAGTCCCCTCATGTCAACCAAGAGAGAAGCGGCTCTTTGAACATGACCAACAATCTGATTACTGTTAGAAAAGTTACTGTTAATATTTGAAATAGTTCATCCATAAAATGTTGCATCACTGCATTTTTAACAATGTTACTGCAGATTTAGCAGCTTTATCTGCCGAAGGAAGCACTCAGTGTGTCATATGGACCTGAACTATTAAACCATTGTTTCATGGTGAACTGCTAAGTGATTTATTTTTGGTCTACCTTGCCTGATCAGGTTTGCAAATTGCTTAACTTGTAGGTCCAAATGTCACTTGCTCCTCTGGGAGATGGAGTGGATACAGTACATACACAGCTACAGCTGCTCTAAATAGCCTACACACTCCTGTTATGATGCAATGTTTTGTGAAAAGAAAAAAAACTGACATCAATATAAATAATTTCAAAACCTTTTTCACATTTGTGAGATTTTCCTGCACCAAACCTAATAAATGTGTTCCAGCTGCATTGAAGCTCCATTTGATTTGATTGCAGCACTGAGCTTCTTCTGGGATGAGTCTGTCATCTTCCCACCCCGACAGTTGGCAGAACTTGTTTACCTGCAAATTTTCTTTAAATCTATGCAGTTGTGAGGACAGCTCTACACCTCAGATTTAGTTCAGGATTCTGACTAAACCTTTCCTAGAGAAATTGCTTCCATTTTCTAACACCCTCGTCTCCAATGGGGTCGGGAGGGGCACTGGAACGTTTCGGGCGAGAGGCGGGGTCATGTGGGCAGGTAGAGAAATTACAGTTGACTCTAATTCTTTCCAAAGCCATAAGTAGACAGTGTTTAAGACAAAGGAGTAAATGTGTAAGTCAAGGGGGGAATCACAGTTGATAATATGCAAATTTAGAATTACTTAAAAAAAAATAAAAATAAAAATAAAAACTTTTGTGTATCCATCCATTATCCAACACACTTATTCCCAATGGGGTGCCTATCTCCACAGGTCAACCGCTGAGAGCTGGGGTCACCCTGGACAAGTCACCAGTCCATCACAGCTTTTCTCTGTCAGTAAGTTGAGTCCAACTGAGGAATCATTTGAATATTGAAGTTAGAGAACATCCAAACATAAAACCCTCCAAATTACACAAAGGGGCAACTGTGGCTCCATGTGTACACTGTAAAAAAACAAACAAACAAAAAAAAACTAATTTAAAGTAAAATAAGAGATTTTAACAATGTTACTGAAGTTGTTTTTTTGTTTTTTACAGTGTTGAGTAGCCGTCTTGTGATGGTGCTTTCTCACATTCCTTCATATGTCGATGTTCCCCTGATCTGCTTATCAGTGCATGTTTTTGTGAGTGAATGTGACTCTACTGTAAATGGCTCTCAGTGGTCAAATTGATTGGAAAAGCTCCATATAAGTACAATGAAAATATAAAGCATGCAAGATTTTCTTTTTTCCCAAGAGAGCAGACGTTAGCAGACATAACTAAATGTGGCTCAAATATTTTCAGTGCTGTAACTGCAAATCAGTACAATACATCACTACTTTCACTGTTAGGGTTTGTTAAATAAAACTATGAGTTAAAAATTAATATCCTAATGAATTTTGTCAAATCCTGGTTGAATGCACAAATGTGTGAATACGAGCGTGCATTATTGCATGCAGAACAACCTTACCTAAAAAAAAAAGCTCTGATAGTCTCTGCTGCGACGTTCAGATGCTGCAGTTTTTGGTCCTGATAGGTAAAAATCAAGTTATTTATTTATTTTTGTCAACAAAAGGATGAAGGGCTGATTCAGATATAAGTTTAACACTTATGGAAAAAGATGGCAAATGTAGAACTAAAAGTTCAAATGAATTCAGGAAAAACTTTTAAAATCACCAGTTTTTACAGGTTTTAATAATTACTGGTTTGCTGAATCCATCAGATGTTTAGGATGTAAATATTCTCTGGCAGCGAGTCACACAGTCGACCATTTATTGTGTCATGAATAGTACAGTGTGATGAGGCAAAATACAGATATTAAAATGCACCGTGTCAAATGTAATACCGCAAAAAATCTGTCCTGTCATTTTGACATCAAGGCTTTCTGCAGAGAGAAAAACAAGATTTTTAAGGTGCATTACATATTAATATGTGGATGTCTGTGTATGTTTCAAGAGACATGCTTAATCATAGCAAATCCATTTTCCTCCAGCAAGCCAAGTAAGAACTAATAATAGCTTCTCAGCATGTCCGACAGCCGTCTTGCTCCCTCATTAGGAGGAAGTTTATCTGCCTGGACCTTTGCTGAAAGGCCCCCGACTGGAACGGAGAGCCGACCGCGTCCGTGAGCAGGGGCTTCCTGTGCGTGTGTCCATCTTTCTGGATTCCCTCTCTTTCTTTGTCTCAAAACCTATCCATCATCTCTTTCCTCATTTTGTCCCAGAGCTGAGGGAGAGTTGTTAATTAGCACAGTCATTAAAAGTAAAAAAAAAAGAAGAAGAAGAAGAAGAAGAAGAAGCCCAACAAGCCACAGTCGAAGCTCCGACAAATTTAACATTCAGGCACCATCGTCTGTCTGTCGAACGGATGGATTGGATGGTCTGAATGTGTCACTGAAGGGCTAAAAATAACTATCCACTTATTTTCATTACATGATCCTTTTTTTTTTTTTCTTGGATCTGTCAATACAGAAGCCAAGCATGTCTCTATTCACAAAGGTGAGAGCAGTTTCATTATAACTGTCTAATGTACCTTCATTGCACCAGAACCTTTTTTTTAATATAGTTTGTAAAGGTAAAACAACTTTGATATATCTTCTTGGTGTTGGTGTGGGACAGACCGGTGGTGTTCAACTCCAGACCTCTGGATCAGATGTCTTTCCAGTTCTAGATGCGTCTCTGCTTCAGAACATCTGAGTCAAATAAGAATTTAGCAGTCAAAATGACTGCTGGTCCACCGAGTGTGTTGGACCAGAAACACATCAAGAAGCAGCAGGACAGCAGTCCTTCAGGCCTGGAAGCCCTCTGTCATAAACCAACACAAAGTGATGCATAACAGTGAGAAGAAAAATAGAAAGTGATTGCAATGGTTTTCACCAAATAAAATCTAGAGCAACTAATTATCAGAACAAGTCAGGTTACTTCCAGGATTTGTCTGAAAGGGGCGGTGTGAAGTGAAACGACTTTTCTGAGCTCATCATCATGTTACCATGTTTTTTCCTCATCAAAATATACTTTTAGTGTTGTCTTGATTCTTTAATACATGTTTGACCAATCCTTCAAACTCCATGGCAACCATTCAGCTGTGCAAAACACCTGGTGGAACTTAGCATCACCTTCAAGGACAAAGCTCCTCCACAGAGCTGCAGCTTCCAGGTTTCTGAGCGTCTGCCTCAGCTCCTATAGACTAGCCAGCAGAAATTAGCAAACCCTGGGTGGAATTGTGCATCTGCTGAGCTCATTATGAGCTACTTCTCAGTGCAACCCTGGTAAAAATGCTGTTGAGAGATGATTCGATGACTTCCTGGAGTTGAAATGTTGGAAAGGATTGTCTCAAAGCAACAGAGACCTTATTTCAAGGTGTATAATTTATGAAGTCAAAATTTTAATTTGTCAAGTCATATTTGATATACACATTTTTGTAACAACTGGAGGTGAAATGATTGCTTGATTATGTTATAAAATGATTTTATGTGGCTGAAAACCCTTAATACTGTCCCTTTACAAAAATTTAATTGTTTCTCCTCATCTTATTTTTTGCCAGTTCTAACTGGCTTTGTCTCTGACTTATCCAGCTCTGTTGTACTGTTTCATTTCTTGATTTGTGTTTTGGGGCACAGGTTTTGTAATGTCCTCCTGAGGACAATAGTGTCCTTTCTTTGGCTGGTAGGTCACCAGCGATGTGTTTTGGGTAAACAGAAATCTAAGAGTGAATGGTCCTGTTCTCTGTAGTCAACAGCTGAAGGGAAACTCAGAAATTATACAAGTATTATGTATATATATAAATTTGCCTTCAACTTTAATTTTGTTCTTCTTTTTGTGTCTTTCACAATACACTCCAAAGAAATCAATTAGAATCGGAACAACATGAAAAATCTTTAGAAACATTATGCAGAGATATTTAATATTGATACATTCAGCTGAAATTTGCAACTCAAAATATAAGCCTAAGCAGCCAATGCTTGATGCTCTGCTGAAGGATTATTCTTGACTAATTTAATTTAAAAACTGCTCTGGACCTTCTGTTTGAAGCACTGTTTAGACACAGCCAACTGATCAGAGATCAGAAATCTTAAGGGTATAAAATAATAAAATAAATCAAAACTTCCTCTTCATCACTGTAAAGTTTCATTTTTTAGGTTAGAAAACTGGTAATATGCAAATCACTGGTTGAACCTGAACTTTTACCCCAAAGAAATCTCTAGTTTTTCACTAACTAATATCACTCATCCTGCTGCTCTGTGTGCGTATTTGTTTCAGAGGATGATCTCTGACCTGATTCATCAGAACTAGTGGACGATCTCATTCTCTGAGGTCTACAGAGGCGAGACGGTCTGCGCTCCAAACACACGGCAGAGAAACATACTAAACATACTCCTGGATTCACCCGACCGTTAAAACCCACCCAGGCAGCGAGGCCCGTTTCAAACCAGCTCAATCCAATCTCCTGCCACAAAAGTGAAAAAGAGCATTGCTTTTTTTTTTCCACCATTAAGCATAATGAGAAGCTGAATTCTGGATATCTCCATCCTCCTGACATCTACATTTTCTGTTGAATGATGACAGCGATGTTACAATGTAACACCCTGTGTTTCCACAGTAGGAGCATGCGTTATGTGGATTATGTAACACTGAGGTCTGCATAAGATTCGCTGCTTCTGCTGAATGTACAACTTTTGACATCAGAAGAGCCGTCGGAATGGGACCGGCTCTGTTTGCTCCTGATGATATAATCGGACTGCAAACGGCCTTAAAAAACTGCAACGCATAAAGAACCGCGCTGCTTCTAACGTGATTCTAAAATGAATTTAGTTTTTTCTTTTTTATTACAGCAGCAGGTTTCTGAACTGCCAAGTCTCTACAGGTTTAAACTCATACATCAAACTTGTCCACAGCCTCAGCCTACACACACACACACACACCCACACACACACACACACACACACACACACACACACACACCCTCATACACACGCACTCACACACAGAGACTTATGGGTGACCCAAATACCCTGATATACCTGGAATATGAGAACACTCCAATGTAAACAATGCAGTGAGCAACTAAAGATGAAGTCACTTTTCTAAGTATAATATAATAATATATTGTAGGAGCAGAGCTGGCTCTGTAACACTTGTTTCCCTTGATTTTGTTAACTGCTTGAACCTGAAAGGAAAACAAAACAAAACAAAAAAAATCTGTTCTCTCTCTTCTGTTCACTAAACATTGTTCATTTATGGAGAGGCAAACAGCTGGTAATTTTACGGCTGCTTGCCACTGAAGACAGAGGGAAGAAAGGGGTAAAAACATTGAAAAAATAGAAACAGGATGAAAACACATTGTAGTCACCCTGAAGGAAAAATAACATGTCAACCACATGCAAAGTATAACCAGGTATTGTGAAAGTGCAACAACATACATTTTCAATAAGTTTTCTTTTATAAAAACATAATTGAATCTTCAAACTTTTAATATGCAGCAGTAACAATGTGATTATTATTCTAACACTGGAATAGATGGTGACATAACAAAGCCCTGGTTTTGTCAAAGAAGCGGAGCAGCAGTTGGCTTATCTTCTATTCTTGTGCTCCAATAACAACCAATTGTGAGGAGATGCTGAATACAGTTAATTGCACTAAGTGCATGTAGTAAACCGAGTCAATTATTGAAAAGTGAAAGCTTACCATTGGAATAACGTCCATAATTATACATTTATCTCTAAATGTATGTTTGAACCTTACTTACCGCTCTGTGCTGGATTAGAGAGCCGCTGCTGTTTTACAGGTGATGTCAGTTCCAGATTGTCTACACAACTTGTTCCTGTTCATGGACAAAAGTCACAGACACACGTGTGTGTGTGTGTGTGGGGGTGTGTGTGGTGTGTGTGTGTGTGTGGGGGGGGGGGGGCTGGGGGGGGGTGTTGGTGTGTGTGTGTGTGTGTGTGTGGGGTGTGTGTGTGTGTGTGTGTGTGTCAGTGCGTGTGTGTGTACGTGTGTGTGTGTGTGTGTGCTAGAATGCTTCCAATAGAAATGCAACAAACAACAAAACATTTTTTGTCATCCATCAGCCCAGTGAGTTTTTGTTATTATTATTATTATTAGGTTGTTTCTCACTTCTCTGTGTTTTCCTCTCTTTCTGCAGGTGTAGAAGCAGACTTCAAGGTTTATATCTTGTATTCTCTTTCTCCCTCTTTCTCACCTTTAAGCTTGACTCCTGTTTTTCTGTTATTTTTCCTGTAAATTTGCCAAAGTTCTAATTTTAAAATTCAACTTATATTAAACATGTTTTGTAGATAATATTGCACAAATCTTTATAAACTTTCAACTAAAATCTCTAACACATTTTTATGACTTTATCCAGCCCAGTAAAAGCTGCACAGATTAAACCAGGAGTTTCCAAACTTTTATGCATGAGGACCAAAAACATCAGGTTGAAAGAACTCAGAGGGCCACAAAATTTTAATAGTTAGAACAATTAACTAAACACAATATTTCAGTGTAACGAAAAAAGCAATCTGCTTCTCAGCGCTCTAAACTGCTCCTTATCATTTTTTGTGTGGTCAGTCAGAAACCAGAGCCGACATGTCTTTCTGGGAAATGTGTTAAAAGGTATGTGTGAGCTCAGAAAGAAAAAGAAAAAGAAAGGGAGACAGAAAACGAGTAAAAGAGGCAGGAAAACGAGAGTGCAGGAATTTGTTCCTTCTTCTAATCCAAGGTAGGAAACTTTTCTGATGTGGCTCAACATTTCTACAAGAAAACGCTCAAGTCGGAAAGCGCTCAGGAATTTGTCGAGTAAAGTGAAAGAAGATAGCTGCCGTCTTTCAGATGTGTCACACTCGTCTGTTCTGTCGTTACAACAGGAGAACCCCAAGGCTGCTAATGGTCTCTGTCTCTTTCAGGACATACCATTAGCATGTCAGTTTATGTAACTCGACTGCTGGTGAGATCATTATAATCTCCTCTGTGTCATGCAGTTCCCAGACAGTCGAGTGCAGTGTTGTGCAGCTCTTGGGAACATTCAAAGCCCAGGTGATTCACCTGCGGATTAATTCTCTGTGAGAGAAAAATGGGGACATAAAGCGACATTGTCCTCTATCTTGGTCAATTACTCCTTTTTTCAGAGATACATAAAGCAAACTAGAACAGATAATTTACATCAAGTAATGAATAATTAAAAAAAAAGAATAACAAGTTTACATTTGTCAACAATTGATATATAAATAAAACATTAAAAATGTTCCAAGAAGTATTAAGAAAACTGTCAGGTTACAAACACCAGTTTCAATGCACGGCTGAATCTAGAGGCGTTCGCAGGATCGGACCTCCGGCTCGGATTAGTTGCGACAAGAACCTGAAACTTTGAACCCTGAGCTGCTGGTGATAAGCTTTTACCCTCGATGTCGTCTTCATGAATGATGGCACAAGAGAGATTCTTCTCTCCTGATGCAGCAGTGCAGCAAACATGACAAGCTTTGTTCCATTCTGTGTTACAATGCCCCTATGACATCACAGTTTCCTTCCTGAAACTCCTCCTCTTCCTGCTGCTGGAGCTAAAATGGGTTAAGTTAATGCATATTTTAATCATGTAGTTATACCAGTTTCCTACAGTTTCGGTCCGTCGTGGCTGGAAGCAAAACATTGCAAACTTCTGGTTTGAGCTGTATGGATGCTCAAGCCAGAAGCAACCAGGAACGCTTTGCGAAGACGATTTGAGGAACATTTGATCTTCTTTTGCAATAATCAGTCTGCTGATAAAAGCATTAACCCCGTCTTAAGTACGCTAAGATTATGTTAGCCCGTGAACATGATAGTGATGATTTTGCACCAATGCATATAGATTTTTCTTTGATATAAAATACAAAAGAAAGCTTTTTACAATCATTGCAATACAAAAATAAAAACATGCACCGCAGGCTTCAGCTCAACTGTCACAATAAACACTGATGATGCAGAACTTTCAAAGCACAACATTTTGCATTTGTACTTCTAAAATCTATTATTTTATTAAGGCCAACATTCATTTTGGTCAGTTACTTTACACTGTAAAACAGCCCTGCTGAAAGCTTCCACTAGAATGTTGCCAAACTTAGGGGAAACACAAAACCTCATGTTTATGCTCTGCACTGAAATGATTGCATAAACCACATCAAACTGTACCAAAGTTAATTCTTCCAGGGCAATTTGAGAAGATGTAAATAATTCAGGAATCACACTGGAAAAACAGTTGGACCTCTGGTTCCCGTGGCGATAATCACTAGCTCGGAGGTCCCATTCATTAGCAAAGTTCCCAAAATAGTGGTATGATTCTAAAGGGCATGAAATGGAAAATACAACAGAGTTTAAATTCAATTTAGCTTATTTAATTCAGTTAAATCCAAATCAGTTTAGAATCAGTTTAGAAACCTGAAAATTGCATTGAGGGAAAGACTTGCAGCATTCACTCCTCCTGCACAGCGGACAATCGCCTGCATTGTGTCGTCGCAGCAAACCCTCAAACTGAGCATCCATGTGGCAGCAGCGGAGAGGAAAAACTCCACTTTAACAGGAAGAAACCTGCAGCAGAACCAGAACGAGACTCAATCTGCCACGACCAGCTGGAGTTTTGAGACCACAGAGCAGAGAACAAGAAGAAAAACACAAAGTGTCTGTTCAAGAAAAATAAAAACACTTTATCACTTTTTTTCATAATTAATAAAAGTCAATTATTTGAATTTCTTTCTTAGACAGGAACCCAGTTCCTCCATTATTATTATTATTATTATTATTATTATTATTATTATTATTATTATTATTATTATTATTATTATTATTATTATTATTATTATTATTATTATTATTATTATTATCGTTACAGTTCTGATTACAGACACTCTCAGTGAGTGCCGGTTGGAGACATCCTCAAAGGAAATGGATCCAAGTGGAAAACCATTTGGACCAACCCATCGATAGAATCTGCAAGTCTACAGAGTGAAAGTAGCAGCAAACGCTCAGCCAAGAGCTTTGACTAGGACAGAGATGAGGTTAAACTCTGAGATCCTCAGCAGGAAGATATCAGAGCTAAACAGAACATCAAACCACATTTTGCTGCAACAGAGAGTAAAAGAAGAAAGAACATAGAAAAGTGGCGAAAATAATTCTTAAGTCCTCCAGCAGCTTTAAACACATCTGAATTTGACAATGGCTAGTTTTTCAGGACCTTTCAAATTTTGGCAATATTCCAGAGGTAAAAGAAGGAAATCATAGATAGTATTTAAATGGTGTGTCCTGCTAAAATACTGACACTATAATATGACTTGTAAGAGGCTTCAACGCTACTGCGTTTGACTCTTTTGCTATTAAGACCATACGTTCCAAAAGTTCAAAACTCAGTCTTTTTATTTTCACTCACTCCTGATCAATGTTTTCAATTCTTCTGAAAACAATTGCATACTTTTATATTTTGAACAATTGTTTTCATAAACACTTTATTTTGATCAGTTCTGATCAAAAACAAACCAGCCAGCCAGGGATCTTGTCAGAATATTGTGGTTCCAGAAGGACCTGCTGATGGATGAAACCCAGACTCGTTGGCCTGACCCAAACCTTTAGAAACAGCGTCTGGTACTACAGGATGTTGAAGCAACAGCATTTTTTGTTTTGGTTGAGACAAATTCTATAAAATAAGGGACACATTGATTCATATTTTCAGAGCATGTTTTGCATTTAGACTCTATCTGAAGAAGGGATTAATCTTTGAGCTGCAGAATTGCATGTTTTGTGAATCATATTTGACCACGGATTCATCAGCTTTTTTTTCTTTAATCTTTTTCTTAAAAGTATTAAATGAGTAATGAATGAACTCTAAATCAGTGGATATAAAACATCTGCCTTTTCTCTTTCATTTGTTGTACTCCCTGGGCTATAAAAAGTCTTTGGCCCCAGATTACTGTATGACAACGTTTGGGGGCAGATTAAATCCCAGGGATTTTTACATTTGCTCATCACCAACCTCCTCTGTTTCCCTATCAAACACAGCTCTTGGGATTAAATGGTTGGGGGGAGGGGTGGGAGGAGGGGGTCCACAGGGAGCTCTTTCAGCTCCTGCTTAGAGGATGATGGTCAGAGGCGTTACGTAAACCAAGTGGATTTCCAGTGCATTGTTGAGCTGTTCTCTCCGCTGTATTGCCGGCGCCTTTCTGTGTGTTACAACAACCAGCGTTGCCTACGCAAAAAAAAGAAAAAATGTCACACACATCAAAGCCCTGATGTACAGTAAGCCTATAGAGCTGGTGCCTCCTGTACACTGGAGAGTCCTTCACAATCTGAAGGATACTGGTGCCCACCAACACTTTACATAAACTGACCCTGAACGGCTGTGTGTTTCTGCTGACAGAACTGCATGGCTTTACAGCAGAACATGAAATAACAGACGGTGGGGAGGTTCACACCATCAAATCATTTACTTTAATGGACCATTTGACCATTTTAAGATGGAATCACAATGCCTGAAAAGGTTGTTCAAATATACAATAAGTTTATGTCAAGCATTATTGTGTTGATTGTTTTTGAAAAAGCAAAACTGAGGACAAACTTTGTAATCTGACAAAAGGTACATGTGGCAAAAGGCTGAAGCGATCGATTGGATGAACAAATAATTGAAGTAAATAACTAATTTAGAAACTAATTAGTCATTAGGTGGATTATACACACTCAAATAATTAAGCCAAAACTGTACAAAAAAAACAAAACATTTCAATTCAAGATAAGAAAACCTTTGTATGTCATGTTTTACATACAAAGCAGCGTAATATTAGTTTCACCTGGTTCAAAACGTAAGAAATTGTGTAAAGCACCTTTTATCATTCAGTTATTAATCAGCTAATTCTGCACTGTATTTGTACTGATGTTAATTAAGCAAAAAGACTTACACTTTTCACATATTGATATTAGAAATATTAAAAGCAAAGATGCATCTTTTGCTACAAATGATCAGAGTACAAAGCAATGCTGATATGTTTGTTTAATACAGGGTCATGAAATTGAATGAAAAATCTGCTGAATGAGCAATTTGTTTTATCCAATTAAAGGTCAGAAGAATTGCTAGAATAACTGATTACTAAGATAATCAATAATTGCAGCCCTACAAGATAAAAGTCACATGATAACCTGTGTAAAAGGTCATTCTAGTACGAAGGTCCTTGAGTCCTTTGCAGCCAGATGACCGTACTCCAAAAGGCAGCATAAACCACTTCACTGATTAATTGATAATAAACACAAGTGTTCATCAGCAAATATTAGGTTACTTTGTTAGGCTGCAAAAAATGTCAATGGGAATGGAGAGTGCTACTTCACAGGATGTGTCCACTTATTGCTATTGCAACTTTATCAGACAAATGGACACAAAATGTGCTGAAGCAAACATGTTAGGTCATCAGTAGACAGTGGCAAAAGTACAAGAAATGTTTGTAGTGAACATCTCTGTCCTGTTGAGGTAAAACTCTCCTTGTGAGATGTTCCCTGAAATATTGTGGCAATTTAAGTTGATCACACACAAAAAACCCAGAATGTCTTCCTGGAAGAATAAAGCGAGCAACTCCATCATTCAAAGATCAATATTCGATTTTATTTTGCATATGAACAAGTTGTTATATCCATGCATATAGTATATTGACTTCACAGGAGTGAGAGAAAGTTCCCTCTTACTAATTGTAATATTCCACCTAAAGAATAAGGACAATATTGTACGGCATAATAAGATAGCAGCAACTCATACAGCCGGTACTCAAGTAGTGTTACAGTGTCACAAATATTGTTGTTAAACTTGCTAACGCCATTATTATATGTTCAACAAAAAGTAAAACGATGTTGGGCTTAATTATTACTTTTTGATGATCCCTTGTTTGTTTTATATATATATAGTTTGTTTATGAGACAAATCTTTTATACCACTGGCAGATTTACCTTTATTTTCACACTAAAATTGAGCAAAAAATCTCTCAATTCTCAGTTTGAAGAATAGGATTGTCTGTTCATATTTTATTGGAATATTTGCTGTAATCAGAACAGTCAGAGTCGTGTTTGCACTGCTATTTTGACTATTTAACATTAATGATTACTTCCGAATCCCCGAACTTCAGCTCCCTCCACCGAGTCTCAGTCCGGATCGAGTTGGGACTCTGACTGGGTCACTTCAACAAATCAATGATTCCATCTAGAGGAAACATGGTAGTAAAATAAAAGGGTTACCTTACACCAAAAACCACATTAGAAATGAATATTTTGTGATTTTATCCTCATTTGTCGGCATCCAAGTTAACGTGTATATCATCTTAGTATTTCAGTTCCCTAGTCTCAGACTTGAAAGATTAGAAATTTTCAACCTTTGAATGTGAGTACATCCAGTGTAGGGAAAAAAAAAAAAAAAAAACTTTGGGGAGGGGTTGATTCCTGTTATGCCAATAAAGCATCATACGTACACTCATTCCAGTGTTATGTCATTTAAAAAAATATATACCTGTTCTTGCTGGTTAACTAAAAATGGCTTCCTTAATCTAAATCTGCCAGTGGTATGTATCATTTTGAGATTCACAAAAATAATTGAATTCTACATTAATATCATCGATGCAAATATGAAAACAAAGCAGACATTATTCATTTACTTTACTACGTGTACTGCAGAGTCAAACAAAGTGCTTGTTACAAAGACAAAGAATATAGAAACATCTGTTTTTACTGTGATTGTTCAGAGGTCAGATAGCACCGTACAGTGAGAACGTCATAAAAGCCCAGAGGACAGAAGCTCTTTTATGTTTAGATTTATTTATTTATTGTCAGTTAGCCTTAAAAAATAGAGAAACTCTCAATTCCAGCATAAAAAATCTGTTCTGGTTCAGACAGAGTCCACCTTGACCTGGTTATTGTTGGTCATGAGCGGCGATGGTTTACTTTTGAGTCTCTCCGCTGCGTCGTTGGAGCTGTCTTGGAAGAAGATGCGAGCTGTACACACCGACACCACAATGCGCTTGTACTCCCGCCGGAAGTTCTGGTTCAGCACACCGTATACGATGGCGTTAAGGCAGCTGTTGAAGTAAGCCATGAAGTAGCTGGCCACAAATAACCACTCGGGGATGAGGGGAACAACGACCTCCGGTTTGATCGCTACAGCCAGGCCGATGAAGTTGAGCGGCGCCCAGCAAACGGCAAAGAGTACAAAAACCACAAACATCGTGACGAAGTTCCGGACGTCGTTCGGCGTCAGTTTGGGCCGATTGTCTGGCTTGACCCGTCGCCGTACCTGTATAACCAATATCCAAATGCGCAGGTAGCAGTAGGTGACAATCATGATGGGTAGAATGAAGTGGAAAAACACCACTGCGATCGTGTACGCAGAGCTGGCTGACTGTTTGAAGGTGCAGGAGTAAACCCGCCGATCGTAGTGGAGCGAACCCACAAACAGGTTGGGCACAATGGCCACCACAGTCAGCGCCCATATTAGGACCACGTAGCACACAGAGTTTTTGTCACTGTAAAGTTTGTCGTATTTGAGGCTGTGACAGATGTAGCAGTATCTGTTGATGGCGATGCCGGTGATGTTGAAGATGGAGCCAATGACGCTGACCCCCATGAGGAAGCCGCTGATCTGGCAGTGGACGTTACCCAGGTTCCAGCCATTGTGGAAAATGGAGGTGAGGACCAAAGGGTAAGGATAGATGGCCACCACGAGGTCTGCCACAGCCAGGCTAACCACAAAGATGTTTCCTACAAGTGAAACAAAAGGTGATAAGTCTCTTTCACACACACACGCATACACACACAAAAAAGCTTTAAATTCTACAAAATGTTTGCCTTTCTTCTTTGTAAACTGTCTGAACAAGGTCAAGATATTTCAATCTTCTCATTTTCCTTTTGAATTTCCTTTCTACTTCTGCTAAAGTATGAATTTGTTGAGAGACACAAAGTAACAGCTTATTTTCTAAAGATGAACTGATAAATCAGTCAGACGATAAATTGGCCATAATTTCCTTACTTTTGGGCCGAATATGTCACTTTTAAGACATTATATTGTTAATATATGCTTCAGAAAATGATGTCTGCTTTATTTATTTACTTTACTTAAATAACTGACTCGCACGTTTATTTGGAAATCAGACAAATATTTTAAAGCCGATTAAGAGACTTCAACATTCAGTAGAAATCTTCTTAGCATTCTTTGAAAATGTCTGCATTAGCACCACTTACTGAGCTAATAGGAAAACGTCAGTTTCACTTTGATTTTGATCTTTCAAAGCTGCTTTACAATCGGCTATTTGGTTCATTCAGCACTTTTTAAGTTTTTATTTCAATAAAAAAAAATCAAACTAAATAGCACAAAAGTAAATATGTATACTGTTTTAAATCAAGCTCATTATAAACTGGGTCATTCAAGTTCAAGCATAGCAATCAGTTTATTCCCTTAAGAGACATTCATCTGGGCTTATTTCTAAAAGGCTGCATGAGTCAGAAGGAGCAGACTTGATGCAGCTGATTTCTTAGCACAAAAAAGGACGTTTGTGTCACAGAATTACAAATGAAAGTGTTCCCATTGTTATTTGCAGAGTTAACATCAGCCACCACCTTTTCATCTTGGTCAATACTGAAAATGGAGGGTTGCCTGTTGCTAAATAATGCACACCCATACTTTTCAGCAAACACTACGCTGTGTGCATGCGTGACGATCCACAGACGTTCCTTTTGTTCTCTGTTGTTTTTCCTGAAACGAGGAACCGACTACAGTACATTTGCTTTTTGGCAGAGGACTGTTTATTACAAAGATGAGAGTGAGCACACACCTCTTTTAAAAACAAACAATAATTAAAAGTTAATATTTGGTCATGGAGAGGCATGTCATGACATGCTGACAGTATCTCTCCATCTAACTAAACAGCATTTTTCTGTCTGTCATTATGATGTGTAATGCCAGGCCTGGATTCAATGATTCGAATGGGAAAAGACGCCACAGTCGTAGATGATAAGATGCACTTAATGCACATCAGAGGGAAAGCATTTCTACTGCAACTGAACTGCTGAGTGAGAAGATGTTTCATTTTGGGCTGATTCATATATCAGAAACACTCAGGCTGCATGTGCCACCATTACCTGAGCTTAAATACCAAACCATAGACCAGCTGCATAGCCTGTTATTTCCAAATATACATAACATTCAGTTGCATTTAGTTTTTTTACAGGTGTCATTCAGCTGACCTCTGCTGAGAGTTTGGAGCAGCTGCTGTTGTAACAAGCTCATGTTGCAGCTCAACAGAATATATTTATATTTGTATATATAGTCTGCACGTGCTTATATGCTGTCATGCATCTATTTTAGTGAAGTGAAAACTAGTGAATAGTTTACCAAGGATACCTGCAGAGTCCTGTTTAGTATATTCTCTTTTTTCTGTACAACATGGTAAATAATCATTTTTTTTTTAAGTTTATCAGTTTCTTTAGACTTTAGAGAGTCTTTGAAAATCCCACAAAATCCCATTTAAATATCTGATTTTTAAAAAAAAACTTGCATGAAGTGGAATGTTTTGTATTTATTTGAGTTATAAGTGATGTCAGTAAAGTAAAACTACGGCTATAGGTGCAGGGAATAACTCAAAACAATCCTTTGCAACTGAAGCTTAACTTTATTTTTACATGTTTCATCAACCTGGTGTAAATCATTTATTATTTATTTTTCATTGGCTGTTCTACTCCTAATTGCACTGACTGAAGAAATTAAAGTTGTTTTATTTTTATATGTTGGATCTAGCTTGTGATGCTATTGGTGTATTTAAATGTGTGTTTAAAAAGAAACAAATATTTTAAGACAATTCAGTTCTGTTTTTCAATCAGTATCAGACGATACGAGACCTCAGATACCAATATCAATACACACACACACACATGCACTCACCCCCTGTGCCTGTTTGTCTCTGTGGAAGCGCTGATACAGAAGGTTTTACACTGTGTTGACCTTGTCAAGGTGAAACGCCTTTGGGATTGCTGGACTCTCTCACTCTCAGACTCTCTCTGTCACTGTGGTCAGTTCTGTGATTGACGCATCATTCTGAGTTTTCATTTGGCTTGAGGATAGATATGGCCCGGTGCTGTGTCCCTTTTCCATTTCTGCGATCCAGCACTTTTATCCAATTCCAGTTAGGATTTAGGTACAAGTGAAGCTCATCTGAGCCTTTTTGCCACTGTGGCTCGCAATGAATTTTGACACGGCCGGGTAAGCCAAAAAGATATACAGTCCATTTAGGTCAGCTGGGTTCACCCCCCACCCTCTTTATATCATTAAATTTACAATAATAACATTGTAAGTCTTGATTTCCTCATGGCGTATGTACACAGTTGAGAATCATCTTATAAATAGAAAGATAATAAAATATGAGAAAATTCATTTACAACAGTTAATTTTGGAAAAAAAAAAATTAACAGATATTTGAAAAATATCAAAGGACCGGGCCCTTAAGGTCACAAAAGGTCAGTCATCTTGCTCTTCTCATATCTGCTGCAGTAAAGTGAACAGGTTGCAATCAGATACAGAATTCAGCTAGTATTAGGTTAGGCTGGGTTATCATTCAGAAATATTGTTTTCTTCTCACTTTTTATTTGTTCATTTGCTCATTTCTGCCCTCAGTTATAGCCTGACTGTTTCTGAGCCTTTTTATTTGAAAACAAAGCCTCTATCTTTGTTCAGATTATCCAATTAATTATTTCCAGATGTTTTTAGCTCATTTTTGTTAAAAAAACATCACAACGCCTTTGCAACTCTGCAGTAATAAAGACGAAAAAACAAACAAGCACAGATGAGACCTTCGTCCTCTTGTTTCTTTTAAAACGCTTTCCTCTGCAGGAGAGTCGGCATCAGTATCGGACTCTCGTTTCACTTTGAGAGCTGTCCAGATTTTTCTCCCCAAGCAGTGGAAATTTTCAAACCTCTGACAAGTTTCCGAGGTTTCAGCCACACTCTGACTACTGTACTTCAAAAGGCGTTGCCTCGGTTTCCTCTGAGTTGTTACCCACATGTTCAGCTCGCTGTGAAAGGATTAATCCTAATTTTGATCAAATCCACAAAAATGGAAATAGTCACAAATAATAGTAATAACAAGAATTATAATAATTATAATAATAATTGTAAATTATTTTCATTTCGATTATTTTTATGCTTCCAACTTAAAAACAATATGATTCCCATTTTTAAGCAGACCTAATTACTTAAAGCCAGATACAAGATACAAAAAAATAAAAAGAAAAAACCCACAAAAACACAGTCATAAGTTGCATTTGCCTAATCCCAACCAATTCAATAAGTTTTGTGTGTAAGAAATAGGTGTGCGCTCAGAGCTGTGAAGGTCCAAGGTGTTAACATCTCTATTTCTATTGTCCTTTTCATTTCATTCGAAGGGAAATCAAATGCTCGTATTCAAAAGGACCTGTAAGTTTTGGATGAACTCTGGTATTCGTCTTTATTTTACAAATGAACTTAGAAAAAACAAAATCAATAATTTTCTAAACTGGATCAGAAAGCATGAATGTTCTAATAGTCTCTGTTTGAAATATCTTTTAATCATGCTGCAGTGGCCGTGTGTGTGTGTTTGAACGATCTGCTTGTAAAAACAGCTTCCCTGTCAAGCTCCATACAGTTATCTTAGTCCATCCCCTCATCTGACCTTACAGTAACCACTTTGTGTTTGTAGTGGCTCAAAAGATGTGCTTAAAAATTATGAAGAAAAATTCTCCCCTCTTTGGTCACCAAAGGAGCTCAGCAGATGAGCAGTTCCACCAAGTGTTTAGTGGATGGTTTCATAAAGCATATCTAAAATATATGAATGAAAATAGCAGCTTGGCAAGCTGAAATACCGCAATGCAACTTGGCATGCTGTCATTTGAAAAGCAACCGATAGTCTGGCACATGTTGTGTAGCTTGATCTCATATTCATTTATTTAAATTCAACAAAAGTTGTGCCTTCTGTCTTCAACACGTCACCCGGGATCCGGACGTCTCTACAAATGCTGCAGGTTGTCACCAGGTGGAGCTGGTTTGAATAAGTTTGCCTTGAATCACTGTGATATTCAACCAAATAATAATGATCATAATTTTAAAGTGCAAAATAAAAGGCAAAATACAACATTGAAGATCAAAAACATATAAAACACCAAGAAGGCAATGAAACAAGGAAGTAGAGTTTCAAACTTATAGGACTAAAATATGGCAATCCACTGAGTCAATACACCAGTGATGTCATGACTCAAGTTCAAAAGTCAAGATCAAGTGCATACAATGTGAGTGGTGTTGGTGTGCAAGAAGCCATACGAGAAATGCTCCCAGTCATGAACAAAAAACCAGAACCGTCCTTTTAATGTGTAAAATTGCATCTGAGAGCATGACTGGACCTCATTATGTGATGTCACATCACAATGGCACCATGTTTATTGAGAAAATGTGTGTTATTCTGTGAATTTCTGAAATAAATGCCTATATTTTCATGTCAAGGTAAAACCTGATAATAGCTATATTACAAAGCGTGGTCACTAATGCACAACACTACAGTATTAGTACACTAAGCTGTGAGTTATATGTTTATGTTCTACATGACCATAAAGATTTGTTGTTGTTGTCGTTGTTGTTTACGTCCCCAGAAACAGATCCAGACCTGGAGAAGCAACATTCTGCTCTAATCTGTAAAACTGGAAAAGTTCTGAAACACAGAGTTCCTGCAAAAAACATATTTGTTTGGAGTTGCCCTTTATATTTTCCACTTGATGCAGACTGCTGTGTTTCCTTGGATATACAAGATTTTACTAATTTGAATTATAAACTGAACTTGATGCATTGTTTGATAAATATGATCAGTTGAATGGATGTACTTGTTTGTATGATTGGATTGAATTTACTTTTTTTTAAGTCTCTTGACAAGACAAATTGTGAAATGCTGCTGCATAAATAAAACTGAAGTGAATGAAACTGCCATGGGAGAACCTTGCTTCTGCATCTTCTTCTGATAGGAGTTAGGAGGCTGGCTGCAGAATTTTATATCAGCTGTGGATTAAACAGCAGAGACTGGGCGACAGAGAAGCAATAATCCATCCCTGAGGTGATTAAGACAGAGATACTTATCAGTACTTAAAGGAGTTTCTTATCGGAGTTTCATTAAGCCAAAGAGGTGGGAAGCCAAGTTCCAGATGGGCTTTCTCTTTCAGTAAAAAGTGTCTGTCCGGACCCTGATGTGATCCCCTCAGGGGACGAGGGAAGGTTACGAGTTTGACTGAGATGGTAGACCTGTCAAAAAGTAGCACAGCTGTCCTAAGGCAAGTTAAAACCTCATTTGTAGCAGAAGAATGAAAGCCTGCTCAGCTGCATAACGTCTCTGACTTCTGTGCTTTAAGCAGATTGTTAGGGAGGGAAGTTAGGACAGGGTTGGCTGGGATGGAGGGGCCCATCGTTCACAGCGAGTCTGTTTTTGATCTACTGATCGTCAGTTCTGTGGAGAAGAGTTCACCAAGTGTTACATCATTAAACCAAAGCCACTGCTGGGGAACAACAACTGGATTTGGACAACCACAACACTGAAAAATGTTCCCAGTGGCAAAGTACTGTTGCAACATTAAATGCTTATAGAAAACATCAGCAGGTTTTTTAGTAATTTAATTGTTATTGTTAGTAAAAAAAAGAGAATAATCCACACCCTGTTTGTGTTGGTCTGTTGTGTTTATAAGTTTCTGAAACAGAGAACATGATTCCAGGAATCAGAAATCTGTGAGATCCCCGGTTGAGCAGCGGGAGCCATGCTAGCTAACAGGAGAGTATTAAATAAAGATGAGTCCCCTAGGAAAGGGAGGAAATACAGTTTGTAATTATTTGTCTGTGTGTGTGTGCGTGTGCTGGTGTGTGTGTTGGTGTGTGCTGTAGACGTTTATGAGCTCTGAACATCTACCATGTCTCGGGTTAGAGGAGGTTTGTGATGGTTCCTGGTTGTCTTCCAGAAAAACACGCAACATGAACTACACAACTACATTGAAACTTAAAAATAAAATGCAAATATAACTACTGAGAGAGGAAACCAATAAAAAAGCCTGAACAAGATGAAGCCTTAATAAAAAGGAACTGATTACATTCCCAAATCACTACTGGGTTTGCTGGTAATATGCTTATGAATAAAGACTGTGACAGCAGTCAATGGTCAGCACAACTAATCTCCTTGCATGTCACACTGAAGCAATTTCAAAAGAGACGCAAAAGCTCAGAGTACAGTCCTTTAATACAGACATAAGACATAATCTGTCAATATCTATCTTTTTTTTTAGATAAAACATTGTTTTTAGCCCTTACTGGTGGAGAAAAACAGGAAACTATTCCTTCATTTGGAAACAGGAAGAAACGGTTTTATAAATTGGCCCTTGGTGACTTCTGTCCTCTAGATCTAAACGGCAGCAGCAGAGCAACAGAAAGCTGCTCTACACATCCAGCCTGTTTTTGAACAGCTTTCAAAGTAGCTAGCAGCTGGCTAGCTGTTTTGCCTTTGCAAATATATCTGTACTCCTTGAACGTTTTACACCTTACAACCATAAGCTCAAATGTATTTTATTACAATATTATCAAGGTGACTCAAAGCAGCACAATGCAGTCAAGATGAGAAAAAAAAAGATACATCGACTTCATAACTTTAACAAAACATATTTTGAATACAGATCTGAAAAGTGTGGCCAGGATTGGTATCCAACCTCCCTGACTCAATCCTTTGTAGAACGACTTTTCACTATTGTTGCATCTGCAGGTCTTTTTTGTTTTGGGTAAGTCTACACATGGCTGAATTTATTTAGCTCATTCTTCTCTGGACTGGGCCATTGATACCTCAATATGTTGGATACTGAGATGCTAGACTTCTAATAGGTCTAGTGTTATGGTTCTGTTGGAAGATGAACCTTAATTTCAATCTTAAGTCTTCAGCCTCTGTGTTTTGCTCTATCCAACTTCTAATTAACCACAAGAAGTTTTAATCTAAATGAATAACAGTTATACAACAAAAAGCCATTAATAAATGGCCATGGCAGTGTAATTTTCCTTTTTGTTTGCATATTAGATTGTGTAATTATTTTATCAGGCTGAGAATGTTTCCCCATTGGTAGGAGATTCCTTAGAGATACTCAGAACTGACACACAATGTCTTTTGTCCAGCTAAATGAAAGGGGAGCATTTTTATTCCATGACAAAGAACAACGCTTCCACAACGGCAATTCCAAAGCTCACTGTTTCGCTTTATTTATAGACATAAATAAGCTCCCATTTTCCTACTCGATAATATTAGAACACCCTTTCCGTTTTGGCCCTGGGTCGTGACTTAACAAACACAACCAGCGATGTTCACCACCAATCTGCCCAACTATCCTAAAACCTAAAACATTTCACAGAGGCATGCCAATCTCCAAATATCCGGCCTTTTTTTTTTTTTTTTTTTTTTTTTTTTTTACATAGCAGCTATAGGAATTTTGAGGATCATGTGTTGTGAAAATACCTGTCCACCACATTTACTTTGCAGCGTTCGGGGAGCAGAGATGACAAAAGACCACGGGTGGTGTCACACTGGATGTCAGCCAGGCCCTCACAGCTGGTGGCGTGACACAGCCTGACAGGTCCAGTCACTTCTTTCTGATAAAACCCCCCAGACAACTTGTCCAATGTCATGTTGTCAATCTGATTACACAGTCTTTATATGTCTTGCACTGGCATCAGCATTTGATATGAAAATGAACCCATTTATCAGAGCAAGTGTGAAAACGTGTTATTTCTGCAACTCTAATCTCCTCATTAAACACCCGGATGCCGTTGTAAGATTTAAGTTTGCCAGACTGTCATATTTGTCACATTCATTTTAATCAACATAAGGTTCTTCAGTGCAGGATACTGTACTTTTTTCCCCTAGGAGTCGTAGACCATGTGGGTGCACGACTCATGTCTTCTGGTGCTGCTAGGATTTACAGTGGTCCAGCTGCTCCCCTGTGAGCGCCTTGCTTCATCATCACACTTTATTTGTAGGACTTTAACGCAAAGTAGCTGATTGTGCCGTCTTTCAGCCATCTGTGATTCAGAACAGAAGATGGAAAGTAGGCCAGCAGAAAACCCCATCTGGATCTGTTTTGCTAAGTTCCCCTCAAAACAAGGTGTTAAAAACAAGTTATGTTCCTGGCGTTGTGCTGCTACACAAGGCTGATTATCCCAGACTTGTACCGTTCTGATTCACAAGGTTCCAGTTTTATTTGAATTATTTAATAGTACTTCCATTAGAGTGCTTCAGATATGCTATAAATTTGTCTTGCATGTTAAAGAGAAAAGCCTTTAACATGCAAAATCCTCCATAAAACATGCCCCTAAATATCTCTAGAGCTTAAAGCAATATGTACTTCTCCATATATTGGGAAAATTATATATACCAATATATACTGTGGCCTCTCCCACACTTCCATTCACTCCTCCCAGGCCCCACCTCCTCCATGAGGTTGTTAACTACTTGTTTACTGAAAGCAAAATAGGAAATGAAACAGGGAATGGTTTGAAACCTTTGCACTCTGGTAGAGGAGTATAACTGACAACTATCTAAAAAGTTGTTTAGGGGACACTTCCTAAAAACTGCAATACAACAATACAAGAATATTGATGAAGAAAGCATATATGCACAAGACAATGCAGTTCCTCTCAAGCACTGTCATAAGACTTTCAAGTATGTCAATATGTTTCTCAGTAGAAATCGGTTCCTCTGCTGGTATTTACCTTGTTTCTTCTTTTCCACCTAATAAAGGATGTTTTACCCAGGGGTAGAGAATGGATAGATGCCAGCCTATGGCAGTGTGTGGGTGTGAAGACTACAACGTGGGACATGGTTGCATAGAGTTATGTGTCTTTTTTGATTTCACCCTTCATTTATTTTAGGAGTTTCAAACCATTGCAGGCAGGCTACCGGTGCCTTAGCCTGCCTGCAATGGTTTTGTCATCTTTGTGTGTCAAGGACCAAACTAGTGTTTATTGGCAGGATTTAATACAGCTTTTTAGTATCTAAACAGTTTAATAACCGTTTAATTTTAATGTAGATTGCATAATATCATATATTGACAATATGTTGGTAAGTGCAGATTCACAAACTTGCTAGTAAATAGTTAATTACTATAGCAAGCAGCAAAGTGGTGAAGTTGGATCAACCTTGGCTGCAGTCATTTGACCAGCAGTTCAAATGATGCAGTTAAAGAAGGTTCTGCCTGAAACCTGCACGATTCAGCTAGAATTATTCACGCCTAATTTATCTCAGTGTTATTTTTTTTTGTTTTGCTTTTTGAGCTCAGCAATATTGCTATGTGTGTTATTAACTTATTGTAAACAAAAATTTGTTTGGAATAACTCACTCGCTTAAATGCTATTGAAAATAAAAAGCTTAAAACTGAAATTCAGGCTTCATTTCCTGAGATCGAGACATTAAAAAAGAAAGTTTTATTTATTTATTTTATGACTATAAATTGAATATTATGTGTTAAACTACATGTGTGCAATGGGCATTACTGTCACAGTAAACAATAAATCAACTAATTGCACAAAGTCGTAAAATAAACTCAATCATTTTCATTTGCTTGATTTATCTTTTTTCTCTTTTCACCAAAAACGAATGATAATAGTTTTCAGTCTGGTCTTTTGGTCTCAACTATCCCCTTTTTTGAAAGATAATTTGTTTACAGAAACTTTGTGCTTTATTTTATTTGTTGTTTCTGTTTTTTATTTATTTTTGGTTATTCCAAATGTCTTCCAGTTCCAGTGTTTAAATGTTAACTAGTATTTAAAAGTTTATTGATCTTTAAGAATGTGTTCTTGCATTTTTAAGCCATTATTAATATTGTATTACTTGAAAATGTTCTCAAAACAACAATATTATTATTTAGCACAATAAGTTCTGGGACAATTTATCGTCCAGTAAAAAGTCTCATTGTGACAGGGCCATTGACTGTCACCACTCCACACCACATTTATATTCCACTCTGACTCCATTTATTTTAGTTTTATCAAGATATCAAAATTATAACCACTAATTAAATCAAAACAACTCTATTGTTTATTGGACTTAGGAACAGATTACAATAAATAACTTTAAATCAGATGTTAAAGGACAGTCCATTAGAAATGTTCGTTTGCATGTTATGACCAGATTAATGGTTAGTACAAAATGACCAAAATATAAAATAATATTGAAAAGTAATACATAAAAATAATAAAGAACTAAAATGACCAATTTAGTTAAATTCATTTTATTGCGTTTATATAAACTATATACAATTCACATCATAAGGCACTTTATAAAAAGTCCTTTCAATCCAATCATAAACACATTCCAGTGAATCTTACTTATCAAACAGTAGCCTACATCAAGTTTGGTTTATTTGAATTTGTAAAAATAAGGAAACATCAGGTTGCATTGAGTCACTGATGTCACTTCATAAAACCCAAAAGGTTTTGGACACTGTTGGTTTTGCAATATCAGACAAAGTTTATCTATCAGGAACAACCTGATGACTGTGAGAGAAGGTGATCCCCGATCAGCAGTTGCTTAAAGTTGAAGTCTTGCTCCACTCTAAGTTATAAATCACAGACATACGTTTACAAAACTATAATTTACTTTCCTATTTTTACCTTAACACCTTTTTAAAACAAAATACAACTGCAATCAGTTGAAATGGTTGCAGAATGACCTTTGCAGAAAGAAACCGCAATCATTGAAATAACGTCAAGCGATTTGTCTGTTCTTTGTGTGAGCGTCTAACACAATGAGGGAAAAATTTACCTTGCAAAATTTGACTTTTTAAGTGTTCTCTACCCCCCACCGTGCTCCCATAAGAAAACCTTAGAGTTCTGTCCCCCATGCCGTCCATCATGTATTCCACAGGTGATACACAGCTTGCTGAGCAGCTCTCTGAAAGGCAGCAAAGGGCCGTGTGTGGCGGGGGGCTGATGGGCTGACCCAGATACAGGGCAGCTGACTTGACGTTCAGCGAGGACAAACAGGTTTTGCTTTGAACGCATCACAAACACAACTGTTTTTCTGCCTCCTGAAACCTCAGCCGCTTAAAGAACTAAATCTAAATAAAGATTTAATTTTTTAGGGTTGTTTTTTTTTAAATAAGAAAAAAAAGAATCCCCCGGAGTAAAATTTAATGTTGCAGCTTCATACCTAAAATTTGCTGTTGGCGGTATTAATTTGTAGCCCACTAAGGTTAAAGTAACAAATGAATATGATCCACAAACAAAATGGACTTATCACTTCATTTCAAGTGATGATATATGAGACAGCAAAGTCACGTCTATGCAACAGTATGCCGATGCGGCTCTGCATACAGAGAGCTACTGAACAGAACAAAATCATTTCTGTCTGCTGATGGTCACATGAAAAACACTGAAAACATTTGATTCTTTGCTAAATTTGCCAGCAGGTTAGAGGGTCAATGACATGGAGCCCCCGGGTTTTAAACAACAACACGACACCTTCTGATGAGTGAAATGATAGTCTGACGTTATCGCAGAGGGTTTGGGCTTGTGGGACATGACATCTCCTGCCAGGATCGCTCAAAATGTGGCTGCTTCCGAAAGGAAACAACGATAAAACTGTAACGAGTAGGAAAAATAACCTTGCTTATAAATAGTCAAAGATACATATCAGCATACAAAGACTTTCGTTCAGCAACTTTAGCCTCAATGCCCTCGAGTGCAGGAAGAAGTGCTCCATAATAATCAAACTTCATGGCTCCGGAAAACAAACCGTGTATGCAAAACAGTGGCCAGAGAAAACAGCAGACACAACGTCGGACAACTGAAATTAGTGGAAATATTTGTTCAAGCGGTATTTTTTAATTTAAGTGTTTAAGTAATTACACTTTAGGTAAAAGCCAGAAAAATAAAGAATTTTTCAGGGAGAAGCTGCTGATCTTCTATGACCCTTTTACCTGGAAGAAAATTACTTTAACACTTTTATTGTGTCAGAACATTCCTAAAATTTCCTACTTAAATATACAATGTCGTAATTCCGGTAAAATATGCATCTTTTAAACCAAATGTCCTGCAATTAAAATGGATTCCATTCTATTTAAGTCTGCTGTAACGTATTTTCTTTCAGATGACCTGGAAATGAACGAGCAAACTTAAAGTCCGGAGGTAGAATATTAAAATGCTCTTAACTGAATGGAAGGAGATGGAGAGATTCTGTGGTCATCTGGTGACAGGTCACCTACTACAACTCACTGGATAAAACTAATTATTTTGAAACAAAGCGATTGGTTGCTGATCATGTTAATTTAAAGTTTTACACCAGACTATTTTTTGTGTTTTGCTTCCAAATTTTGGAGCACCTTCAACAAACCATTTGCCCTCCTTTGTGCTTTGTGTTGACTCCCTGCAATTCACACTTAGACTGATATCAAATTACTTTCAATAATAGTAGAAATTGATTAACCAAATGACCAAATGATAAAAAGATACATAACCCACTGAGTGAAAAACATATAACCCCCACTTCAGACTGGCAAACAGGCTCCCGTAGGCATTCAATACCCAGTCACACACACACACACACACACACACACACACACACACACACACACACACACACACACACACACACACACACACACACACACACACACACACACACATACACGCACACGCACACACACACACACACAAAAAGCAACCAATTACGTGGTGGCTGGATTCCCATTTGCAATTACAAAGCAGCTTGATCCTGTCAGAAGATTGGATTGATCCCATTTATGCCATTTAGGTCCCTTGAAAGTAAGTATTTAATGAGGAGTTACTGCTGCTCATTATGAAATGAGCACACTCAACACGCTTCAAGGTTACCGGGGTTATAATTGTTAAAGTGCAACTAAAAACTCAGCTTCAAAATTTCAAAAATTTCTAAAGGTGTGGAAGATTTGAAAATTGGAACGGGTCTAACTCTGTGATGATCACTCTGGTTCCTGCACACTGGTTTGGAAATGTACCTCAGTTTACTGCAGACATGAAAACAAACCGTGACATGGTGTGCAAGTTTGCAAGAGTAAAGAGGTAAAAAGTGTAAATATTTATGCCTGAAGTTTAAGGTGTCCCTTTTCATTATTAATATTCTCCACCACGGTTGTGGAAAGCATTTCTTACACATAGGAACTGAGCTTATCATGCTTCACAGATGATGTAAGGTGTGTGTGTTCGTGAACGTA
Source organism: Poeciliopsis prolifica (assembly GCF_027474105.1). Classification (NCBI taxonomy): domain Eukaryota; kingdom Metazoa; phylum Chordata; class Actinopteri; order Cyprinodontiformes; family Poeciliidae; genus Poeciliopsis; species Poeciliopsis prolifica. The sequence goes on along the minus strand of NW_026562420.1, from coordinate 2,601,387 downwards.
TACATGCAGTTTGCTCTACTTTTGGAATACAGCTGCAGCATAACTTCAGGCTTCAGCTTATTTCATGTGACACATTTGTGGCCTGGTTTTAGGAAATCTGTAAATCATTTTAGTTTTATTTGTTTGTATATTTTTTATATAAATAATGAAGAACTACCTGTCCTAGCAGATTGTATTTTTGTACTGATGACATAACTCACTGAGATTAGAGAGAAAATATCTACTCTCTGAAGTTGCAAACTCTCAGCTCCACGGTTGTCAAAGTGTTGTCCCAAAGCACTGGAGCTCTACCAGAAATTCTCACATAAACTCGTTAAAAGATAAAAAATCAAAGCTAATTAACAAACGAACAGAAGTCATTTGAGAAAATCGGTTGTTTCAACTAGAAAGAAGCGCAGTGTTCAATGATGAAGAAAGTACAAGCACCGGTAGCGACGCGTTTACTTCTGTCAGAATGTGAATGTGGTAACAATACTGATGCCTGTTTACACTCTGATTATTCATTTAATTATTTTTTTATTTAATTATTTCATTTATTTATGATTTAAAATGAAACTGTACACAGAAGTTTTGAATGAAGAAGTGGTTTGAAGAAAAAAAAGTTGTACACTGCCACTTTTCTCAAAAGTCAGTTCAATTTCATCAGTGAAACATCCATATAATTAAATTAATACCATTGAACCTTTTGTTTTAAAACTGCTTAACCTGCTTAGATAATCTTTGAAGCCAAAATGCTTACTCTGATTTTCAGTGCAGCCAATAAGCCATCACTCATCATGTCTACATACACCTGTTGAATGAATTTGTAATCCAGAAAACAGTACGCACTTGTATGTAAGGCAGTAGTTCTTCAGTCCGTCACATATTGCAGATCCAGTTTGTTATTTTGTGTACCTCTAGGGTTTTAAGTCTATTGTTAAAACTGTCACTATCGTAAAATGTTGGTGTTGTTGTAGAATGCAGTTCTACCATCAGACTGATTTGTGCCACTAGCGCCACACAGAATGTGTTTTTGCAGAGCAAGAGAAGTGCAAGAAAAACAGACATGAGCAGGTAGAGAAGTTGATGTACGTCAACGCCAAGCCTGTAAGACGGCTGCAGGTTTTCCCTTTTGGGAGGTCAAATGAATCGACTTGTTAGCTCCAACACCATGTATTTCTTGGGTCGGCGTAACATACTCACTATTTATTTTAAGAGATCGGGCTACAAACGCACAAAGCACTTTGAAATTATCCAGCCACTTTGGTAAACAAGTAGAGAGGCAGATTGCGATTGTTTTTATATTTTTAACATTTCTAGGTTTTAAAGATTTGATGATACAAACACACAGCGCCCTATTTTTCCGTTTTCAAAAATTCAACTCCTCCAAACAACCGTAACCACACCAACAGAACGTTGCCCATTCTTTTCTTTTCCGTCCTTTTGAATAACCTCAGCAGTGAAACTAGTCCAAATTCTTTTGTATTAAACTACCTGTCAATTTGGTGGTACTTGGACACCATAGTATTTACTGAGGTGCTACATGTTCCAAAAAGGCTGATATCTAAAATTAAAGCCTGGAAGATGTTAGAAGATTTTGTTATCTTGCTGCTGAAGAGAATAAAATGCAGAAAGCAAGACAGGAAACAGCTTCGGCTGAGGGAATTAATATGTTATGTAACTGTCCTAGCCTAACAATCATCTGTATGTTGGTAGAGGTTTTTGCTGTTCCAGTGGGAAACTGAGGTCAGGATGCTGTTTCAACAGCTCCTGAGCTTTATGATGTTTATTAAGATTCTGCAGTAGTTATGTTACTGTACAGTTGACCCCAATTGACCTGTAGAATCATATCATAAACTCTTAAAAGCATCAAAATATTTTCTAAAACCATAATTACTGTCTGCTCTAATGTCTTTTTTAGATATCATACATGTCATACAATTGTATTCCAAATAATCAGAGTTTATGAGATGCAGTTTTTTTCTTCATATTTACTGAGTTTCCTTCTTTAAATTTTGTGTCAGTTTCCCACTAATCCAACATCATCTTTTCTTTATTCTTGTTTCGACTGTGGTTGTTTTCTCAAATATTTCATCTATAAATATGACCACTGGCTAACGATTAAACTCTTTTGAACAGGGTGTAAATAATTGCAGTTCTGAGGAAGTTTTGAACTCTGCATGCATACACACAGAAAATAAGCATCATTTTAAACGCCATGGGTGACCATTGCATTTTGAAAAAGGTACTAGTTAGTGAAACTAAAAAGTATCGGATTCTTTCAAAACGTGGACAATTTAGTCAAAATGACCTGATCAGGATTTTCTCCTTTTTTTCCTCCAGTACTGACAGGAATCATTTAGGAAAAGTCAAAGCAAATTCATTTGTATTTTATGTTTGTATTGTTGTCATAACAAAATAACTGACTTCCCAATAATGTTGGCAACCTTTGTATAAATGTTTTTTTTTTTCTTGACAGCAACATACCTGCGTAAATCTAAGACAGGGCTGCTGTTAGAGATGGGCAAGCCGATCAAAAATATCAATAAAATCGTTACCAAGTCGTTATCAGTATCAGATCAATTCTAGCATAACATTAAGATTCCCTTTTGAAAATGTATTTTATTTTTGTATTGTAGCTTCTCAACTTTATCTCAGAATAAAGTTTCTTCTCCATTTTTTTTTGTTAATTTAGAAAACAATTTTCTTTTGCCGTTGCTTCTCATGCAAATATGTTATTAGAGTATTTTTGTTAACTATCTAAATTTTGACCTAAGTTTTAACACAATAATTCAAAAGAAAAAAAAAAGTTAAGATATACAGAGACACAAAGAAACAAATGCCAATGACACAGGGGGGCTTTATAAGGCCAGAGTCACACGATTGTCATCATCTGCACCAGTCCATGTGGGCGTGTCATGTCGCCTGCAGTCGAGGTGCAGCTGGCAGATTTGTCATTGGGCAGCCAGTCTGTATGTGCTGAACACATAGGCACGTTGAGAAAAATCACATTCAAAAGTGATGCCAAATATTCAAATGCGAAAACAGAGCATTGTGCCTGTTTTTATGTTTTTATGAAAGATTGTTTAAGGACATTTACTGACAGGTGGAAATGTATCATTTGGTCATAAAGACGCAGCAAACCGTTTTAAGGTTGGAACGTCACTTAATTTTTTGCTCTTTGAAAGAATACTTTATTTCATACTTTATTATTTCATAAATTTTTTTTGTTATTACTATTTATTGTTTTTATTATTTTTTATATATTTATATATTACTTATTTTACTTATTTTAACATTTAAAGCTATGAGTCAAATTTACACTAATCACAAATATGTCAGAAATTACAGCAAGCATATACAATACACAAAAAAGGAGAGAGAAGTGTTTTAAATGTTTCAAATTGTCAAAAAATGTTTTTCTGTGAGCAAAGCAATACTAGACAAAATTTCACCTGATGAAGGTTATTATAACTCACAAACTAAGTCACAGCTGTTAGTTTACAGCAAAAATTAAATGAAACTCATCATGATCAAACTTGCTGAACTAGAGATGGTCTCCTTCTTTCTCCATGTTTTTCCAGTATCTTTCTCTTCCATAGAGGAATCTTCCATGTCCTTTTTGTCTTCAGGGCTCAATGTCAAAAGCAAAAGTATTTTGATCTCTCGTCCTCAGAGTTCTCTACTAAACCGTCGTTGCCTCTTATGTTATATCCTAACAACTTTTCAACTCCCTTCGTAACAAGAAATCCAAGGTCCCATAAATATCAAAATCCTCTTGACTTGATGTTCAGCTAAAATGGTTTGTAGAATCAGTTTGAAGTCGTCTCTCAGGAATCGATCTGCCTCCAACCAAGTTGAGAAGCAAACTGAGAATTCTTGTATTCTTGTATCTCTGTGAACATTTATGACCTCATTGATGAGAACATATCATCGACAGTGATGTCAAGCAACCTGTGTCAGGTTCTTGTTTGTTTTAGTGGCTATGGAAACACAAGGAGTTATGAATGGGGTCAGATTACTGTCAATTAAAAATGCAGATCTAAATTAGTAAATCAATAAATGTGTATAAATTCAAGGTTTGTATTTGTCCAGTTTTCCAACTCATGCAAAAATTTGAAATTTTACCTATGAGAATACTTGTAAACTAATAACTTAATAAAAGTATTTTTATAAAGAGAGTAAGTATTTTTCCAGAAGTTAGACACACATCAGTCACATTTAGAAACTGGCTCTAATTCATCTGCTTGATCTACTTTGAACTGCACACCACACACACACACACACACACACACTTGCACCCCCCCCCACACACACACACAATGGGCATTTACATTGTTCCATTCCTGTTGTAACATTGTCATTCCATTGTTATAAAAATGTTCTAGAAATTGTTCTACAAATGTTTAAAAAATTCAAAATAAAAATATTTCAAAGAAGAAATAATTCTTGTGAGGAGTGTAACATCATAGAAAGCATTATATAAAAGTTTTACATTAACAATTTTTTAAAATTTGTTTTACAAAATTTCCTCAAAAAGAATAACCTGTACTTGGAAAAGGAATAGAACTAAAAATTTTACACAATTTAGTTTTTTGAACTACTCAAACAGCTGCTCTTTTGTAAAATATCCCTAAATTATTTTTCATCCATGTAGTCCGACAAGAAAGGGAATGACCTTTAATCTCGGAGATCCCTTGTATACTTTTGATTATTTTAATATTTTCCACAACAGTTTACAGAGTAAATTATTGTGACTAAAACAGCCTCCACCACTCAGTTTAGACACTCAGCATCGTTATCGCCACAAACTTCTCCCTGCTGGTCAAAAGTCCCAGCTTGCTTATTTTGTAAGCACACACATATATGCATGAGGCCACAGGTTAATTCATTAGTCATTAATCCTTCCCTTGACCCTTAACTGCACAGGAGGGAGTAACTGGTGAACTGGCCCACTTTGCAAATACGTCCTCAGCTTTACACTCAAATTGATTTAGACAGTGGCTGTTGCACACTTAGTAAAACACACACATAAGCCATAACAAACCTATCTTAGTGGAGACATCAGTATCTTAGCACCTTCACAGAATGATTCAGGTAAAATTGTTGCGTTGGACTGACAGGTATGAATGACATGTGGTCTGACAAAGTTGCACTTTATTTCTTTCCAAGTCCAGCGTTAAATGACACCATCTGCTGCTGCCATGTTGGAGATCTACTTTATAAAGGAGGAGCAGAGCAGGTTCTCAAGGAGACGCAGAAATGCCAAGCATTTTCAGAGCAAAGTCACAAACTCAACTTTTACATTCCAAAGATTATAGCCATCTAATCAAGGGCTCAGGAGAGTTGATTATAAGCATTTGTACTTTCTCACTATTGTTTAAATATAAATGTAAGTCATTTTCTAAAACACAGAACTTTTCTCACCCCCTGTGACTAAGGAGATATTGATTTTTTATTTTCAAAATAATAGCAACCAGCAAGGGAGTCCAGAGAGTCCAGAGCATGACCAAAGCTAATGAGTCATCCAGCAGACAACAGACAGACCAGGATGAGGGGGTAAGCTGTGGCTTTTGAACTGTACGGGACTGATTTAGTGATAGTACCTGTGAGAGCAACATTTGACCCTAATGACCACAGTCAACTGTCACTGTCAAGCAGTGGCATGCAGTCAGGGGAGGCAAGTAAAGCAATGCCTCACCGATCATCTTGACAACTGAGTGGGTACTAACAAGGAGAAAATTTAGTTTTACAAATGACTGCTCTATAACTGTGTTTTCTGTATGATTTAAAAATTTCCATGGTCAAAATAGCTAAATGTCTGTTCAAGTACATGGAAAAAAGGCAAAGTGCAAGATTGATGAGCTGAATCTCATTTGCTTTGTTCATGTTCATGTTCAAGATGAGATTGTTCCCACAGCATGCCACAAAGTGATCCACCAACTCTCTGTACGCAGCTTCTTGATCATCTCTGCAGAGTAATCTGAGAAGTCGAACTTGTGCTGGAAGTCTAAAATGTACAAAGTGAGAGGCATGGTGAGAGTGCAGTAGTCTACGGTGCTCCTGTGTTGCTGACCACTTGGTCAAACATAAATTATGGATTGTTTGTGACCATCGTTATCTCCAGAGACTTCTCCCTCCTATGATTTTTGAGACATCCACCTGTGTCTTCATCATCTTGACAACTGATGATGAGGTTTCTTCTGAGGTGAGTTTCTTTGGCAACAGAACCAGGCTCGATGTCTTCAACATCAACAGAACCTTCTTCTGGGTCAGGCCAAGGTTGAAGAGATGCTGCAGACTCTTTGGCTGACACCATCTGGACCTGCAGCCTTGTTCTGGTTCAGTCTGTCCAGCTGCCTCTTGGGGGGAGGCAGAGGGAGCAACAGCATCTCCTGATTTGGTTGAAGACCAATTTGTAGATGGAGAAGAGTTCATGACTGAGGTGGAAGAGGTCAAACAATATAGAATGTGTGTCACCAAAAAGAATTTCAATGAAAACCTGCAAAAAGCTGGTGTACTAAGGAATGGCAGCATAGCCAAAGTCCCACTGCACCAATGCTCCAGTCAGGATGTTGAGCTGATTTGATCATGGAACCATCAACTACCTTAGTAGTGTGAGATATTTTACAGGCACAGCTTGAACATCAGGTGTGCCTGATGCAGATGCTAAATAATGCTCAACAAACTTTATAAAAATTGACTGGTTCAAATTTAATTAATTTAATTAGTTGACCTAACTTTAAAAATCAAATATTAGATACTGAGTAATAAACCTAATTAACTTTAAGTAAGCATTACTAAATTAAGTAGTGCAAAATTAAGTTCATGCAGCTTCAACTAAACAAACTCATTTTCTTGGATGAGTCCATGTCCTTCTTCTTTCTCTCACGTTTTTTTAATAAGGTTTTATTGGCTCTAGTGACCTTTAATTGAGAGTGGGTAATGCGTGAGGGGAAAATTGTGTGTCAAAGGTCTTCAGGCCGGGACTGGAACTACCGCCTCCGTTTCAATCGCAGTCGCAGCATCCCTCTCTCCCACTTCACAGAATTACTAATTACATCGAATATTAGAAATACATAATCTATACAAAAAATGTAATAAACAATAAAAAATAATTTACTCTCATTGTTGACCATTGTTGTCTTTTTCAGGTATCGCTTATGCTTCAGATTTACAGAAATAGATGAAACAGTACAAAGGTTCCGACTTGGGACTTTTGCATGTAAAAAAAAAATAAATACAATTAATTGCATTAAAAGCTTTTCCAAGTTAGTTGACTAAGTCGCTAAAGTTAGCTTTTATCTTAAACTAGCTATAGTTTAAGATAAAACTAGCTATAGTTTAAGATAAAAGGTTGACTTTTATCAAAATCTATGTAGATTTTTATGCTCAATGTAGCATATAATGCTACATGGAAACTTGTTGGAATGTTCTGCTAAGTGAATGCACTCCTGTTCATAGAAAAACCGGGATTGTCTCTTTTATCATGAGATAAATTACTGGCTCCAGAAAAGAAAAGAAAACTCTCAAGTAAATCATTTGTACTTGTATGAATGTTATATAAAGTCAAAATACTTTACAGAAAGAACAATTATCAAAAATTTTTCTAAATGAATTCAGCTCAAGTAGAGTGAGATGGAGAAACTATTAAACCAGAAATTCCAAACATTTGTTTTCTTTTTTTCTGTTTTTTGTTTTTGCATCTCCAGTAAAAAATTTCCCAAAACAAGTGAAAGTCACATGAAGATGAAAAGGCCTGATATAGAAATGGTGTGGCTGATGCTGAATACTTGAACAACCTGTCATTTTGTCACAAACTGTGTGTGTGTGTGTGTGTGTGTGTGTGTGTGTGTGTGTGTGTGTGTGTGTGTGTGTGTGTGTGCGTGTGTGTGTACGTGTGTGTGTGTGTGTGTGTGCGCGGGGTGGGGTTCGGGGGGAGGGGGTGTTCTGTGTTGTTGGATTTAAACAGGTCCTCATGCGACAGCTGTCAGGATTAAACTGAATAATTCTTTGACTCCAGACATTTCGGGCCAGCTTTAAAGAGAATGCGAATCTTAAGTCACCCCCTTAATGACGTTAGGATTATGAAACACTACTATTAGCTTCAGTAGTGCTACAACCAGAGGTATGGGCTAATAATTCTGTCTATGAGGTCATATTGGAGAGCAACAGGTTACTCTCCACAAGTGGTCAAATGCCATCATTTTAGGAGCCACATAAAACCAAAGAGCTACAAGAATCACTGTGATGTACGGCATTAAAATAATTTATTGAGATTACTGAACCTGACTGCCTTTATCTGCATCAATCTGAAAAACAACCACAGAAAAGCAAAAATCTAATGTCATCTAGTGTTTCAAATGAGAAATTATTGACTTATTGCAAAGTAAAGCTGTCAAAACAGAAGCTCTTTTATTTACACACAGATCTGAAAATGAGTTGTTTCAGTGTAATAGTTCTCACAAAATGATGTTTTATTTCTCCATCATGCTGCATGCCATGTGGATGTGTCCTGCAAATATTAGAGAAAATGAGGCTCTAACAGCACAGACAGGAACATGAACCGCCTAATTCTCTATTGCTTTTGGACAACTCCCAAAGAACGCTGGAGCAAACCCAAATGCTATGTGGTTATGTCTGAGAGTGTGACAAAACCACTCATTCAGATAATAATCACAGGGAGCATGTTAATGGGGTATTAGAAAAAAATGCATACTCTGCTGAGGAAGCTGAGCTCTTGCTCATTAGAGAGATGCAGTGGACTCTGCTAATTACTTCACAAACTTGACAGGCACACGAAAACAGGAAAAAAAAAAGGGAAAATAATCCACCTCTTTGGGATTATCCTACACCTTCGCCACAGTAACTGCACTGTCAAAACACGACTGCTCCCAAACTGTTGCTCTGCTAAAGCCCTTCAAAAAAACAAACCTTACGTATACTAGATGCCCTTTAATGTACATCTTGTACACCTTGTGCTACAGATGTACAAGATGGGTAATGCGCAAAACATCTTTTTCTTCTCTGCATAATTTTGTTAAAGAGGCTTGGATAATAAAAAAATTGCAATAACTTTTCTTTTTTAATTTAAAGGAAAATCTCAGCACATACAGCTGCTGCTGCAACAATTAATATTCTCAGTCAGTTGTGGCCACTTTAGAATCATATAGAAAAGCTGCAAAATAGAATCAAACTTAAAACTCCGAACTAAGAACTTCTGCCATGGTAAATCATTACTGATAACTATTGTCAGTAGTGCCTAACATTAATATGACCAGGCAGCTTGTAATCATATATATGCGTGTGTATATACTATTGTTATAAAGGCTGAGCCAAGAAAATTCATGTCTATATCAAACTCTGTTCCTCTGAAGTAGCTCCCAGTCTCAAGAAGGTTGGTGACCTCTGATCTACATTGCGGATGACATGATTTTAATGCATTAAATGAAGACATACTTTATCTTTATATTTCTTTCATTTTAATATATAAATTGAGGAATATTTACCACTTTAAAACCAAAGTTTTAAGATTTTTGTCAGTCAGATTTTTTTTTTTTTTACTTTTTTACATAGCTAAATTTATTTTGACACAAAAAAGACAGAAATGGAAATTTTACATATTTTGTTTCTTCCAGTATATTCAAGTCTAAGTAAAGTTTTAAATTTGGAATTTAAAGTTAACATATATTTGAAAATATCCACTAAAACAATAGCTATTATTATTTTATATGTTTCAAGACCTTCTTCTGTTCATAAATGTATTTATAATTTGTTATTTTTCAGCTAATTTCAGTTGTCAGCAGGTAACTTTTCTGTAGACCAAAATATCCCCCAGTAAAATGTGATTTAACAGCTAAGGTTTGGTGTGAACAGAGTCATCCACTCATCTCAGTCTTTTACATTTCGTCAACCCCACCCCAAAACAATATTTTGCATCTTTGTACTGCAGGTTTCGTCTGGAGGGTTCATCCCTCATCCCTTCATCCTTTCATTCCTCTCTCTCTCCCCTCCTCCCTCCATCCCTTCATCATTAAATCTTTAAACTGATATCTTTGTGGCGTGGTCCTTTCTGGTGAAATGCCTGCGGTTCTGAATCCAGCCAAAATGTAGTAAACAAATGAAGTTATATAAACTACTTCGTTATTATTCATGAGGTGTATTTAGTCTTATTGTTGTGCTTTGGTTTCATCTTTATTAAATAATAGATGGTGGGATTAGCTTCATATTTTGTAAAGAGTTAAAACAAAAGATAATTTTACCAAATGGTAAAGACCAGGCAATTTCTCCACCAAACATAAAACAATAGAGCATGTTCTTTCATTTTCCGCAAATATTTTTACTTCATGCAGCTAAATAAAACCTTTAATACTTCAACAGGTTTAAATTTCCAATGAGTCTTGACAGAGCTCACCCTTTCCTTAAATAGTACCACTTCTGATCCAAATTTAGTCAACAGTACCAACCTAAAAACTTCTTTCCAATTTTAGAAGCGCCTTAGTATGAACTTCATCCATAATTTGTATGGACAGCGTGGCCCCGTCTAACCTCTGGAACGTAACGCTCCCCCTCCCCCCATGTCTTTACTGTGCACTTTGTGAAATAGTTATTTTTTAATGGTGCACTCATCTGGAGTGGGTGTATGTGCGAGTTAGTGTAGTATGATAAACTGCAGCGCTGAACCAAGAGAGTGGCCTGATAAGGCTGCGTGAGGCCGTGTTCACAAGGCTGCATCAAATGGCATTCATGTGTCTGCCATAATAATCATCATTACATCCTGTTACAGTGAATCACTGCGCTGCCTCATGCAGACTGCTGAGGCTTTCTGATTGAGCTGTTTGCCTATCAGTCCACTGACTCGACTCTGGCCATTTTTTAACCCTGTCAATGACAAAACAAAAACAAAAACTGAAATAGTGATTCCCTTTTGTGCCGTTTTTGGTTTATTTTGTGAGATTAAACACAGTTTTTGATTCTATTTCTAGAACCGTACCTCTTCTCTTTTTTCTTTTTTTTTTTTTACAATTCGTCATTACTGTTACATTTTAACAGTCATGAGGTCTGACACATTCACAGCTGGAAGCTGCTGAGTCCAGCCTTCGTCTCTTTACTGTAGACCAGCAGTGGTGGACCAAGCGCTTCCTCCAAGGTCACCTTGGAAGCAGAAGAACACGTTTCTTTTTGTATGTTTTTTTCTCCAAAAAATTGGGTTCCTCCCTTTTCACTTGCCATCATCTCTGTCCTCCAAATCTCTGCATGTGTGTAATAATCAAATAGTTAAAACTGCGCTGCAGGCACTTTACAGTATGTATGTGTTATGCACAGTTCCCCTTGAATAAGCAAAAGGCTTTACTTGATCTCACTGCCCTAATGGTCCACATGGATGTCATCTCAAGCTTCCTTAAGGCATAAAGAAGTTTTCACTTAATAATATAATGAATGATTAAAAATAGCACAGGGAAACATGAGGGGGTGGGCCACCAATGGAGTTTGTTTGAGACGGGACTTGAATTGCGAGTGGAAGCAACATGATCTCATGTAGAATAAATATTAAAAATGAGTGTCAGGTCAGTTCACTTTATTTGTATACTGTATAATCACTGTACTTGTATAACAGACTTTGTCAGAAGGCACTTCACAAAAAGATCACGTGTTTACACAAACATCAATTCAATCTGAACAGATAGACTGAATTGATTCCAATGTGTTCCAGTTATTAAACATGGCAGTCAGGTTCTGTTTATTCTTTTGATTTCAAATTCAAAAATACACAGTAAGCAATAAATCAATTGATCATGTGATAAATGAAAAGAAGCTCAATAACTTCCTCAATTATTTGCATGATTTATAGTTTTTCTCTTTTCTCTCCTTCTACCAAAACCTGGATGATAAAAGTCTTCAGTCTGGTGCTTTGGTCTCAACTAACTCTTTTCTTGAAGGACAGTCTTGTTTACAGAGATTTCATAATTCATTTTGTTTGCTATTTCTGGTGTTTTGCTTATTTATTGTGAATATTTAAAATGTCTTCCAGTTCTAGTTAAATGCTTGTTAGAACTGAACGTTTATCAATCTTTGTTGAGAGCGTAGTGGCTTTATTATGCCGTTACTATTATGTTCCTTAAAAAATGGTTTCCAAGGAACAATGTTATTGTGTATAGTAATAACTTCTAGCACAATTTATCATCCAGCAAAATTTGTTATTGTATCAGGCCTAATATTAAATGAGAGCAAAAAATATACATGAATACAAATATAGATCATATTTTAATTATAGGAATGTCAACCCAGATTGTACAAATCAGTCTATGCTCTGAGTCTGTATAAATTACTGGAGTTTCTCTGTAACAGCAGGTATTTCACTTTTGCGAGTCTGAAAAGGTGACAAGTCCTGCTGGAAATCAGAAGCAGCCTCTGCATCCATCTTGTCAGGAGAAGAATGGATGAACTCGTCACTAGGTGTGAAAATTTTAAACTGGACCTGAAACTACTTGGATTCTGTTCATCTCCACTCTGGCACTTTGAGTTTCAAATCAAATGTAAAACCTTTTTGAATTTTATCTGATTCCATTTCCACAAGGTAGGACTGCTGATGTAACTGGTTCAGCAGTGGATGGACAACAGGTGAGGACATGTGGATACACACATGTCCTGTATCCAATGCCTTTTTAATCTAATCCATTTGTTGCTGTTATTCCCTCTTCTACCACATTTCTTCCTTCAACCGGACTTTAAAATTAAAATGTTTGATAAATGGACTGAACTTATATAGCGCTTTTCCAGTCATTTTGACCACTCAAAGCGCTTTACACTAGAGTCACAATCACCCATTCATACACCGAAACGCAGTCCGCTAGGCAATTTAGGGTTAAGTGCCTTGCCCAGAGGTACATCGACATATGGCAGGAGGAAGCTGGAATCGAACCTACAACCTTCCGATTGCAAGACGACAACTCTGCCACACAGCCACAGCCGCCCTTTACAGCACTCTAAACATCCAGCCTCTTTAGCAGTAACCTTTATCACTCACCCTACTTATGGTGGGTGTCAGTGATTACCTGTAGATCAACTGGCAAGTTAGCTGTCTCCCCCATGATTATGGTTTCTACATGAATATTGTAGAAGCACAACATACATGTGTTTATTTTGAGAAACTGAACTTTGGGGTTTCATTAACTGTAGGCCATAATTCAGTTCAATTCAATTCAGTTTATTTCTTTAGGCCAATGTACTATGGCTGTCGTCTCAAGGCACTTTACAAAGAAATAATTTTAATTCAATCCCATACATTCCAACTGATTCTAGTTATCAAAGTGTACAGTATGGACAATCGATTATTCAAAGTAGTGTACAAAGTTTCTGTCTGACAAAATCTAGCAGATAGTCATAAACATTAAAGTTAACTATTTGAAATAAAGCCCTGTAAGATGTGTTTCATTATTTTAAAGGACTGTCAGAAATACATTGACAAAGATTCGTGAAAATAATACATTTATTAAAATGCACCTGTAGCACTAATACTCTTTTTTTTATATTTTGTTCTGCCCTCAAGACAAATCACTCTTTGATCTGTGAGCATGTGAAGCGAGAAACAGGGGGTCTCGACAATGCTAAACACCTGCTCTTGTTAGATTTGACCACATCAAGCGGGGGTCACTGTTTCACACTAATAAAGAACCTTGATTCTCTCTGCCCACCAGGCCATTCTTTAATCTGGAATCCACAGGGTTTGTTGCAAAAAACGTCTTCTTGCCTGACTTGCTTGATGCAAAACGCTATTGGCAGAATTCCTCCACAGGTATGTAGCCTGACAACCTAAAATCCTCAGAGAACAGTGGGGGTGTTGAATCAAAGTGATACAAACAGACAGGGTGTCGTGGAATATGAAGCCTGGAAGGTCAGATTTAAGTGAGAAGAGAAAAAAAAAGAAAACATCAGGCATCGATTGTATCTGGATGGGTAAAGCTTAGGAAGAAGTGGAATTAAAAAGGTGGGGAACTAATAAATAAGACTTTGTTAATACTGTATACTAAAATAATATGCAAAATATAGTGTTAGACACTGTGTTTTTTATTTAACAAAATAAAATAAAAATAGCCAATGAAAATGATAGGCAACAGTGATGAAAATGACAAGCTGAAAGTCTAAGACTTCTCTGGGGAAGTAGGGAGAAATGCTGATCTTTTGAAATCAACATTTGAAGGTCTAATCAGACACTGGCATCTTTTGAACTTGTGAGGCTTTGCTTGTAGAAAATGCATTTTTAATTGCAACTCTTCTTTAAGATTCTGCTGCACTGTTACTGTAATAGTGCAGTTGTTGAACGGAAAATATACATCTGGGTGTGGAGTTTGCCTTAAAATAAGTAGTTGCTATGGAGACTTGGTGACCCAGACTCAGTGGAGACTTTGGAGGATTTATTTTGCCTCACAATTTTATCGGAAAAGTAATTAAAAACCATAAAGTGATATTGGACAGCCAGGCGTATTATCGATCCCTGAACATTTAAACACTTTAAATATTGCTCTGACTGTAAATATTAGCAATTTAAGGTAAGCAGCTATTTCTGTGAAGCAATTCCCGGGCTTAAGGAGGTCAACGCACATGAAAGCCATGTTCTTTTGTCATTCCCACTTGAATGGTAGCCAACTTACAAATTTTGAATTTGGAATGGACTTTCAGTGCCCTAAGTGACCACCTATGATAGGAAGACCAAAACATCTAAATAACAATAAATTCACTGATATTCTAATAAACTAGAATATTAATGAAAAGTACATTTATTTCAGAAACTCTATCACTAATGACATAATTACACGCAAGTTTGAAATCCTATATTTCTTTTTATAATAATGATTTTCCATTTACAGTTAATGAAAATATGACCTTTAAATTTACAATACTAAGTCAGACCAAGGAAAAACATCTGAAGTGTGGGCTTACTGAAAAATATGTTAAAATACTTGCTCAAAGGTTCTGTTCAAAAGGCTCTTTTGAAGAGAACCTTCCAAATCGAGACTATTCATGTTCAACAAACAATTTATTGAACATGAAAACGCAAAAAACACAGATAAGGCCACTGCTAGGAGGAAAAAATATCAGAAAACTAGAGTAGATCATAACTGACATTAAACAACATCCATCATTTTTTTTTAAATATCTTCTTCTACATGCAAATCACATGATTAGACCCTTGGCACAGAGGAGCAATTTATTCAAAACGTTCAGGCATGGCAACCGGAAAAACTACAGAAACTGGCTGACTTAAACACCAGCTTCCACCCTGACCCGATACAAGCATTGGTTATATCTGCTGTTTTGTAATGATCACGGAACCTACCATCATGTGCAAAGAGGACCAGCGATGAAAAGGATGACACAACAGAGATTAGGATCTGTAAAACATGAAAAGGGCTTATTGGGGCCATTCTTTGTTGTTTTGTAAGAGTCTTATAACAATCTGAGCAAACACAATCACAATTATTTTACTCTGCATGATTGACTGAATGAAAATCATAACCCATTTATGTCACATTAACGAAGAACAGCTGAAAAGTTACTAGGTTTATCAACTGCGAAAGCAATTTTGCTCCTACTCCCCCCTTGGTCATTTCTATATTATTTGCACGAAATGTTGAATAAATATAAATGTTGTTTCCACATATCTCCAATGTTCGGGTTGCGCCGTGTCAGCTGTTTGGGTTTCCCTCTGTAATTTCCTCTTGGAAAGTATGGATTCCTCTCCTGTGACATTACCTGTCACATTCAATAGGCTGCGTTAACACTCCCACTGGGGAAAAGCCCTGATTTAGATCTGAGTGGCAACAACATTCTACCATAAACCATCGCAAGCGGCAATCTTAGAACAGCTAATGTTCTAAGATTGTCATCAGGGGAAAATCGGGGCAAAAAATTGTGTAGTGTGAACTATTGCATCAGGTAGCCTCTATTTAAATCTGATGATTCCTGAAAGGCAATGTAGTATACAGACTTCATTGTCTCCACTCCTTTGGTTGACTGCTGTATTTATTTCCTCTTTGGCTTTATGTTTAGTTTTTATTCAAGTACATATTTTGTTAATGGAGACTGAGAATCCATTTTATTTTTGTTTTTAGTTGTTTTGTTTATTTTGTTTATCAATTCCAGTGTTAAGTGTTCTTTTGAAAATAAAGTGTATCTATCTTTGGCAGGAAATTGCATGCATTATTACATCATTTCCATTAAATAAGTCTGAAAAGGTCTTTATCGCAATAATTTTTGAGACAATTAATTGCTCAGCAAAATTTGTTGTCATGACAGGCCTAAAGCAGAGCAATATAAATATGATCCCAGCGCAAAAAAAAAAGTATGCTCAAAGTAATCATATCTGAAGCTGATGTGATCAGATGTTTAAAAGTTAATCCTTTGTGAGAGCAAGAAAGGCTCCTGACAGCAAATCAAGAAGATCTACAAGGTGTGATTATCAAAAACATATAAAAGCTAAGACATGTTTTAGGGCATAGTGAGAAAGTGCTTGTGCTGTCCATAAATTACCAGCTGAGAAGGGGCCTTTGGGTAGGCCACTGGCGCTCTGTTTTACCATGTCCAGGCTGCGGCTCAGACATTAGCTGAAGTCCTACGAAAAGAAAAGAGATCCTTATCGTGTAACACTCATTGTCCTGTTATTCAGCTCGGACAAGCTATTAATTAAATCCAAAGTCATGACCCCTGGCCACTATGATTCCCTAATTACTGACTGTTTTTCACCCAGTGAATCTTTTCATTGCTTTTCACGTAACATTAAGCTGCTCGTCCACACTTTGCCAGGCTGATGTTTATCATGGTCATCACGGCTGTGACCCGCTGAGCAGCTATGACTCCTGCACCTTCACATATCTCTCATACAGAACTGTAAACATAAGACACTGAGATAAATAGGAACCAAGAATAAGGTTTGCATAACCTTTACACAGGCCTCCTGAGTTATCAGAATCAAAATTTCCCCATCAGCTGCATGAAATATGAGACTGCCTCAGCAATGTAGTTTATATATAATCATATTGGAAAAGAAAAAATAGATGTATTTAAACTTACATCTGTTTAGTTATATGCTTCCAATATTAATCATTCCTCTTAAATTTTTCCATTATTTTTCAACTTTACAACTAGAAATTTCAATGTGGTTTATTGTAATTTCATCTGAAAGGTCGACACAACGGGGTGAAGAGAGAAGAAGAAAATTGATGCCCTTAGTAAAATTTTATGCAAGCAATTGCCTTCAAGCATCGCCTTGTTACAAATGTGGACCATTTAATTTAATGATAGTATTTGTCCACCTTGAAAGGCCTCAGAGAGTTGGGAGTGACATCGGTGAACAAGCGGCATCATACAGCATCAGCTTTAACCCTTCCATGTACAAACATAGCGCTGACAACACCGCCACATTTGCAATACCGTAATTCCCGCACGTTTGGCGCTATCTGAAAAATTCAAACGGTTTCTGAAAGGGGAAACGTTGCACTTTCCAGCCAATTAGCAGGATTTCTCAGTCATAAAAGAATTCAAGAAAATACATTAGAGTTTATAGGGTGTAAATACTTTGCAAGGTAAAGTACATACACACTCTGCCAGGTCCTTTTCCACAGACCACTTGAACTCTGCCTATGTTGAAAGTGCTTCATGTATAATGCAGAAACTTTGCAGATCTCCTCCATGCATATATTTTTAAACTCGAAGCTGTATGATTTTCAACATGTTTTCACGTTTCAAAATAATATAAAACTGATATGCTGCACATGCATAACTACCAAAATAGTCATGATTGTCTAGTTATTGACGTTAAGACAAAGAACTCACAGAAGATGGCTAGTGCACACATCCTGGGCATTGCTTCACCAACATCTTAAAAGTCATTGGTAAGAATCAGTGTTGACTCTAATGGTACTTTTATTATACTAATACTGTTAATCGTGCTACCATACATGCTTGACATCAACTGTCAAGCCCAAGGTAGGCACAAAATCAATATTTCAAATCTTTCACAACTGAACTCCTGCACATTCTTATGTCTTCATCCATGACAATGCTAATAATCACAGACGTTCTATGGAAGCAAAGGTGGGGAAATGGATGCAAAACTATGTTGAGCATCTTTTGTTTTGCCTTTTTGAAGTTTCAATTTGCAAAAAAAACAATGTACTAAGTAGCTAATCTGGTTGATGAACTGGTAGGAGGAAAAAATACCTTTTTTATTTGTTAGATCATACAAAGGTCTCTGGTTCTAGGCCAGCATTGGGCACTCAGAGGAACTGTCCCTCAGTTTTAGTGAAACTGAAGCTTTGGGTTGTTCTGCAGGGCTTGCAAAGAGCTATTGCTGTCATCAAAAGCAGCAGCACATTATCCAGCCACCTGACAACTGATACAGCTAGCAGAGAACACATCATGCAGCCCAGCTGTCACCTTTTTAGAACTTTAAAATAGCACTTTGACCTTCTGGTTTTTGTACTTTTTGTTTATGTGGGGGGGAAAAAGAATGTTATGGTTTACAATGATCAAGGAAGTGCTGAAGCTAGCCTCAGTAATAATATGATGATGGAAGATGAAAGACAATGGCTCAAGTTGACAAGTGCTTAAAAACAATAGAGGTAAAGAAAATCCCCCACCTTATTAAAGCTTAAGGTGTCTGCCATGAAGCTAAATCACCAGCTACAATTAGCAAACACCGGATAAAACTGTGCATCTACTGACTCATTACATGAGCTACTTCTCAATGCAACATTGTTGAAAAAGGTTGTTTTTTTATTACAAAAAGAGAACATACATGAACAACATAGAACACTCATAATCACAAACAAATACAAATACAACAATAAAGGGCTTTTTAGAACATAGAACAATTGTTTTACAATATTAAAATCAAATCGGTGCTCGAGGGTTGCAGTTCCTTAAGGGCAGTTATGATTTGAGCTAATTTTTAAAGATTCTATATAAATATTAATAGAAGATAATAAAATCTGGAAATTAGGTTTTTGTTCTAAATATTTGGAGGTGTGAATATATTTCCCATAAATAATAAAAAAATTAACAGCATATAATAATTTCGTTTTAACAAGTTTACATTTCTCCATCCCAAACAAAACATCCTTAGCCGTAAAAGTAATATTTAAATTTCTTTGATGAAAATAAATTGATATATCTCTCCAGAATATTTTGGTGTTATTACAATCCCACTTCTTCCTTCATTATTTTTACAAAAAGTACACATAGGGTCCAAATCCCATTTATATCTCTTGATCAAAAATGTTTTAACACGATAAACACTATGAATTATTTTATAAGAAATTTCTTTTACTTTATTGTTTATTAAGTATTGTTTTAGGAGCAACCAAGTCCACTTCCAATTTATATTTTCCAAAATGTTGGACCAATAAAATACACAAGCTGGTGAAAAAACCACATCTCTTAAAAGAATATTTCTTAACATTTTGTTGTTTGTTTTCTTATTTATAAAAGGACAATCATAATCAATATAAATGGAGTTTGGATCAAAATTTGGTATTGAGGTAATCCTCACTTCACTTTTTCGATCTGTCTGTAAAACCGTGTCTAAAAGTCATGTATCGTTTTCCTACCAAGTCACAATTGGGCACTTCTCTGATCTCTCACATAAAATCCTAATTAAATGTACAAACATGTGTGATTATAATGGGGCCAAATATGAAAAAGTAAAAGTAAACAAGTTTGAAAGGACGAATAAAATCCAAGCTCCATCTCATGTCTTACAGTGAGAAACGATTCCAACCCTGGCGAGGCTCAGACCAAAGGCTTACACTTTCTCACAGCATAAGGATCCCAAATTAAACAGGAAGCCTTGAAATCAACATCTGCTCTATGACATACGTGGATTTGTTTTCTTTTCTCTTTATTAAGCTCCATGAGGCTGAGCCGATTTCTGCTCACAACACAGCTGAAGCGCATTCACAAAGCTACAACATTCCCTTTCATTAGTGACATACACAGATACGTCTTAATGCTCCAGTAACGCCGCAAAATATTAATTGCCAATAATGATAAAACCGAGACTAAAAGGTGAAGTATTATTGTAGTGGTGCATAGCCAAATCACGCAACATTAAAACAAAATAAACACAGCATCTTATTTCAAAACAGACAGTGCAGTATGGAACTTCTGCTTTATTTTTTTGCGCAGGCAGAGCTTTGGGCATAGAGGAATCAGGTCTGTGAGGCTTTTCTCCACCTGTCACTACAGATTGTAGATGCTACATTACATGAGTCACTGTTTGAACCGTCCAGTACTGCTCCATTTGAGTAACAGCGTCAAGATCAAGAAACATTTTTTATGAACCACAGCAGTTTTGCTGCCTTATAAAGCACATATCCAGGCATAAAAAGCAGGTCAAGTTGATCCAATCAAATCTGAACCAAACATCCGAAAAGGCGAATAAAAGAAAAGCATGTGACTGCTCAGTTTGGCTACCTCAAAAACTTTGGACCACTGGAATATTTAAAAAATGCTCATGAACGATAAAGAAAGAGACGTCTGAAGAAAGGTGAATGATGTCCAGGTGAAACAGCTTCTGTGTTGGAACTGGAGACTGGCTAGACTGGTTTAAGGAAAGAACACTGATAAGAGGGAATACGTAAAATACTTGGTAAGCTGATTGCTGGAGGTGATTGCTTTGCATTTTTAGGAAAAAAACCTTCATTGTTCCCTATCATTTCAGAGGCTAAGAAACCAAATAGGCAGAGAGAGGCATCCACAGAGCTGGCAGCCTTCTGAAGAAGTCTGGTGGATAATCATGCTTCTGAAAGCAAAACCAAACTATTTAATGAAGTACAACAGTTAAAACTTTCATTAACATTTTTTTATTGTTTTTTTTACATATTTATTAAAACTGTCACCATGTTGTGACCTGATAATATGAGACAGATCGTCTGTGGAAAAAAAATCTAAGTCCTCTGCTTTCTCCAAGTTAATACCAGAAATACACTCAGTCAGAAACAATCATATCCAGACGAAGGGTCTTACCGCTGTCAATTATTCTTGTGTATGCACCAGTCATGCTTTTCCCTTTTCTCTGCCACACTACCACACTCTGCCATTAACAAATGGCAAATGGTAGAGATGCCCATATCGGAGGATGATTGACAGCACTAAGACTCTCCTCTTGGCTCTGATTGGATTTTTCTGACTGGGAGCGTTGCATTTCTTCAGATAGCTATCGTAGCACTCCAAGGAGGTGGAGGAGCTCCATTTTTTTTTTTACTGATTATCTGTCACATAACATACTGTCACAACACAGTGGCTATTTTAATAAACATGTAAAACAACATTTTAAAACAATAAAAGTTACATGCAGCAGCTTTAAGAGTGGAGACATAACTTACTCACTGGTGTCTCTTCTTGATATCCTCCCTTGTGTATTTTTCTACTGAGGAGCAAACAGCCACACACACACACACACACACACACACACACACACACACACACACACACACACACGCACGTACGCACACATACACACACACACACACACACACACACACACACACCCACACACACACACGCACACACACGCACACACGCACACACACACACACACACACACACACACACAAGGGCAATCTATTCTAGACAGACCTGTTAACTTAAAGGTCATGTTTTTGATCTGTGGGAGGAAGCTAGAGTACCCGGGAAGAACCCATGCAGTTACAAGGAGAACATCCAAACTCCAGACTGGAATTTTAACCCAAGACTTTCTAGCTGCAAGGCGACAATGCTCCATGCAGTAAACTTTACTTTTTATGCCATGTGAATTCTGACATTCAGGTAGCCACCATTGCTTCTGATGTTCTGAATCTCTTGGCTCCGTGGCTAGACACTTGACATCACAGCTGTCACTAACTCCTGTTTCATTCCTTTACTTTAGTGGCGAACATGCGAGCAATATATGTTTTAAAAAAATAGGATTCCATTATAAAGAAACAACTGACAACCACGCTCAGTGAAGGAGCTTGTACTATGCTAAAAAAAAGTCTGCTCTGTTTCACTGCCCACTGAAATACCAGATGATGACACCTATCATTCAAAAAGCATTGAGTCTTGTGGGATGGAAGGAAAAAGCCCAGCAAGGTGGCATGTCAGTACTCACACCCAGCTGTCAGGTTTGGTTTTCTCAGATCATCCAAACTCTGCTGCTCTGATATCAGCAAAGACGAGGCTGTGTTGGCCTGATTCACGTCAGCTCCAGCACAAAAACAAAGCCTCCCATGTCACAAGCAGAAACGGCACATTTAAGATTATTTATTGGCAGTGAGTTGAGGCCACAATGATGATCGTGCTCACTCGTGCAACTGAGAGTAATCACCATGTGTTGCTGGCTCCCTGCTCCCGCTATCATGGGCCGTTTTATGCGCCGACAGAGGATTTGGCCATGCATAGAAGGCAGTGCTGCTGCTGCTGCTGCTGCATGCGTCTTATGATGCCTGCCAGCTTTTTCTACCGTGTACGTTTCATTACTTGCTGTTTAATTTATCCCCTTCTACTCAGACTGCCCTGCAGTTTCTAAAAACATTTAGCACATGCCAAGAAAATATATGCCTACTTGTTTAGCCATAACAGAGACTCGCCAAAGGGAAATTAAATTTCTCTTGGCTGTAAAATGAAACGGCTAAAATACATTCCAGAGAATTATTTTTTTTTTTTGCTGTGGAGTCAAACATTTGGTCAAACAAGCATCAGATTCCTGCAAGCGGCAATGAGTTTATGTCAATCGATACGTCTGCCAATCCACATGCAATTTGCCAGCAGCTGTTTGAGCTCAGAATCAGAACAGATTCAAGTTAGGCATGCACATCTTTAGAGCTCTGAAGGGAGAGGAGCGACAGCGAACCAAAAGCATGGTCTTGAGCAACTGTCTGGACTTTACCCAACCCTTGTCAATATTCAGTAATGATGCTTTATAGCCGGCATTGTACAATGCTTTAAAGCGTCATTTATTTTTTAATATCCTTAAATATTGGACCCACACTCAGGATAACAAGTAAAAATAGTTTGTTTAATGAACTGGAAAGTTTATTCAAAGTAGACTCTGAAGTCTTGGAATAACTCAGGCAAACTTACATGCTTGATTAAATTCCTGGTGCTGGATTATGACCTCCTTACATGTAATTAACCATAATGAAGGGAACATTTTTTTTTTAAGATGCAGTTTCTTAAAGTCACCCATTCTCTTGTGTTACGCCTTTGTTCTAAAAATTACTATGCATTCCACAGACATGTTTTTTACTCACTTTCCATAAGACAACGACTTCTAGATGCAAGCAAAAGAAACAGAGACCAACCAGCATCTCTTTTAGGACTTCACCAGTGGCTGATCATCACAAAGTAAAGCAACAGTCCATATTAAAACACTCAGTATTCAGACATTGCCAGGTTCTGTTCATTTTCCTATTGCCAATACTCTGAACAAGCACCTTTTGCTAATGGACTTGAAGAGAAATAGGCCTAATGTATCACTGATGCTCTACCACACTTAGCAACAGGATTAATTTATCCAGAGACATTCTTCTCCATTTCCACCTCTAGTCCATACAACTGTATGTGAGATTATTCCTAACCAATTAATTTAGGTAGAAATTGACAATTGGACAATAAATCATTGTCAGTACATATCGTAACAATCACAGGATCAGCATCGATAGGTAATACATCTGACGGAATATTCAATATCGTCACCCTCCTAAAATAATGGCCCAAGTCATTTTTCAAAAGCAAAAAAAATCACCACCTTTTTCTTTCATCCATCTTCTTTACCACCTTATCCCATTGGGGGCAGGAGGGTTGCCTAACTCCATCACACATTACACCCTGGACAGGTTGCCAGTCCATTTCAGGGCAACACAGAGACAGGACAAACAACCATGCACACACACAAACACACACCCCCACACACCGAACCACACACACACACACACACACACACACACACACACACACACACACCCCACACACACCCACACACATACACACACACATACACACACACCCACACACACACACATACACACACACCCACACACACACACACACACACACACGCACGCACACACACACACACACACACACACACACACACACACACACACACACACACACACACAAACACTCACACCTAAGGAGAAGTTAGACAGACCAATTAACCTAACAGTCATGTTTTTGGACTGTGGGAGGAAGCCTGAGTACCCAGAAAGAACCCAGCATGAACAGGGAGAACATGCTGAAAACCCCAGGCCGGGAATCGAACCCAGGACCTTCTTGCTTCAAGGCCACAGTGCTACCAGCCATTATACCACCACTGTTTTAGGAAGGTGATGATATTCAATATATAGAATATTCTCAGATCCAGAATCACACAGCATTCTGGGAGATGCAGGCAGAGGACAGGCTGTAGCCCCTCATGGGCAGCTCACCAAGATGGGTGGCATCAAATAACTAACTAACTAACTAACTAACTAACTAACTAACTAACTAACTAACTAACTAACTAACTAACTAACTAACTAACTAACTAACTAACTAACTAACTAACTAACTCATTCATTGGTTACCTAGCAACAACTTCCTGAGTAATGGAGTGTTTAAGGTTGCCACTGTGCCTCATAACTTCTTAACGTAAGAAAAATAGCTTGGAGTGAAAACGGTAGATTAAACAGTTTGGCAGTATTTCAAATATTTCAAATAAAACAATAATCAATAATTATGAAACACTTATATCGTTTTAAGATTTTCAGCCATATCATCCAGTATTCTCTGACTCTCTTACATAAATCAGGACATATATAGGCCTACTGAATGCGTTTCTTCCCTTAGTCATTATGGGTATAGAAAAAAGGGAATGAGTCTCTAAGTCACAGCATGTTCAAGTCTTGAATTCGGTACTGATCAGAACTTATTAAAAACTTGATCATCTACAAATAATGTTTTGTTTTTTTTTTAAAAAAAGCTGCAGGTTCATTTCTTTAACAAATGTATTTATTTCTTAACACGGGGCTTTTAAGAACGACTAAATGTGCTAGGCTGCATGTTTCTCATTGCCAGCGGTGAGGAGCGCGGCTGCCAGTCAGAGTGAGCAGTCCTGAGTACGACAGGAGCCTCTTGGGTTCCTCAGCAGCGCTCTGTCTTCTGACTGTTAAACGCCTCACCGCCTCCACTACCTGGTCCAACCAGGCTGGCGGTGTCACCATGGTACTCGCAGTGAGATGGTGGATTTAAATGCATAATAAATAGGATGGGGGGCAAAAACAACAACATAAAAAATCATATATATTTTTTCCTCACTTTATCAGATTAAAGAAATAAGCCTGGCGGTGTTTGGTGCAGCGCGAGGCTTTCCCTGCGGTGTCAGACTGTCAAGAAATGAAATAAATAAATAACAAAAGCAAAAACATGCGTCCTTTCGAGGATGTCACCTGTCTGGAAGTTTGTGGAAATGTCAGCAGCTTCAAACGGACTTCGAGCTGAGAGTTTATTTCTACTGGCTGTAAACTGCAGACTAAACAGGATTGATTTTTAATCCACAGTTTAAACAGAACGCTGTGCGATTCTGGATCGCTGTGTGTTGTTATTTTTGTAAAATAAAAAAAATAGCCTAATAAAAAAGATTTAAAAAATAACTAGAAAACCATTCGATAACAAGCTGCTAAATAGATATAAAATAAAATTAAATAAATACGTGGAGATTACGAAGTAAACAATGTCGGCTGCATGTCACGAGCTGAAGTTTGTGTTCACCAACCTGACCAATCTATCACTTCCAGCGCGTGCGTAATAAACTTGGTTTCTAATTAATGAACGTGGTCTGCTGGAGTGGGCTCGCGCCACGACCATCGCTTTGAAATGCTGACGCTTGTTTTGTTTATGTCGCAGCTGAGTAATCACGCGCGAGCCGCTCATGGGTGCCACGCGCGCTCAACATACCTTCACTTTTCTTTTTCTGTTTTTTTTTTTTCCCTCTGCGCTTATTGATTCCCACACTTGCTGAGCTCACCTGCGTTCCTGAGCTTCTTGTTTCGATACACGGAGAAGATGACCAGCAGGTTCCCCAGGATGTCGACCACGATGGTGAAGATGAGAAAGCAGCCCAAAGTTGTGGTGACCCACGGCGGGCGGCTCAACGCGGCGTCACTGGGGTCCTGAGCGGAGCTGTTCAGGTGAGACCCATTTATGACCATTGTAATAAACAGCTGCAAAACTTTTTTCCCCCAACTGAACCAAATTCACATCTTCCGTGGATACTCCGCGAGTCCTACACAGTGGACACCGGTGGTTTCATACAATAACCTCCCGTGGGTGTCATGTTCATCTTCTCCACGAGCGCCTCTTTTTCCGCTCTCTCTCCTCCTCCCCCGCCCCTTGTGAAGGCTTTACCCAGCTGCCGAGGATCAGCTCTGGTGTGGCTCTCCGTTCTCTCTGCTCCCTCGGAGTCACTCCCGCGCCCGCGCGCCATTCACTCTGTCGGTACGCATGTGTGACATGGAGCCGCCACTTCAAACCTTCCCAGCATGTGATCAAACAATCCAAAGTGGAGAGCGATCCCAACACGGAGAGGGAAGAAACGCCGCCTCCTGGTGGCTGCGATGTGGAAAAGCAGCCCGTGTCCTACTTCCTTCCATTTCTCCGCGTGCGGGTTCATTCATGGCTCTGTGGTTTCACGCTCGCATTTTCTCTCTCTCTCTGTCTCTCTCTCGCCACAATCCCATTCATTATTACTTTTAAAGAATCATTCATGTCCGATCTCTTTCTGCAAAATAAAATAATAAAAAAGTAAAATAAAGTAAACAATAATAATAAAAAAACTGTCTTTCAATTTTTATTTTACTTATAATTATTACCCTACGTTTTTAAAATGTATTTTCCAAAAATAATCAGACTTTTGGCTCAGACTTTGCTTCACTAAGGTAAAATTATGAAATGCATGAAACCTCACGTGTTCTGCCGTTTGGGAAACTCAGACATTAAATCGACGGTTTATTTCTGTGAATTTTGATTATTGCGTAGACCTAATTAAACCCAGGGATGTTTAACAAAGATATGTTACACTGTGGCCCACACAATCATGTTCAAGACTGCTGTCTTCACAATCACCCAGAGGACAGTCAATGACGTCCTCCACTGGCAGCAAATCCCCAAAAAGTCATTTATGTCAAAGCTGGCTTCTTATTGGCTCTTGGAAAATGAAGCAAAAAGGAAAAAAGGCAGACAACTAAGTAGAAAAAGGCAATGTTAAGAGATTTTTCTCAGACATTTGCTGCAACTGTTAATCAACGCCTGAATCAGTCTACATCAGAAGCAACCTGAATGAAAACGCTCTTTGCAGTTCATTCATAAACCCAAAGTCCCAGAGTGTAGATGTTGAGGCTCAGAAGTCCAGTGTGACTGAGATGATTTAGAGAGTCGTGTTGTCTGCTGGTGTCGGTCCAGTCTTCCTTCTCAAGATCACTTCCTGCTTCCTGCTGCTGATGGGCTTTATGGAGAAGTCACTTTCATTTTCCAAGCAGGGCATGTCACCTGCTCATGCTGCCAAAAGTTCTGCTTTAGTGACCGGAGCAACACTGTGCACCCCACAGAGACAGCAAGGAGGAGACACCAGGACTGCAACCTGGGCTTTCTTAACTCCTCAGACACGTCACACTATTCTGTAAGAGTTTTCTTTATTTTTTTACACTTTGCACTAAAATAAGTTTTTGTTTTGTCTTTTTTAATATTTAAATAAAAGAAAAATAGTTGTAAGCATTCATGTCACAAATAACAAAAATACTTCAGATTTACCACTTTGAGAGCAATGAATTTATGTAGAATGAATTTTATTTTAAACTGAAGTGAAATAATGTGATGATATTCCAGTCTAACAAGCAATTTCTACACCATCTTTAAATCTTTTAATCTGAACAAATCCTAATCCAGTGCTTCATTCATTAGTGCAGATGAAAGGGCAAGACAAAAAATAGCATATTTGTAATAACTGGAAACTGTTATTATTCCTCCTTACAGAATAATAACACAATCGAAGATGCTTAAAAGCAAAACTCCACACATCAATGTTTATCATATTTCTATTCATGCAGGCACATCTCTAATGGACAAGAGTCTCACTCTTCAAGAGGAAAATGCTTAAAGCACACAAATAATATCTGCTTTATTCATCAAATAAACTATATATTTATATATTTTATTTATTTATTTTTTCATTGTTTGAAGAATTCAAGACAGTTCTTATATACTTGTCAAAATGGAAACATTCATACATAGTTATTGTTTCAGTGATAATTTAGCTGCCAAAAAAATAAAAGTAAAATAAAAATTGGGGCAGTGTTACTGTCAACCAGTCGTCCATATTAATAAGTGGCACAAATTTTAATTCACTAATTTTTGTTAACAGAGCTCATTTTTAAACCTCATCCCAAGCTGTGGGTCATATTTGAACTGTTACTGGTCTGGAAGCAGATCTGGATTCCCAGGGTTTGTCAGCAGTTATCCTCTCCTGACTAGCCATCTTGTTTTAAAATTGAAAAAAAAAGCTTTTTGTTCTCTATAGTTTTGTGTTCCGTGTTATGATGTGTTGCAAATGCTTATAGTGCATGCCACCCATCATCAACAGCACTACATCAATAAAGGGACTGAATGGAGTCTTTGTGGGTCTCCTCACTAACCAACAATCTTCTTTCAGACATCGTCATAAAAATTTTCTTAAAAAATTAAAGAATTGTATTTTTGAGAACAGTCCAATAATTGGGACCAAATACCAGGAACATCCCAGAACTGTAAGGCAGAAAGAATCATTTCTTCTGCTTTCTGAACTCTCCCACTTCAACAGATCATTATTCTAACATATCTGTGAATTGGAAAATTAACCATTTTGTTGCTAAGTCATATTGCAGTGTAACATTTTAACTGAACATATTCTTTCAAACAGCAGGTTTCCTTGCAGCCCAGTGAAAATCCCTACTTTATATGAAGAGAAGCAGAAAGCGACAGAGGCACTGCTTTGAATAATTACGCTGCAGGAATTATTTGAAGTTACGCAACAGAATGATTACGTTGTGCAGTCGCGCCAGAGATAGAATATGGTGAAAATCTAATATTTGTATGTCAGTTTGCTGATTTTACACAAAAAAAGTCAAAGTATCAGCAGGAAAAGTGGGACATTCTGAGCTTCTTTATTGGAGCAACATTTATTCTAAATTAGCTGCAGTTCAGAGATGCAGTTTATTAATTTAATACTCCATTTTGTTGGAAGGTAATAAAGTACAATGAAATGTTACTAGATGGAATTAGATTTCTAGTTATTTCTCTGTGTAATTCTCTGGTTGCCATGTGCGCTAAATATAGATGCAAATACACTGCAGGTCTTTTCATGATTTTCTTCAACTATTTCTCGAGATTCCATTGATCATACAGCAAAAGAAATATTAAAAGAAAATATTTTTGGTGCTTAAGTTTAAATGAATTGCTGGTTTTCTTTACTCCTTTGAGTTAAATCCATTGTGAAACTGGCTTCATTTTCAACATGTATTTGTGGTCCAGCAGTTTTCTTTTTCTTTTGTTCTTTCAGCTGAAACTTGGACACCTTTGATCCTTCACTGTAAAAACACAAAATCTTTGGTCTAATTTTTTGTCTAGTCATAATAAAAATATTACATTTGAATTAGGACAAAACTGACTTAAAAGTAACTTTTCAGCAAAACGTAGGAGATTGTTTCAAGTAACTAATTTCCTAACATTGATGAGAAACTGCATTGGAAAATTATTTTACTTATAACATGTGAGTTTCTTGTAAGTAAAATAATCTGAACTACAACTTTGTCATCAATATTGATTAATTATTAGCTTAAAATAAGCTCCTATATCTTGGTTAAAAGTTACTTACAAGTTACTTATAAGTAAGTAACTTACTTTCAGGTGTACTAAGATTTATGCACTACAAACTAGAACAAAACTACTTGGTAAGCTTTTTGTGTTTCTGCAGCGTTCCAGAAGGATAATGATCTCTAATACAAATTGAAAACGATTTTGAAATGAAAAGTGTCGTGGAATTTGAAACTTCTGGAATGGCATGGCCTGAAGCCCAAACACAACACTTAACATTTGTTGACTGAGCTTAAACGTTTTGTCTCTTCCATGAATGAATAAAACAATTAAATTACTTCTATCAGTTCTGCCAAGAATTTTTGAATTTTATGGCTTTATGAGTCATCAATAAAGTCTTTAAAAAAAACAAAGTGCTATGGTGGTATATCAAAACAAAAAGGAAATAAAATGAGAATAATAAAACAAGACAAAAAATAAAGTACAATGTTGATGTAATTAGTAATGAAGTCATAAACAAATACGTTGAGTGTCTCGCTAAGGACATTTAGTCTAAATCTGTCTGTATGATCTTTACCCTGTTTGAACTAAAGAACAGTCAACACAAATATCTCTTAAAAACCAATGTGAAAATCTTTCCACTCTTTTAGTGGTTGTCAAACTAAGAAAAAAAAAAGAAAAAGAAAGGCTTTCTGCAAGAATAATCCTGTACAATATAAAAGTGACAATAAAGTGAGAATAAAGTCATAATATTGTGACTTCGTTTTTGTAAAACCAGTTTATTTTTGTGTCATTTCAACTTCATTCTGATGAATTTATTCTCATGATGACTTGTCTTGTAATATTTTGACTGTTTTTGAGATTTTATGACTATAGTCTGATAAAGTATAGTCAAATAAAAATATTATTTTCTTAGCATGGTCGTGGTTTGCACATGGGTGTATGAATGTGTTTGTAAATGCACCTGCGTTCATGTGGCTCTGAGTATTCAGTGTGACTAGAACGGCTCTATAGAAATTGAGGCTCTTTAAAACTCTACATTCATTTTGCCTGCTCCACTGGAGCCATTTCCTAGCAGAGGCAGCTCCGGAGTTAAGGAGGAAAATGAGAAATAATTCCTTATGCAAGTTTTCTCTATATATTTAGTTTTTGCAAGATGACTCATCATATTCGGTTCTCTATCCATTTCTACCAACGTTTCTTTTATCCTTGCCTTTTTTCCATCTGGATGCCCGTATTGCTCCAACCACATAAACCAGATA
Organism: Poeciliopsis prolifica; assembly: GCF_027474105.1. Classification (NCBI taxonomy): domain Eukaryota; kingdom Metazoa; phylum Chordata; class Actinopteri; order Cyprinodontiformes; family Poeciliidae; genus Poeciliopsis; species Poeciliopsis prolifica. Next base: position 2,570,284 of record NW_026562420.1, on the reverse strand, counting down.
TATCTTTTTATTTAAAATAAAAAGTTATTTTCTTTTACAATAATCTGACAGGAAGGTGGCAGAGAGAAGGGAGGAAAGGAATGCGGCAGAGGTGTATGTTACTAATCTATAACATATAGATAAATCTTTGAAGAATTCTGAATTAATATGAGTTACATCAACATTTAATTTCCCTTTGGGATCAACAAATCACTTTGAAAAATGCAATTCAATTGAATTTTCTGTAGCCGCTGAGCGCTGCAGAACAGGACCAGACGTTTCCTCACATTTATGGAAAACCTGCAGCTTCATGGTGCAGCAACATCAATATGAGCATCAATAGGATGAGCTGCACATATTTATGCATCCAACACCATAACTTCAGCAATCAATCATATTTGAGCTGTCTATTGGATTTGCCACACAGGTGAGGCTGAACATTACAGGCAGCTGATAGGCTGGGCTCCAGGCTCTTAACTCAACCCCCTGCCTGACAAAATCCAGTGACTTTTGACCTTATTCATACTTCTGATGTCAAAACTAATTGAGCCTTTCCCAGGAGAAGGAGAGTTAGCAGAAAAAGAGGACAGAGAGGAGCAGGAGGACATAGTTTTACTCTTCCAACCCCGAGGATGGAATATTTTTAGATTAAAGATCAGCAGAGGAGCAGGAAGGCGTCTGATCTGCTTTAGTAGCTCTTGGAAAAATAATATTGGACAGAAGAAGAATAGCTCTCAACAAATTTATTAAGAAAAACTAAAAGTAGCTGCTTACTGTGATTTTTGAAACCAAGATAGAAATGGAACTATGCAGTCAATTTGTTTCTAAAACTCGGATCATGAACAGAAAGTTTGACTTTTTCTCTTTGGACCATAAAGGCTGTTTCTGTTTCAAAGAGTAGGAGCTTCTTAAAGAGACAGCTCCAGCTGTAATGCAAATCAAATTTCCTTTGAAAACCCTCCGTGAGGTTGTGAGCTCAGGGTGCTGGAGTGCGTTGGATTGTGTTTTGTTTCGTCTCCCTCGGTCTTCAGAGGAGACCCACTGCTGGTCCAGCCGAGCTTCCGTTTGTTAAAAAGAGCGGAGATGAGAACGCTGCGGCACAGACTGCCTCCGCCGCCTGAGCCCTTCATCTGTCTCCAGAGAAGCACCACAAGTAGGAAGATGAAAACCGTTCAATTTCTGGATTCGGAGCTAGAGATCTCTGCTGAAATTTTAAGGGACTTTACTGATAAAAGTGGAAAAAAAAGGGGGATTGATTTTAATCTTCATAAAAGTTAAGCCTTCTTTTCATTTCCTCGGCCAAATTAAGGAAACAAAGTGAAATGTGAGAGGAAGGTGGGCTGATGGTGCATCGCATCATGCTTTTATCATCTGAAGCCAGTAAAGAGACGCCTTCAACAGCTCCATGAGTTTTGTATGTGAAGCTTGGGAAGGGGAGGGAGGTTAGCTGAGAAGTGGAGGGTGCACACACACACACACACACACACACACACACACACACACACACACACACACACACACACACACACACACACACACACACACACACACACACACACACAAACACACCCAAATCCTCATTTGAGTGAGCTGTCAGCAAAATGAAGGAGAGGAGACAGAAGTAATGTAATGAGCGCGGTCTCCACACGGCATGTCTCTGCCGCTCCACTGGTCAGCGCTGCGTCCCACAGAGAAACAAGAGTGTTTGCTTTTATCTACCACCTACTTCGTCCTGCCCTTCCCCCCTTCAGCCGGTCGTCATGACAACAGCAGAGCTCCACCCAGGAAAAAAGATGTGTACGCTGGGAGAAAGAGGATTATTGGGGTCAGTGGTCTCTGCATGTGCCTCTGTCCCTCTCACGCACATTGACACGCTGAGCTTTCCCACAGCGTCAGGCGCGCATACCGACGGACTTTAAACTTAGTGCCGGGCCTGAATGGACACGGTCATCTGTGGCTCCTGGAACTGATCCAGTTCATTTTCACTCTGCAGAAACTAGTTTTCTACACCAATGGATCCCATGTCTGGCATTGTTTTGGTTGTGATAAACTCCAACATTCCTCAGCAGTTAAAAATGAATAAATAAATAAATACATTTTAAAAACGTCTCAAAGCACAATTCTTGCTGATGAAATTGTTCCTCCAGTTTCTACCTCAAGCTCCAAAAGCTCTGATTTCAAATGAAAAGCGTTGCTGCACAGCACCGTGAACACGTTTTAGATCCCTGCTGGTGGTGGCAGCATCATGCAAAGGGGATGCTTATCTTCGGTAGGGACGGGATGCAGCTAATTATAGGTTATTGATTAATTGCCATTATGAATTAATTACAGCTCATATTCATGCCCTTCACTGACTTGGCCTTCATGGCAAAGTGGAAGGAATAAAGTTGTTTAACCCAAACCAGGTGGATGATTTTGCTCTGGTGAGGAACGTTTCACCCGACATCCTAAAGATGTGGCAAAAGACAAGGTAGTGGCAGCATTATGCTACGGGAATGTTTTGTTTTTCTTTTTGCCAATAGAGCTGGATGGAGTTAAATAAAGGGAAGTGAATATATCAGAGACACCCAAAGACTAAAACTTGAGAGAGACGTTTTCCTTTCGGCAAATAAACTCTACAGTGTTTACTTCAATGTGTACAGATTAGGGAAGTGTTTTCTCCTAAACAATATTTCACAACTTAAAAGCTCAGTATGAAATTATTGAAATCATAACTCTCCAGGTGTTTGGTCATTTGTGTGGAAGCTGCAGTCGAACACTGAATATAAATCAGTTGTTCTTCTGTTACAATGCGGAGCAGACTTCCCAGGCTAGCAGCAGGGATTAGCTGGCAGCTGTTTCACCTTCCTGTTCTCCAGAGCTCCAGAACTCTGTGGGGTCAGCATCAGGAACAGCGTCTGGACAGATCAGACACGTCTGACGGGGTTTTCCACAGAATTTCTCATGAATGACTGGGCAGATTTTTCAAGAGCTGAATTGAGGAGATATTTTACCGCCTGATCCCATTAACTGCACATTCTCAGTAATGTGAATAAGCAGTTCCCGTTACTGGGGTGTGTAGAATCTAAATAACTGAGCAGCCTCTAGTTAGTCACTGCTGTTGTAAGTGCAAAGTGTGACCAATATAGAAAGTTGACCATTTTCATCTGATTATTTATAATTAATAAATTATTTAGCAGGAAATTCAAAACTTGCTCATTTCAATCTGGAGAGACTCACAGAGAAAAAGCAGCAGTTAGAAAGTTTTGTTGACCCGGAGTTCTTTGGCGCTCGGACGCCGGCAGAAGACCTGAGTGCTGAGAATCACCGTGACCTTGGATGATGGGATCGAACCTGGACACTGGAGGTGGTTTGGAGACTGGAGGGCGTCTGGAAGATGCCGGGAGGATGAAGGGGGAGGCGAGGAGGAGGCGGGTCGAAGCGCGGCTGAAGCAGGTCGATCTGTGGTTGTTTGGTCTTTTGAAGGAGCTCTTGCGTAGTGATTGGCTAGAGCGGAGCAACAGTCAACTGCTGGTTGGCTGAGGCCGAGGCATGGTAATCGATGATGCTGGTAGGCTGAAGAGAGACTCCCAGCTTGAATTTATGCACACAGGCTACATTTCAGGACGTATCAGACACATTGATGCTACATGTGCTACTGTAACTTTAGTAACAGCTTCATGTGAAATCCTGGTCTATAGTGATAGGACACATTCAATTGCTTATCAAAAACAACAAATCAGCCAATCAGATATCAGCAACTCAACTTATCTGGTGCTCAAGACAAATCAAACTGAGCATTGGTGATTTTAGAGTAGGATACTTGCAACTGATTTTAGTATTTCAGAAACTGCTCACAATTCAGAATTTCACACAGAACCAGTTTACAGAGAATAATCAAAAATAGAGAAAATATCTGGTGAGTGGCAGCTATGTGGGGGGGAATCATGTTAGAGAAAATCTTTGCCTGGTACAATGAATTAATAATCTGCAAAATTCAGATGGTACACTGAATATTTTGTGTATTTAGCCTGAAAGTATTGATCCATCCTGTATTTATCTTACTAAGAGCCTTCTTTTCACTGGTGTCCTCTTCTTTCTGCAGTGAGTTGTGAATTCTGATGTTGATTAAAAGTTCAAAGTTCAAGTCTCAGCACAGGAAAGCTGTCTTAACCTCATCTGCGCAACGGACGCTGACCCACGGTTGACCCACGGCTGACCCACGGCTGACCCACGGCTGACCCACGGCTGACCCATGGCTGACCCACCACTTCAGGCGCATGATCAGAAAGTTCACATATGATAAAAAGTCATATAATCTGTTATTAATGGCTAGTTTGGTTTGAACATGTGGAAGAGGAAGCTGAGTGTGTCATCAATAGTGTCACATATTTTCCTCAGATGTGTGAGGAGAAAACTGGTGACTATACAAAGTTTCAACAAAACTGATCAAACTGTTTTGTTTCTAATTTCTGCAGCATCAAAAAAAAAAAAAAAAACGGCCATATACTGCCATCTTGTGGTTGGTAGAGAGCACTACTAAGTCCCATGTTTTTGAGTGAACATTAATGAGAGCAGCTGAAGCAGATCGCCTCCTGCTTCCCTCAGAGCTGCTTCCATGGTTTCATGTTGTGGATAATGCATTAATATACTCGATTATTTCAGTGACAGAAAAACACCTGCTGCTCTTTGCAGAGTTAATCGAATCAATCACGCATGAGATTAAAGCTGTTCATGATCGGTGAGGTTCGGGATGGATCCTCACTGTTGAGCATCTTCAGATGCCTGATCCTGGTGGAAAGCTTTCTGCCACACAACTCAAGCTTTATGAAGCTGGGATGAAGTTTTTGAAACGTCCACCGTTTGTTTTACAGTTATGCCTCTATCAGGTGTCCAACATGTGGCCCGCGGGCCAGTTGTGGCCCTCGGAATGATTTTGTGTGACACAGGAATTTGGTTTGCCAACTCAAACTGATGATGCAGATACACACAGAAAGACGTTAAGATGCAATTTTCACCAATGTAAGTTCTTTCAAAAACGGTGCGGACAAAATATTTTTTAAAAATAACATTTTTTGGTTTCTTATTTCTTAATTTTGCCACCGTAACTTCACCTTCCAGCGCTCAGGTCTTCAGCTTCATCTCTGCGTACTGTGGAAGTGTATAAGTGTATAAAGATGAAACATTTCCCCACAAATGGAACAGAAAGATCACAGAAACTGGGACTGATTTGTTGAAAACTAACAAACGTGAAACTTCACATTTAAACGAGAAATAAATAGAACACCATTAATATTGTTATTATGCTCTAACGTTGCACAAATCAAAATGAAACATGTTTTACTTTATTAGAACAGAAGCTGATATTTTGGTCTTTATTCTTATTTTAATTGGGTGAACAGTTTCAGATCAATGATTTATTTAGATTTTATTCAGTAAAAATGAGCTGTAAATAAACACTTGGTGATGTTTTCTTCATGATGGCTGTCAGCTCTCTGGTAGAAACAGTTTCTGTCCCAACAGACAGTCGCTGTGTAAAAGCTGCTGTTTGGTCACACAGATGTGAGGAATCTGTTCTCTTTGACTTCAGTCCAACAGCAGAGCGTTGTGCTGGAGTCTTCCTCGTCTCACAGTGTGATTCATTAAAGGGACCCAGAGTCAGCTTCTCACCTCTGCAGGCTCTTCAGACGGGGAAACACAGCTCTGTCCATCAGGACTCCACGGTGCAACACAGCCAACAGAAAACACACGGTGCATTGTCGGCTGTAACTCTGGACCCAGCCTGGAGGTATCAGGTCCTGTCATTTTAATCAGGCTCATGTCAGACAGCCTGGGCTTATTGATACAAGCGGCTGCAGGCAGACAAATGGAAAGAGGTCACAGTTTCTGTTTCTACCCCACATGTTCACTCAGAGACTGAAGAGCATTTTTCTCTCATCCATTTTGGTTCCGTTGTTAAAAAACATAGTTTCCCAACTGTGGTGTTTTCATGAGGCCAGAAACATAATTAGAATCACACATTAATGTGAAAACCAAAACAAAATGGTTTCCTTTGTGAAGTGGAAAGAAAATGATTTATGATTGAAAATAATTTTTTTACAAACTTCAGACTATAAACTTTAACTTCAGATATCAGAAGTGATCAACTGGACTACATGTTATTTCTTTCAAACCCAAAGAGAAATCAACTTCTCTAATGTTCATTTCAAAATGAGAATTAGATTGTAGAATTAGTGTTAGTGTCGCTTTGCTAAGTCATTTAAAAAATTGTTGTGTGAATAGTGATAAATGTATTATTTTATAATTAATTAGACTGAAAGAAATATATATTTATCTTAAGAAGAATTCCTTTGCTTCTTTAAATTTAAAATAAAAATAGTTTCTCGGTGTTTCGTGGAGGTTTTCCAAAGATCGAGAGATGATCTACATGGAGCAGATTTAAAGTAAAAATAAAATCTGCTCCATGTGACATCTACTGCAGATAGGACCTGAACTTCGTTGAACCTTCTGACAGAGCCTCACATAAAAACTAAAATCTGAACTATCCCTTTAAGATAGTCATTAAAGCGTCTACAATAACTTTATTTTGAAGAAAAATCCTGCAGCAGACGTATTGCAGTGGAATTACTTCACAAACACATCAAAAACAAGCAGTTATGAAAACAAGCCAGCAATAAAAAGCACACCAGAGAATCATTTGCATTTTTTAGGAATAATTTATTGCCAGTAGGAAAGCGTGAGCTTGTGGCAGTACTCAATAAAAACCTTAACAAGACCATAGCGTTGCTCAGACACACACAGACACATGAAAAACGCCCCCCGGTGCCCATGAATAACTCTGCACTATAAATATATCGGGTCCCATTATCTCGGTGGAAAAATAAACAAGATTCAGAATCAAAATGTACAAACAGAAGAAAAAAAATAACAAGATTATGCAGTCGTTCACTGAAGACCCATTTCTGGAAAGAGCATTTAGAGACGATAAACTTTTTTAACGAGTACACTGTGATCAGAAAAGCCTCGCTTCTCTTTTTTTTTGTGAATGAAAGCACAGAATGGTTGATTTCACACCATTTAATCAGTTTTTTTCATTGAAAATAAAAGCATAGAATATCTACAAAACCTAGTAAATCTTGAAATCAAAACTGTACACATAGATTTACACTGAAAATGAGGATTCGTATAAAAACATCTCGCTTGTCTTTTTCTTTTTTTTTGTCTTATTGAAACAAAAATATTGTCACGATTTTTATTTTCTAGAATGATTTTCTGTTCTACACTGAAATGTTGATCCTTCAGAAAACTCACCTTGTTAGCAAAATAAAGATTGAACTTAAATGAGACATATTATGCTCCATTTCAGCTTTTTCTCTTTTGTTCCCCCTGTAGCTCCACTTTGCTCCATTCTTTTTCCATCCATTAATTTAGGTTTTGTTTTAGTGATTTAATCAGTTAAATCTGTTTTGTAAATGAGCTCCAGCTAAAACGACAACATCCCCGGAAATGTAAAAGAATAAACTGCAACAACATGGACTGTAACAGTGACAGCGCAGCAAGATGAAACTTCCAATCTAAATCCTGCAGCTACTCTTCAGAAATGCCCAAGTTCACAGGTGTTGATGAGGAAACCGAGGAGGAACCTGCTGTCTGTGACACCACAGGTCCTCCAGGCTGTGACGCTCTACGGTTTGCCTCTCAGTAGTTTTAGTGCATAGAAGGTCAAAGCATCATTCTGCTCAAATGTTTCTGGATGCGCTGGAGCTGCTAACAGATTCAGACTGAACTGATTTTGCTCACATTAACTGTTTTCATTCTTCTTTTTCTTTTTTTAATTTAATTATATAAACTTTGATTTACATGAAAGTCCAAACTGGGGGATTCTATTTCTAGAACAGAAAAGCAAAGCATAATAGGTCTCTTTTAAAGTACTGGTGATGTCGTCTTAAAGGGGCAGAGGGAGAAGCAACAAAACGGCTCCTTTTACTTCTTGATATTCTCTCTGGTCTCTTGTTCCTCCTTCTGCTCATTCGTGCCTCTGTTTCGTACCAAACAGTCGTCATTTCTGTCCGGCTAACATTCACAGGGTTCTACATGAAGAGAAATGTGTGACAGAGCAACCTGCTGTTAACTGTGTGTGAAGGTTTGATGTAGGTAAATGATGTAGGCCTTGATGGAACTAACTTTTCAACAACTTTTCAGAAACGACTTTGAGAATCAGCTAGCAACTTCAATCCAATTCCAAAATACTTTATTGATCCCAAAGAGAAATTCAATAATATAAACTGTATCGCTTTGGCCCATTGTCAGCTTCGTACCGACGCTCAAACTACCAGCTTTATAAGAAACATGACATCCTAGAATCACTGATCACAGGGACATCATTTTAAGCAATCTCTTGTTATTTACTGAAATCAAATAATCATTTCATTGTTGCAGACTACCAGTAGCTTAAGGAGATGAACTTTGAATCATTTGTTGTCAAAGCGGCTCAAACGTTCTAAGAAACGACCAAATCCAGAAAGATACAAAACGACGAAGCAGGAATGAGCAGAACCTCCCAGAATCCCCGAGCCGCCCCTTCCAACTCCGGTCAGCTCTCTGTGTGGTGCTCTCTGGTGTCCACATACTGTGTGTTATTAGTGTTGGTGGTATGTGTAGCTGTGGGTTCAGGCACTTTTGTTTGGATCCAGTGTCAGACTTCAGTGTGCTGTTGGGAGTTCAGCATCGGGATGGTCAGCTGTTCAAAGTGGCCCTCCTCGCCGCTCTCGTAGTCGCTCATCATGGCCTCCGACTCCTCGCAGCACGCCGACATGTCTGAGCAGGAGGCTGTGGAGGCGTACAGAGACATGGACATGTCGTCCAGAGCGGAAGAGTCAAAGTCCCGGCCGCAGCCTAAGGCGTACTCCCCTCTGTAGCCACCATTGCCCACGGTGGAGGCCGGGGTGACGGCAGCGGAAGCGGAGGATGCGCCCTGGCCCTCGGTGTCGCAGCCACCGCTGCTCGGGTAGGAGTGATGCGGCAGGTACTGGTTAAGGCTGTAATGCTGGGGACGGGCCGGGCGCCGGCGGCCGGAGCTTCCTGAGCCGGTCTTCTCCAGCTCTCTGTTCAGGGAGCGCAGCGTGTCGCAGCGGTCGCCGTACTCTGGCAGAGGCGGCGGCGGAAGGTCGTCATTTACGGGGAAGTCGTCCGGCGGTGGAGGGAAGTCGCTCTCGATGTCAAAGCCGCCGGGGTAGTAGTCGGTGTCCATGGCGCTCGGATCGTTGTACTGAGGCGCGGGAGACTCCACCACCTCATAATGTGGAAACTCCTGGATTCCAGGAAGCTGAACACTTGGCATCCAATCAGATGTGTCCCAGTGATATCCTGTGGGAAAAAGAGAGGCCGCAGCACAAACACAGACGTTAGGCCTCCGCAGTGGAGATGTCAGAAATGTTCATGTTAAAAATCAAAGACATGCTGGAGCTGCTGCTGTGTGAAGACAAAGAGGTTCTACATCCTGCAGACATTCGTCACATTCTGCCATGTTCAGGTTATAAAAAGCTGGTTTTAGTAGAACATGGAGCATCTGGGTCACATCGGTTATTAACGTGTTACGGAGGTTGTTGTTTAGACAAATAAATAGCATCAATGCAACAATCCAATATTGATATTCTATCTGAAGGACATTCTAGATTGTGTATCTTTTGATTAGACCTTTTATTTTTTTTGCTTGTCATATTTATCAACATGACTACAGCATTTCAAGCTTTTACTATCTATTCCAAAAATGGAATCTTGAAACAAAAATATTACAATACATGCGGCAATAAAGCCTCAGTAGATTCAAGTCAAACTTTAGAATGATATGATAAACTAAGGTTACTGCGTCTGCTAGATTATCCGTCTAATGCAGATCTGTTTGTCTTGTTTTAACATAATACTCCCTTTATGCTAATAGTAGAATATGAAAATTTAAGATTTTGTAAAAAATGAAAACAGACACAAACACAAGTGGGAACACGTCCGGTTAGGCACTGAGTAATCAACATGTCGCAGCCTCAAACCATGCGAGGTAGCGCTTTAGAAGATGTCACCTTCACCTCACAGCGAACACCTTCTCACTTCAGATTTGAGTTAGTGGTAAAGCGCTTCAGGATGGGATCAGGAGTAACAGAGACCACCAGACAAACAAACGTGTAAAAAGTCACCTCTCGGGTTCTTGAGATCATGAGCCAAAAAAGACTCTTTATGCGAGGCAGGAGGGAGAGAGAGAAACAACAGGTCACGTTAAAACCTCCACAATATGCTGAGAATAACAACAAAACAGAGGAGGGGAAGGAATGAGACGCAAATAAAAAAACACATAGGAGCTTTGTCATTTCCTTACACATCGGGGGGATTCCTTCTGTAATTTCTACACACACAGTTTTGGTCAGAAGATTTTAGATGCAGCCATCACTGCCATAAATGTCTGATTCATTTGGGCTCAGAATAATTCACTTAAATGATTCGTCTACTAGTTCATTTCTAAAAAAAGAATTGGGAGAACAACTTTCAATTCTTTGTTGATTTTCTTTGATGCAGCTTATAAGTTGTGGGCTCAAATATATACATACAGCCTCCTAACATCATGATGAGTCAGACAGTAATAATAATAATAATGTGTAAAAATGTATCTTACTTCACGGTTAGAGATGCGGTTTTTATCGATCCCACTCATCCATCCATCCAGTATTGATGCACATAAAAGGTTTTATGAAGGATACATAAGTTTTCCTCTGACAATTTAGACAAACTTTGACCTTCCTGCTAAGAACCCTGATCAGTTCAACAACCTGGTGGATGGCTAAAAAATATGTGTGGTTGGTGTACAAGTTTCTAAGCAACCATTAACCATTAATACAACCATTAATAGTATGTTTTAATTGGAGTCTGTATGTATAGGTTTGACTCTGTGTGGATTAGAAAGAAAAAACAAAAATCCACTTTTCTTCCAATGGCTGTTTTTGAAAAGCTACTGAAGAATTTAAATGAATCACCAAATTCCACAAATTACCATCACATTCCTGCCCAAAACGATCTCAATCCAAACACGAGGAAGTCATAGTTTGATGAGGGCCCTTTGTGTAAGACAATGACAGAGTCTCAACCTGCACTGGACACCAAAACACAGAGGGACAACAGCACCGGTGGACACAAGCCAGAAGAGTACCTTCTCCTTCCACAGTGTCAACAACAGAATTGACAAGGTGGATTACTGTCACAATGGAGGCTTGTGAGAGGCAGAGGGGGGTTGGGGAGAGAGTGGATCAAAGAGACCTGACATTAGTAAAAATGAAAGCCTTGTTCATTTATCAAAAAAGCAAAAAAAAAAAAACAAGCAAACACAGATGGAATGTGGTCGGAGTGATGGCAGCACACACCGGGGTCCTGTTGGCTCTTCACACAGTGTCAGCATGGAGTCTGAGGGGGTTATGGCTGAGGATGAGACCGTGTCAGAGGGGAACACTGTAGCGAGGGTGATGAAGGGGTTTGGGGGAAGGGGTCAGGTTCTGTTTGTGCAACATAACACACAGCTACTATGTACTGGGAACCAGAGGGAGCCACTCACAGTACAGATGGAAGAATCAGGGTAATTCCCCAGAGATCTGAACATAAATTGTTTTTTTTTATTTTTTTATTTTATTTGGATAAGTTCTGATTTTTGACGGTGTGGATGAACGAAGTGATGATGGACTGACCTTCATCATCTACAGGTGCATCTCAGCAAATAAAATACTATCAAAAAGTTAATTTATTGAGTAATTTCATTGGAAAAACACTGAATCTTGTGTTAAGTATATCAAATAAATATAGTTCAAGCCTTTTACTTTGTTCTGCTAGTTGTGATGATGGCTGTGTTTCCATTACCATCTGTGCAAAACTTACAAAAAAAAAACATAATTTCACAATCCTTTGAACATTACAGCTGTCCCTGCGCAACATTTTTCCTTCCACTAAACTTTCCATTCATATGTTTGCCAACTTCTGCTGTAAAAAGCTTTTGGATTTTGTCACTGTCAAGTCAGCCATTTTTCCATTGATTATGTAGGACAAAATGTGAACTCAAAATATCAATTCTATTTAAAAATATGTATTTTTTCTGTAATATTGAAATTGTACGAGAAAATGAATTTGTGGGTTCACAAATTTATTTTCTCGTTTTCAGCAAAGAAAATCAAAAGTACATGCTTAAAATATACCACTATGTGATAAACATAGATAAGTTTGACAATTTCAATTGTATTATTTAAAAATAAATTCTATTACATAATATTCTGATTGACTGAGATGAACCTGCAGGTGAAAATGAGAAAAATTAAATGAAAAGATGGGAGAATGTAATAGAAATAAGAGTACCCTGGTAAAATACTCTTTGATGTTAAACATCCATTTGTCTCTAAATTCACCAAAAAAGAAGAACAGAAAGAAACAGAAGACAAAAATAAAAGATATGTAGGAAAAAATGTCAAATCAAAGGAAGCGATGAGCGACTTTGAAACAAACGTCTTCTTTCTGAAATAACGTCACAAAGTGAGAACAATGAGCCGGGTCCTAAATGGTTTCTATAATTTCCGATCAGTAATCTCGGCAGAACTGATCAGATGGGTAACTTGTGATTCTTCCATCTGTATGGACGGTGACTGAGGACTTACAGGCCGGACCCCCTGCTTAAAACCTGGTTCTGGATCTGTGGACCGATTTGATCCATATGGGAGCTGAAGCCCCGCAGCGAAAAGAAACAGAAAAAAAAAAAGTCATGTGACCCCACAGCCAAGACCGGGTCATTTATTGAGCACATGCAAAAAAAATAAAAATTAAAAATTCTAAGTGTTAGCTGTAAATTTACCAGGCATCACACAAAAACAGGAATAAACTCGTTGCAGAACACCTGAATGTTAAAAATGCAGAGAGCTCTCAGGTTAGCGAGGACTGAACTGTCGGCAGCGTACCGTTGTCGTCACATGACTCCGACTGGAAGGAACTGAGCGAGTGGACCTCAGACATGCTGCCTCTGGTGTTGTACAGCTGACAGGCGCTCTCTTCCACTGGCTTCTTGGTCAGGCAGGGATCCAAGTCCACCACTTTAGCTGCAGAGAAGCAAACCAACCAAGCATTGGGATGCATAAGGTACGTTCTTACTCAAATAGATACTGTAAATATAATCACTACTCAATTCAGGTTGGGCATGAACGCTTTCCTCTGAGCCTGTCAAACAATGAATACTTTTAATCTGATGAACAACAGAGTTGCTGTGAATTAATCCCAATTAAATAGTTGCTAACATAAATAAACTTAATAAGTTTATTGATTTACAAATCATTTTATTAGGCCTGTCAGTTGTTTTCTCATCACTTTGATCATTTGTTTTAATGACTGTTCATGTTGTTTTATTTATTCATAGCAGTTTTTGTGTTGCTTAAGTCATTAATAGATTGATGTAAAAAGATACATTGCTACATTGTTTTGTCTACAACAGTAAAAATAATTTTGGCTTTCTTCCTGTGTTCTGAGCACCGCAGGGCAGCGCTGTCAATCAAAATATCAAATGTGGTGCTGCTCATTCCCACTCTTCCTATCCAGCAGCTAGAAGAATCTGTTGTGAATGCCACTGATGATGGCATATAAACAGTTTTCCTGTAAAGGTCGTTTTATTAGCACAATTAGCAGTGAATGCGCATGGATGATTGGCAGCGCTAAGCCCCTCCTCCTGGCTCTGATTGGCTGTTTCAAACTGGGAGCTGTGCATTTCTTCATACAGTAAAGCTAGCTGAGGGAGGAGGTGGAGATTATTTCACAAATAACACACTACCAAAACATACTGACAGGGTTAACAAATATGTAAAAATATATTTTTTGTTAAAGTTATGATGCGTTAATTTTGACAGCCCTGTTTCCCACACAAGGTAACTAGTTAGATTTAAAAGCAGCCAGAGGGAAGCGGACTTACTGTCGTAGTCATAGTCCCAGTTGGGTTTCTGTATGGAGTCGCTGTCTGACACAGAGTTGGATGGAGGGGGTGGGGGCAGGTTGGGCGCCACGCTGCACACCGCCACGGTTTTCCGGTGGCCGTGAACAGAGTCCGGGTTGAAAGTGGTGAACTCCGGGTGCTCCGGGATGGTGGAGCCTTCGAACGAGTTCCTGTCCAAGTTGTTTCGCGAGTCGCTGGGAATGCTGGGAGTGTAGGAGATGGGGCGCACAGGGACCTGAGGGGGGATGTCAGAGTAGATGTTCTTGTTGAGCTTGGAGTCGAAGTACGGCCTCTGGAGGAAGGAGTGAGGCACGCCGGAGCCGCTGGCGTGCTTGTCGGCGCCGCCTGACTTCGACTTGCTGCGGCACGCTCTCTTTCGGATGATGATGAAGAGGAGGACCAGGATGAAGATGCTGAACACGAAGACCACAATGCCGATCACCTCCTCCAGGCCGATGTTCCAGGGCGTGGAGACAAACTGATTCTGCACCTCCTCTGGGAGCTCACACTTCTGCCCGCGGAAACCCAGAGAGCAGTTGCACTTAAAGGAGCCGTATGTGTTCTGGCACTGGCCTCCGTTGGCACACGGGTTCTTGATGCACTCATCGACGTCGCTCAGGCACCTTGGACAGAACGGAGAGGGATTCGGTGAGGTTCTGATGCAAAGTGCCGAGCTGATCCAGTCCAAACAGACATACCTGTCTCCCTGGAAACCAGCTACACACTCGCACACCGGGCCATCCAGGCTGTCGATACACGTCCCGCTGTTTTTACAGGGATTGTCTCTGCAGTACGGCCCCAACTGGCACCTGGGGAAAATGAGGATGGACAGGAGCTTCACTTCTGAGAAGTGTGGACAGAAATCATTTTGTCATCTACATCTCTGAAGAACGGATTAATGTGCTTAGTTGGTGATTTTCTAACATCACAACAAAAAACTTTGGTATTGTATTTTATTTGTATTAGCCGTGATAGACAAACACAAGGAAGTAATTATTGTGAAATGGAGAAAAAAATAACATGTACTTTTTATTTTCAAATATGCAAAATGTATATCTGTCAAACTCTTTTACTCTCACTCTCCTAAATAAAACCTAGCGCAATCTGCTACCTTAAAAATATTCACATCCAGTCTGACTGAGCTTGAACGATTTGGCAAAGCAGAAAGGATTAAAGATCTCTAGATGATTTTAACCCCATGAGCCCCAGTGCCGTAATATTACATCTCTATTTAAAAAAAGATGGAGACAAGTTGACTTTTCTTCTTGATATTTTTACTCAAAATTAAGAGCTTAAACCCTATTGTTGAGTCTTGGAATGCTATTGGATAGGAAATGGACATAAGGTAAAGAAAAACACCTGCTCAGCCAGGACCTGGCTGCGATTACTGAACCAGAATAACCAACAAGTAGACGGTTTGGGGTGATCATTATAATGTCTAAAATATGTATGTGTATAAAATGTATGTACATCGCTTTCACAAAATACTAAATATTTTCTATTACATTTTTAATGTAATTTTTGGCAAGGCTTGCTCAAACAAAAACAACAAAAAATTCTCAAAGCAGAACATTTTCATCTCCAGAGGACCCGCACAAAACCATCTAAAAATTGAAACTTTTTTCAGGTTTTTCTATTTCCAGGTCTTGAAAAAAAATAAACAAATTCAGTTTTGCATCCAGTGGCTGTTTTCCAAAAGTTACTGTAGTACTATCAAATAAATCACAAAAATTCTCAAATTAACACAACATTCCTTCCCCCCCAAAATGTAATCTAAACATGAGATGAGAGGAACGGTTTTTGTACATTAGAAATCACACAAGGAAGCTGGGATGATTTATTAGCAATATTTCTATCACCATTACCTCTGTCCGGAGTACTGGCCTCGGCACTGGCAGTAGAAGTCGTCGGCTCGGGGAACGCAGGTGCCGCCATACAGGCAGGGGTTGGAGGCGCAGGGGCTTATTGCAAGCTCACACTGGGAGCCCATGAAGGAGGAAGGACACTTGCAGAAGTAACCTGTGAAGTTCAGGCAAAAGAAGGCTAATGAGGACGAACATGCGGAACATTCCTGCAATCAGAATTCTGATGAGGAATGGGATTTTGTTACTTTAATTATGCAGGTGTTTCGTGTAAATCTGAACAAATTTAGCATATTTCTTAAAAAAAAACCTTCAGATGAAACTGCCTTGATGTTTCTCTTCTGTCTATAATTTATGATTCTTCTGGTTTAGGGTCGATGTGAATCGGTGCAAATCATCAAAGAGAAAGAAAGACTCACCTCCGTTGACCAAAGAGACGCAGCTCCCTCCGTTGGTGCAGGGGTTGCTGGAGCAACTCTCTTGAGGTGCGAGGGCACAGCCCGGAGTCACGTCCACCATGTCCTCCAGCACGGCCTGCGCCCGCCGGGCCCTGCTGTTCAGCGGCAGCTCCAGGCCGTTCAGCGCCATGGCCTCCATGCAGCCGCGCAGCCCGTTGATGGCGGGCAGGCTGCGGCCCAGACGCTGCGAGGAGTGCTGGCGGACGTGTCCGCCAAAGTAAATGTTGTTGTCGAGGTTGAGCGTGCGCAGGGTGCCCGGAGCCGTGCCCGAGGCGGCGTGCACCTGGTCCAGCACCAGCTTGGCATAATTACCGTCCACCTCCAGGAAGACAGAGTGCCACTCCCCGTCGTTAACCTGGGCGCTGTGGACCGACACCAGGCCGGGGCCGCTACCGCAGTCAAATTTGTACTGCAGCCGTCCGTTTACAATCTGTTTCAAGAGACGAAACGCTGCTGAGTTCCAGAATCATAGCAAATTCTGAATGTTCAGGAAATGTCAGCAGGCCAATCATGTAACTTGGCCTCAGCTCGCAAAACTGCTTTTCGTAGTTTTGAGAAAAATACTCATTTTCATACAGCCGAAACATTGTCTCATCTGAGCATTAAAATGAATAAAGCTTTGTTTAGACACTAAAGGAAGCTTTATTCATTGATAAACTTTGACTTCTGTCCAAACATCTAAATTATGAAAACAATTGGTGTTAAAATCCTTAGATGGCAGCCTGAAACTTCAACGCCTCTTTGTCTGGTATGCACAGCGCTCCTCCACACAGACTGAAAAAGGAATGTGTGTAAAACTCCTGTCTGCTTCCCTTCAGGACTAAAATAGCTTGTGTTAGTTTTTTTCCTACCAGCTAGCCACATTCCCATAGTCAGGCATGTGAATGGAGCTTTTAAATGCCCTTTTGAACCCTTCAGCTCTCGTACACAGACAATATGGGCACTAAGGGGGAGGTCTGCTTCTTTTAATGTGATGAACAAAGGTTCAAATCTGAATATGCAACTACATAATGAGATTGAACACACCTCAAGGATGCTGTAGTCTGTCCCTTTCGCGTACATGACAGTGGCGTGACTGGAGAAGGTCCGCAGCCTCAGAGACAACTTCATCAGCTCCTTGTTGTCGTTCTCCATCAGACGGTACTTCACATAACCGTTTCCACTGAAGGTCAGTGAGTGGCCATCTGAGACAAAAAAAACAACAACAACAACAAAAAAAAAACATTTACTGAGAACAGCAAGAGCAGCAAAGCACCTCAAAACCAACACAAGCAACTAAGGAGACAAGACAAAACAACACGAGGTTCAGGAGTGAAGACCTGACCAACATCGATCAAAAAGAAACCTTTTTGAGTTTTGTACAGAAAAAAATAATTTCAGAAAGCCAAATAGCCTCGTACTTTAGCATCAGTAGTAACCATGGAGCTGATAGTTCACTTTAGCACTGTTAGCATCTAACATTTTGCTATTCATCTTTGCTCAACATTCTTACAGTGTTGACAAGTTGTTTGCATGCTGTCTCTCAGCATCTACTAAGTACTTTTCACACAAACAGTTACAAACAAGTATAAATAATTTTTTTCGAGATCCAGAGAGAAATCCACTGGCCAATGAAATGGGACAATTTTCTGTGATTTAGGCAAGTGGCACCAGCAGCTCATATTGTCTACTAAATCTAATTCCATTACAAATGTGTGTACAATTTTGCAATTTTGGTGTTTTCATAAGAAATACAATTAAAATTGCATGTGAAAAAGTTTGTTCACACAATAAATCAGTAAAAACATGCCGCGCCATCATCCTCCTACCACTTCCTGTCATCTTCCTCATCTTTACTGACAATAGTAACATCTGTGTTGATCATGCGAATTGTGTGATGTGACAAAAAAACAAAAACAAAAAAAAAACATTTCCATTGCATTGCAATAAGCTCATTTATTTTTGTAAACACTATTTACACAGTTATCAGGTCAGCTAATGCACTGCAACTTTACAGTGATCTTAACTCCAGAGAGAGAGAGTTTATGTAGAAAAGATTTTAATATAAAAAAGAAAAGTACCTACCGGAACATTTGCCCTTTTTGGCCTCCGGACACACACAGCTGTAGACGGTGTCTCTGGGGTCAGCCACACAGTCCATCCCCTCTGGACAGGGGCTGTTCTCGCACAGGTTGTTCAGGACAGGACACTTTCCGCCTAAATGTCACGACACATCGCGGTTATCAACAGGAGATTTAATGGAACAAAACACCCAATGTGTGTGTTTGTGTGATTGAAGTACCGTCACACTGGCAAGTGGCCGTCCTCACGTGCCGCGGCGTGACAAAGCTGAGGCGGGCGGTGCTGTATGTGGACATGACGGTTTTATCCAGGGAGATGACCTCGTCGCAGAAGTGCAGAGGGCAATCCAGACCCGCGCACAGCTTCTGAACCACACGCACGATGCGGACCCCGATCATGTCCTCGATCATTGCCACGGAGGAGTTAAGCTTGCGAAAGACAACCTGATGAAAATTCAGCAGGAAATGACTCAGTCAAAGGGATTAGTGTGACCAGGATGTCCAAAGTCAGTCAGTCCTCAATAGCCAGTATTCTGCATGTTTCAGTTGGCACATGATTCAAATGATAGTTCATCGGCTGACCTCTTCAAAAGGCTTTGTATACTGAGATTGTACTGGGAGCATTTGAGTCATCCATGTTGGAGGAGAGACGCATTGAAAACAGTCAGGACACCGGTACTCCAGGAGCACATTGGTTCATCCTGCTTGTTAACTGAAAATTCTCCTTTGTGGTCGTTTTCTGAATAGATTTAACAAACATCTTCATGTTGAAGTTGCTAAAGAGCCGGGGTGCATCAATTGCTGATTATGGGTCGATCACAAACATTTAAAATCTACTGATTCTGATTTTGTTCAATACCAATTTTTTATTTTTCTTTACTGCAAAGTTGCTAAGTATAAAACTATAACTAACCAATTTAGCAGTGCACCCCTACTAAAAGGGCCAGTATTATCGTAATGATACTGCTCTTTATTTTATAACACAATCAAGTAACTATGTCACCTTCAGTTGTTATAAAAAAAACCTCATGAGTGCAAAATGAAATGCAACTTTTTGAAACTTCCTATTCTGGCTGGTCTTACCTCCTGGGACTGGTAGGGGCTCCCAGATCTCTCCAGAGTCAGCAGGACATCCAGATCCCCTTGTTCCGGCTGAAGGCTCACCAACTGGACCTCGCTCCTACGGACCCCGGCGATGTTCCTGAGCGCCCGCTGGAAGTTCCTCCAGTAGTCCCCAATGAACTCCTCTGGAGCGATGTTTCCGAAGCGCACCGCGATGGAGTTGTCCAAGGCCTGACGAGTCGCTTGGCGAATGTGCACATTGACGTCCGCCGGCGTTGTGAAGCGTCCATCAGTCACCGTCACATTCAGAGGGTACTGGCCCACGTCGAGCGGCCGCAGGGCGATGATTTTGCCGTCTGAGGCCGACACCGAAAACAAGGCTCCACTCTCGTCTGCTGGCGAGGAAGCGAGGGCAGCTAGGCTGTAGGTGAGGGTGTCGTAAATGTCCTGGTCAGTGGCGTGGATCTTTCCCAACACGCCCCCGGGGTACTCATCGGCAGCAACAGAAACAAAAATGTCCAGCGGGAGTACGGCGGGGGGATAAACGCTCTCTTCGATGATTCGCACGCTGATGAAGGCGGTGGAGGACAGCTGAGGATTGCCACTGTCAGACACCTGCACAGGAGAGGAGGACGGTGAAGCATTACCTGCCTTCCAACACCAGAGGGCAATCAAACTCTTCCACTGCTGACTCAGTCCCTCGGCTAACAGCATCCACACATTGCAAATGCACCAGATACAGAGAGCCAACAAAACATGAACGAGATCAAACATCTTAACAACCACACTTTTATGGGATTTAGCTGTTGGTTCACAGGAAAACAACCAACAGCAATGACTCAAATCGGAGCTTGAGTGTTGTGTGCACAACATCACACTTTTCATGTCCCATCTGCCCACACATTTCTCCTCTGTTCCCTTCCATCGAGGTAACACGTCACAGAGCCAAATCAAAGCTGCTCTCTGTCCTATTTAGTCATCTATAAGGTGCTTTGAAGCAGCTGTGGACCGTCATGGACTTTCAAAATACTTCTGTTAGATTATAAATCACTTAATATTGCACAAAATGCAATATTAGTTATTGGCTTTCACAACTATTGATGTGGTTTTGATGCTTTTATGTTTTAATGTAAGTCATGTAAAGCACTTTCAACTGTCTTGTTGCTGAAATGTTCTATAAAAATAAACTTCATTAATTGATTGATGTCTACTTCTATTCAAATCACATCAAATGTGATTTTACGTCTATTCAGCTTCTCTGGTAAAGTTTCTCTCGGTGCAGCAAGCTCTCAGTAAAATACTTCAGGGGTTTCTAGGTGAGTGAGCAGACTGCTTGGAGAGGTGATGGAAGATAGGAGGGAAAAGAATATGGATAAACAGAAATCTGCTGAAGCTCAAAGGTTTAAGTTGATGCAAACCGCCGACCCTCGTCTCACCTCGGCTCTGCGACTCACCTGCGCTTGAAGTAAGTAGTGCTCTTTAGTTTTCCTGCTCAGCACCCCTGTGGTCACCAGCGCTCCCTGCTGGTTGATGTGGAAAACGCTGCCCTCGTTCCCCTCCACGATGGCGAAGGTGAAAGGTGGGCCGTTGTGTGAAGCGTCACGATCGCTCACGGCTAGCTGAAGAATGCTTGTGCCTTTTGGTCGATTCTCCTGAGCAGCACAAGAGGTGTGATAAGAAGACATGCTTTGCTTAAAGTCATTGACTTCTTAAATGCATCAATGCTGCTTTGTGCAAAGAAGGAACGTCGCTGAGCTGGACAAAAGGCATTTGAAACTGATCCCACCTCCACGGAATACAGGTGGATCTCAGTCAATCGGAATGAAAATGGAAATAAAGATCAGATTAATGAAACCTTTGTGTTCTTTAAAATATAGTTTGTGCGTAATCGAAATGGCATATTAGAACTTAGCTTGAAGCATCCGGCTTCTGGAAGGTTCTGCTTTAATGCTGACCTTTTCTTACTTTTCATAATTTTTCCATCAGGACAAAAGAAGAGCTATCTCTATGATTCTTTCTGTTTCTAAAGTTTCTGTTGGCTCTGACTGATCAGACAGTAGCAGTTAAAAGAACAGCATGAGTTTGAAAAGAAAGTGGTTCTCTTTTTTGTTCCTGAATAATGTTCACATCTGACATCTATTGAATCTTTTGCAACCCATTACATTCATTCTGCAGAGCTAAAAAAAAAAAGAAGCTATTGATCTTTCTGTGGGCGTGTACACAGAATGTGTAGCTCTGGATTTTTCCCCTCATAGTTGATTTAAGAGAATTTACTGCAATACTTTGATCAAATCTTCATGGGCCATAAAACGCAGTCAGTGAAGAGGTGAAACAATGTTCAGATCTGATGCTCTGCAGCAAGCTGGCATGTGTTCTGTCCAATGATTACATAAATAAATGAATTGCAAATTGAATCCATCATAAAGTAAATAAATATACAATCCTTTAGAAACTGTGACAGTCATAAATCGTTTCATTTATATTAAATTAGCTGATATGTGCAACAGTTTTCCTGTGTTCTAACTGTTTAGCTCTGTTGTAAGAGAGCAAATTAATGAATTTGCTTTTGGATGTTTTCTAAAGATGAACGTAGCTGTTTGTGACGGTAGATAAAGAGCATAAAGAGATGGATAAAGATAATTAAACTCTATGTCAATGAATTATCTGTTCAATAAATTGTTAAGCAAGTTGTAAAAGCCATATGAATACCTAATATGGATCCATAGTAAGAATGTCCAAATCATTTTAGAGTCATACCTGATGTTCCTCGTCCCACCACCAGGGGTTCACACACATTTTTGGAGGAAATTCCAGGATAGACTTTTAGTGTGTTCTAATCGTTTTCATAATGCATGTTTGGCCAAAGGCTGCATGGATTTATGGATGTAGGATTGACATGAAGGAGCTTTGGATGTTCACTTTCATAATTATAGACATAATTATCAGTTAATAGGATGCCCCACTAGTTTAGCATTTTCATCCTTCTCACAAAGGTCTAAACTTGCTGAGTTCATTCATCAGTTAACTTTAGTGCATCAGTCACTTTACTATCCTTCCTAAATGCTGAGGGAAGAAAGCATTCTCTCTTCTGAGCTTCCGCCACTCTATTGATGCAGCTCCCTTTAATGTTTCTTATCTACCCCCTTTCGTCTAGTAAGCCATCCCCTCTCATCTTTCCACCTTGTAGATTTCTCTCTTCTTCACTCCCTCCATCCCTGATCTGCGTTCCTGCACGTTAAGATTCAACCTCTGTCTTTCAATCCCCCTGCTTCTCCCTTCTTCCTACCTTTGTTCTTCCTCCATCCTCCTCCTTGATATTCTGCTTGCAAAGCCTTCCATTATTTCTTTCTCCTAATCTCTCTCCGTGTCCGCCGAGATCCCTCCTGCAGCCCCTCGTCTCTTTTTCCCTCTCCATCTATTTTTTTCACTCTAATCAGCTATCTGCACTGACCCCCCCTCAACCCCTCTCACCTGGATGATGAGGCTGTAGTTGGCCTGGGAGAAAAGGGGTGGGTTATCATTGACATCTGAGATGTCAATGTTGATTATTGCGCTGCTGGAGAGAGGGGGCACCCCGTTGTCCTCGGCGACCACCTTCAGAGTATACCCAGACATCTGGGAGAAACACAGAGCAGGAGTTACTGTACATGAACAAAAGTGCTCTTCTAAGCAATAATGCAAATCACTAAACAAGCCTCCCTATTAAGTCGGCATGAGTCTGATTGGATTTTGCATTCAGTGCAATTAGTTCCTCAATGGATTACATTGCATGAGAACAGTCAGGAAGTATCGGCTGCTCCACTTACTCTCTCTCTGTCCAGCTGGCGAGCGACTTTAAGCTCCCCCCGCAGCGGCTCCATGGTGAACGGGCTGCCTTGGTTGCCGTCCACAATGGAGTAGCGGATGTGATTGTGGGACGGTCCATCAGAATCCTCGGCCATCACCTTTTAGTCAAAGAGAGTGCCACAAAGAATCGGTTAACAACATACACACGTTTATATATATATATATATATATATATATATATATATATATATATATATATATATATATATATATATATATATATATGAAACACCTGCTAAAACATAAAGAAATATGCCACGGAAAATTTTCATTTCTTAGCAGACTATTTTTTATTTACCAAAGTACTTTAAAGCTGCATTTTGTAGCTTTTATAGAAAATATGTTTTTTATATTTTTTTTTAATCTCTCACCATGTCCTAACATTATAATATAAGACAGATCATCTATGAAACAATTCATCTCCTCCTCCTCCCTGAGCTACTCCAATGGCCTTCTGAAGAAATGCACTGCTTCCAGTCAAAAACAACCAGTCAGAGTCAGGAGGAGGGCCTTAGCGCTGTCAACAATCCTCTTGTGCCTGCTGATAAATGTGCTAATGGCAGATAAAAAACCCACAGCTACAGGAATACCATTTCTTCGCTGGGATCGGTGGGCATGCCGACTAGCCTTAGCATTCATGATCTGCTCTGGTATCAGGATAAAGCTGGAGCATAGCAGAGAGAAAAGGGGATGAGCAGCGCCGCCTAAAGAAGGAATGACAGCGCTAAGACCATCCTCCTGCCTCTGATTGGTTGTTTCTAGTTAGCACTGGGCCAATTCAGAGGAACTTGAGTTTTTTCACAGATTATCTCTCATATCATGTCACACTGTCTCCACATACTGAGAGTTTTAAAAAATGTGCAAATAAATATTTTTTCTAAAAGTGCCATACTGCTGCTTTAATGAAGCGAAAAGATTTGTTCTCTGGTGTAAAAAATATAGAGTTTTAAATTACAGGACTTTATTTTATTATTAAAATACTTTGAGATGACATTTGTCTTATGTTAGCATAAGTAACAGTAACTAGTGGAATCAGTATTAACTTGTTCCTAACACAGTTTATTTATGGCTGTAAAATACCAAAAATATGTTTATATTTTTTCTGTTTTCACTTGAGTTGTGCAAGATAAATGCCCCGTCATATTGTATGTGGAAAACGTTGCAAAATTATTTATCAAGTTGTCTCTATCAAGCTGCCATGATTTTTTCTTACATCAAAAATCATGGCATTTTGACAGAGGCATACTTTTGAGAGCCAATGCAAAATTAATTTAGCTATGCAACTTTATACACACACACACACTCTCACACACGCACACAACAAATCCTACACCACTGAAAACCTCAATAAATCCCAAACACAAAAAAAGGATCCCTAGGGAAATTAGCACACAGAGGATTTACAGGTATAAGAGAATGGCATGCAATAAAATCTAATTTTCTGATGGTTCATTTATATTCAGGTACCTTAGATGTACAGATAAAGGGCTGGGAGTGGGGATCATTTTCAAACAGAGGGAAGACAGAAATCAATAGGGAGTTAAAATGAAACGAACTAAAGGTTACAAATATCTCGAGTTGAATAGGAGGCTTAATGAGTCACATAAATTCAGATTCTCTGACTTTAGTATGTGTGTCGGATATTGAACCGGAACGTAGAGTTGCAGTAAGCATGAAGAGCAGCGGTCCTAATTTAGCTGCTAAACCAGATGGTGGTTTGCCACAGGTGCAGATATGTGATAGTGCATTCAGCGAATAATGGACGGAGAGGAGACAGGCCGTGAGCGAGGAAATGAACCACAGAGGAGAAGGTGGATGAACTGACACATCTGGCTGGAGGGAAATCAGGAGTGATGAAAAATGTCAAACCTTTCACATGGTTTTGGAGTGATTATGGGTAATCACAGCAAAAAAAAACAAACAAAGTCATCTGCTCTGTACAAGCTAAGCATATCTACCTTACTAGTGCTGTCAGCCGATTAAAGAATTTAATCAATTAATGACACTGCTGCTGTGATTAATCACAATTAATCAGTATGCCCAACTTCTATGCATGTATAGTAGAGAAAGGAAGCTTACATATGCATAGAAGAACAGGAAACTTGTTCAGGGGACAATTGACAGATAAGTTTATATTATTCAGTTCTTGAGTGCACCACCCCTTTCTGATGCTGCTCTGAGCAAACGCCAATATCAAAAACATTATGAGTATTTAAAAAAAAAAAAAAGTTTGCATGATTGGTTTCATTAACTCAAACCATACATGTGGACGTGAACTCAAGGGCTAGAGACAAAGTAAAAAAAAAAAAAAAAAACTTTTGTTGCCATCAGTTGTTGCAGAAAACTTTCGCCTTTCAATTCATGTGTGTTGAGTGCATAACGCGATGCTGTTAATTAGTCAACCCTCTTTCGGAGACAAGCTTTTAGGTATAAATAGTTTCACTAATCTACATTAGTGAAATGTAGATTCACAAATGCAATTCTAAAATCTTTAGAATTGCATTTGTTAACGACACTGCTAGTCCTTACTGTTAATACGGCTTTCCCGAGCTCGGCGTCCTCGCTGATGACTGTGGTGTAGATGTCCTGGCTGAAGACGGGCTTGTTGTCATTGACATCAGTAAGGTTGACATTCACAGTAGCGATGTCGCTGAGTGGAGGGGAGCCTCCATCTGTGGCCTCCACGGTGATATAGTATTCATGAGATGCCTCATAGTCCAAAGCTTCGATCACAAATACATCGCCTTCAAGACAAGAGGAAGTAAAACTTAAATAACAGAATAAAAGTCTACAAATTAAGAATTTTTAAAAATCCATGGCTAGAAAGTACTATAATCAAAATAATATTTGGAAAGTTATCTCTAAAAAAATAAAAAATAACAGCAGTAAATTTAATATAATTTCACTTGATAAAACACAAACACCAAGCGGAAAACTTCAAAAACATTATGCTGGGACACGTACCAGTGCGGGGGTCCACACTGAACCTGCCGTGTTCGTTCCCGCTGATGATACTGTAGGAAATCTCCCCGTTAGCGTCGGCGTCGCGGCTGGCCGCCTGCACTCGGACCACCTGAGTGCCCACTGCCACGTCCTCGGACAGGTTGGCCATGTACTCCCTGTGCTCGAACACCGGTGGGTTGTCGTTGATGTCCAGCACCGAGACCACCACCTCGCACAGCGAGGAGTGACGTGGAGAGCCCCGGTCGCTGGCATGGGCCTTCAGCTCATACACTGACTGCACTTCGCGGTCCAGGGGGCGCTCCAGGGTGATCACGCCGCTTTGCTCATCAATGGAGAAGAACCCATCAGCAGAGTCAGCCAGGGAGTAGACGATGTCACCGTTAAGACCTAGAATGACCAAAAAAACCCAGAATTGTCCATGACAATAAACAATCACTATTTTAAGTCATCAGTTCATTTTACAATGAATTTGAGAGTCTGGTTGCATAATTATAATCATTATAATCATTATCAATCATTATCAATTATCATTTAACCCACGTAACTGGTACATTAAATTCTTAGACTTGGAGAAGATTTCATGATTCGTCACATTATAAATACAGTCATAAATGAATATTATTGTGATTTTCATATATTTAAAAAAATAAAAACTCTAAAGTGTGGCAAGTAGAACCACAATTTGTACAATTGCAGCTGCAATTCCAAGTTTTTTACCTGTACATACGATAACCAGCCCCTTGTTCTACACTTTGCCTTGTGCAGAGGGTCTGAACGCTCGGCTGCTGAGAAGAGATTCAACGAATGTGAACTCCGTTGAAAGTTTTACATGATTGGACCTGTGAGTTTTTTTTTTTAGTTCTGGCATTTATTTTCTTCCGTACATTTTTTGGGGGGGACTGTTTCTTTATCTTAACAAAATGCTGGTCTGTCACATCAAATCCCATGTAAAACACATGCCACCATGTGGTTGTAATATGCCAAAATGTGCAATGTTCAAACAGTATGAATACTTTGCTGTAAATGAATCATGGCTCACTGTGAGCGCTGGTGCTAACCGCCTGATCTGCCACGTCCTCATAACTCATGTCCTCCCACAAGTGTGATGTACCCGGAAACAAGACAGAGACTGATCACAATAATAATCATAATGCTTTCCTGCAGGTGGTCCCCATTTGGAATCCGCTATTATAGTTCCATTTATCAGGTGAGTGCCCTCCATTCTGTCTAGATCTCATTATCACGCTGGAGAGATGACCGTAGGGAACCTCGCTTATATAGATCCTCATCACTTTCATCTGGTTGGAACGTTTAGAAGACGATTGCTTGATGATACTTAGGAGAATTGTTTAGAGTTATAGCTGCATATATTGTCTTATATGGTTACTTGTAATGACACTCGTCTTGGTCCCTTGGCAGAAATGCTGAAAATTAAACTGAGCTGGAAACATTTGCTTAATTAAGCTGCTACTTTATACGCAGGAAATAAAAAGGCTGCTGTCCCTTCAGTTTTAATGAATTAAGAATAAAATTGTTTATCATATGAAATCTTATTGATATCAAGCTGGGTTTGTTTTCCCAGGGTATATCAACACCAGACAGTTCAGTAGGCTCGGTTCAAATCAATACCAAAATTGCAACATTTGTGTGGTTCTCTTTCAAACTGCACTGTCAAATGAACCAAACCCATTGAGGAAGCTGTTCTCCCCTTCACATGTGGTGGTGTTGCAGAGGGAAATGACACAAAAACCTCAGAAGAAGATATAAGATCAGATTTTAGCAGTTTCAGGACTTTTTTTCTGTCTTTGGTAAAAGACCATGAGGTATTTCTCCCACAGGACCAGACACACATGTTTATTTTGGTTGTATTTACCCAGAATGCCCGGCGCTATAGTTCTCTCCCTGCTATTGGAGAGGTGTCCGGTCAATGCTCAGCGTAACTTTCTGGGAGAATCGAGTAGAATTGTGGAGGAAAGAAACGGCCAGACTAGCTTCACACAGAGGAAAAGCTAAACAACGTGAGTGGGATTAACTAAGTCATTCTTCGGTTACCAAGCAACAATTAGTTTCAGGTTTTGCCGCCTCATAACTTCTTACAAAAAAAAAAAAAAAAACACATACGGATTGGAGGAAAACAGTAGATAAAAGAGGAGAGATATTTAAAACAAAGAAAACAAATCTATAGTAAATGATATTGATTGGCATGAAAACATGTATAACATGATAGGTTTTACAAATATTGTCCAGTCCCAACCACAATTCATTCATTTTAAGCAAAGCCAGCTCTTTGAAGACATCTTAAAGTTTGACTGCAGTGAGCTTCTGAAGATCTCTGACAAAGCAACAAAGAGGGATGAAGCACAAAACGTTCAAATTCCTCCAAAACAGGGAAACTTTAGAAGCGAAATGAGCGAAATAAGATCGCAGAGCTGGGGCCAAGAGATACACTCAAACCCAGGTGGTGAGATAAAGGACAAAGCAGAATCAGAGGGGGAATTTAGAAGTTTATCACGGATCAAGGGCACCAGTCTGCCTCTGTGTCTCTGTCTGGTTCATAATCATTCTGCACTGATAAGTGCTGCCTCTCAGAGATTGTAACGGGAGGCTGAACTGGGGGAGCAAACTATGTGGGCGAGGAACCGACATCATAGAGAGATCACAGAGGCTGTGGCACACAGCGAGCAGCGCCAAGAATGAATCCTCTCTAAAATATGCAGAAAGTATGGAGGATAATGCAATATTTTTCTCTGAGGAGGAGGGTTACATTAGATTTGAAATTTTGATGCTTGGCTGGAAAGACAACTGATTGAAGGCTGTGGTAACTGGGTCAAACCTACTGATTTCGTTGGCTCTCTGAAAGTGGATCTGAGCCAAATACGCAATGCTTCATGCTTGCAGCTAAATAAGAAACACTATGGACAAAAACAAAAAAAAACATTCTTTTAAATATACACTCATCTAAGAGCCACTGAAATCCATCTATGCCTGCACCAAGTAACTAATAATTACTGCTACTGGCTAACCCTCTGGGTGCATGTCGCTCTCGCCGCACTTTTGAAAACTGCTCTCGCCCTTGACACGTAAAGTCCAAAACACATTTCTTCAATCCAAGCATGCGCAGCAAGAAGTTTTAATGCTAGCTTTGTGTACACCATTTACCATTTGTCTCTAAGAGGCCCCATTTGAGGCGTGTTATTCACCCTGTCAGCAGCGCCACTAAGCCCTCCCCCAAAAAAACGGGGGAAAGAAAATAGAACGAGGCAGACAGAGTTGATTCTCTGTCAGTCAACAATCTGAAACGGTCCTTGGAGCTCGAGTGTCCTGCTTCAGTAAACTCCGAAAGCAATCTGGAATGGCAGGTCCACCAGTCTCCGAGAAAGAAAATCTCAGAGTAATTCCAACGGCTGTTAAATTGGAAGGTTTTAAGCTCTCGGAGCCATCCATGTGTGAGCCTCTTAGTGATTGGCAATGTTTGCTGAAAGGAGGAGACGGTAGAGATAAATATGTGGCCCCCATGGTGATGCGCTAGGTAAATGGAAAATTGCAATCCTCCCTTTTGAGAATTTAGCCTGAAGAGAGAGAAATTTCATTAGAGTGTAATGGAGCTTTTAATTTCAGGGGTTGATCATTCATAAAATTTCACATTTGTTATCCTTTCCCCCGTGCCATTTAGCCTAATGCAGCTCTACATCAAAAAAAACAAAAAGGATAATAAGAGCCCAGTGAGTCAGCAGAGAGTCCAAATGAACACGTAAACGCCTTAATGGTACAGAATGATTTTCAGAGTACATTCACCTCAGGTTAGTGTTTCTTTGTGAACTGTATTAATACACAGGCTGGCTGCTAATTTGCTGCATTTGTGACTTTATTTCCTGCCAGTTAACTTTTATGGCCACAGCAGGAAACAAAGTCGGTGTACACAGGTTTATCTGGCAATTTCAGGCTCCAACAATTAGCTTGGAGCCATACTGAACTGTGGACTTTATGACAGATGCACCAGGTTTTCTAAATACAACTTTAAGCCCAGTCATTGTGAAGCAGCAGGAATTGTTTGTTTTGAACTTGGACTCAGTTTCTGTTTCCATTTTGTTCCTTTAAAATTCCATCTCATAATTTTTTAGACTTGGTTTAGGCCATTATGTATCAGTGTATTGACCCTGCAGAATGTTATGGAACATAAAATGCACAGACCTAATGTATATTAGAGCTATATTTTGTTCCAGTTAATTCACTCTTATGAAATATGACAGATTATTACTGAATACAAAATTAGCATCCACTTTTTTCCCTTTCGATACAATACAGATATTTGAGGTTTAGTATCAGCTCCTACTGATCCGATACAGAAAACAGTGCTGAGTTGACTTCCTCTTTTTTAGACACAAATTTAAATGTAATGATGTTTTGGTTCTAGAATGAGGTGTTTCTCTTGATAGTATCAAAATTAGCTAAATTTTCAAAACTGCAATGGAAACACTTTTTTGCATCACATGGGTCACATGACCAACAACCAAACGTTACTACTGACAGAAACTATGAAGAAGACTACAGGAAGAAGATAGAGGATATTATTTTTCAATTACTTTTCACGTGAACAATCATATTCATGTGTGATTTTAATTGCATTTTTTAGTTAAACACAGCAAAAAAATTTTTTTTCAATATTATTATTATTTTTTTTTATTTAAAAAAATGTTTTCAAAAGCCAAACTATTGACTGTTGACATAGTTTTGCTTTATTTGCCATGGCGTGATTGATGTAGTTTATTTATGAATAACATCTTTATTCTGATATTTGAGTTTCAAATTTACAAGATGGAAATATTAACAGGAAATTCTGACAGGTTTCAGGTAGGAAAGCTGTATGATGCCTTCACTGAACACTTTGTTACAACTTTGTTGTCAATCCCGCTAATTTGCATGGATGGATCAAAAACTCTGGAATGGTTTGAATCAAACACTTTTCCAGACTCGCCCACACCTGGAAAATACTCCAACTAAATTCTATAACTGTCCGAACTGTATAGGAACACTTAAGTCTCCTAGTTATTAGCTTTAGGTATTGGTTGTGAATTATGTCTCAACTCATGCCAGTTAGCCAGTTTTTTCCTTTTCTTTCAGTCTTGGTTAAGGCTGAGGTCCTCTTAAATCTTTTAAAAATGTGAGCTGCAGGTGCTGATCCTGGTCTCCTTCATGGATCAATGGGCGATAGAGGAAGAAAATAGGGTCCTCTTAACCGTGACAAGTTTTCATTCTTACTTAAGAACCTTTTCACATGGTTTTCCGTTTAAAATAAGTCAGCCGTGAAAATGGGTGAAAAAAGAGACAACTGACAATTTTCAACTGATTCATAAAACTGAAGTATATTGTCTCATTTCTACGTTGTAACCTGTTAACCAGTGGCATCAATCTGAGAAAATAAGAAGGCTTGTTTTCTCTTCTGGGAAACCATGGCCATAATCACCATGCATGCATCATAAATTTGACCTGTTGCATGAGAATGTAAACCTCTATGCTACAGCAGGAAAGTAGATTCTAAAGTTAGGTCTAACTAACCAAACTGTGCATTTGCAGTCACATCTAAAAAGGGAAGCAAAAGCAATGCAGAGGATCTTAAATTCATTCCCGGCAGAACATGATGGATTCAGTTTCTATTTGAAGCGCAAAGAGGAATAAAGCTGACCTGTATCAACGTCATTCACCAGCAGTCTTCCAACCAGTGTGCCGGTCTCCGTGTTTTCGAACACCGTGATGGAGTAAGTCTCGGATGAGAACTGCGGCGGGTTGTCGTTGACGTCCTCCACGGTGATGCGAATTTCAGCTTCACAGTATCGCCCTCCTCCGTCCACTGCTCTCATTATGAACTTGTGCTCATCTTGCTCCTCCCTGTCAAGTGGCTGCAAGGTCTTCAACTCTCCTAGAGGTCAGAAATGCACACATGCAGGTCAGATTTGAGTTTGAAACCCATAAATTTCTTGTCATGATGGGAATTCATTTAAGTTTAGTCAACATGCTAGGGATAACCCTCATCCTACTGGTAGTCTTTATATAATAGTTACTCTATTTTAGTGACAACCCTCATGCTAACGATAACCTTTAGCTAATTTTGGATATATTAGCCACATATAGCATACTAAATTGAGTATGTCAATTTAAGTCCACATATGCTACTTAAAGGATTTAAGGTAATCTTAGAATTTGAGTTCATTTTAATTCATACAAATGAGAATGTTTTTCTAGAGCAGTAATTATGTTTATGGGGTTGTGATTGCTGTCCCATGAAGTCATAGGCACATACTTACCTGAAAAGAGAGACATAATAACTAGTTCTTATTATAACAATAGCATCACAAAATATTGTGATAAAACTACAAATTAATATCTCCCACCCCTATTTGATACTAATATTCAAGTGAAATATTGAGTTTTAAAGTAGAACTTTTATCTATTCCTCAGCAGGTGAAGACAAAGCTTTCAAAAACTAATGGCTTTCAGGAGATAAGAGAGCAAAATAAATAAATCACTGAAGTGCAGGAGGTGATAGAGGAAGGCAGGGCAGGGAGGGGGAATAAACATCAGAGTTGGCAGCAGAGAGCAGCCTGGAAGTGTCTTGGGAAGCAGAACAGCCAGCTTCACCAAAAGCAGGGTGGAAAACTCCAGAGCCTCTTAGCGATCATAATCAGCAATTCTCCTACTTGTCTGAGTTGTGAAAAAAACAGAAAAAGAAATCCTTCTCCACAGCAGCAGCATTGAGCCCTGCCAGAAGACAGCTGGATGGCGTTTTCCTCTCATTCTGTCTGTGCGACAGCAGATGTGAGGAAAAGCTGCTCAAATCTACTGGCTTAGTTTGTTATGCTTCTCCTTGCCTTTACTCCGCACATAAACTAAAATCACAGGTTGCTTTTGATTAACTGCTATTCTTTTTGGGGTTTTCTTGTTTCTTCAGTTTGCTTTTCCACCCTAACCAGCCAGATGGAACGCCTAATTTATCGTGGTTCCCAGAGGAAATAATTTGCAAGAAGGAAGGCAGACATTAATTCAATCTAAGTGTGCTTCACCTGTGTTTTTGTGCCGCCGAAAGCCTCAAAGAAGCACAGCAGGGAAATGTTCTGGGCCCTTTTTAAAAATGTATAAACAAAAAGTAAATACAAACCGGGTAAAACTTCCCAACCTCTTCTAGGGCTGACACTATCAGAAACGTACAGTCACAAATACAAAGGACTTTCTAAAAGAATGACAATTCTCACGTGGAACGTCAACCTGCTCAGCTGCTTAAGGCTGAATAATGACAGACTTTATCACGGGTGTCTGAAAAACTGCTCCTCGACAACCCAAAAACCTCCACAAGAGGGAGAAAATTCCAAGGAAAAGCCATAATTTAATGTACATAAACATAATTGTAAACTAGGATGTTCTTTTTTTTTGCAAATGAAAAATTAAAGTGTATGTTTGTGTTCAGCCATCTTTAGTCTAACACCACTAAGCTGAATGCAGTGCAACCAGTTGTCTTTATAAATCACCTGATCCCTCAGTGGAATCCATCTGAAAGTAATTTCATCTCAGAGGAAACTGTTCTCTGATGATCTCAGCAATCTGATAAAGGGATAGCCTCACAATCTCACTGGATGTGAGGCTGTATCCAGAGATACAGTGGAATGAAAAGTTTAATTAAATGCATAATGGCGTCTTAGATTGGCCCTGTCAAAGTCCAGACTTAAATCCGAAAGAGAATCTGTAGCAAGAATTCACAAATGCTCCGTCCGATCTGTCTGAGTCTCAGTTATTCTGCAAATAACAATGAGCAAAGCTTTGTTCTTTACCGCATAAATAGATGGGTAGAGGTAGTAAATGCAGCAACAGGTGGTCGTACAAGTGTGGCATTTGAAAACTATGTACATTTTCACTTTACATTACAATGATGTGCTCTTCTGTGTTGGTACCACTGCCTCATAAAATCAGTAACATTTCCTAGATATAATGTAACAAAGAGACGCATTCATTCTTTTTCTTCTTCTTCTTTGGTATTTGTCACTGCATGTATACACACCTGTGTCTGAGTCAATGATGAAATATTCCGATCCAGCTCCCTGGAGCTCGTAAGAGATTTGGGCGTTTGAGCGGATGTCAGCGTCTGTGGCAGAGACCTGCAGGATGAGCCTGCCAGCCGGGGAGTCCTCTGGGACGCTCTCGCTGTAGATGGACTGGAGGACACAAAGAGGAAGAGACATGGAATATTAAAGCGGGAAAGAAGCTCACGTCGATAGCAGGAAGTAACAAGCAACAACAGGGAAATCACTTTTTACCTTCTCACACACTGGGTTGTTATCATTGGCATCCAACACCTTGACTTCTACGACGGCTTTCGCGGTGAAGATGCCATCGCTGGCAGTGATGTTTAGGAGATAATTGTCTGTTACTTCTCTGTCCAGCGGCTTCCTGACAGAGACCTTCCACTCATTTTGCAGGTGCTCAATGGCAAACTGGCCAAGTGGGTCACCTCCTGTTATATGATATGACACATATCTCAGTGAAGCATGACCAACAATGTAGAAGGATGTAGACTCATTTCTGAAGGAAGTATTTCTAAACTAAACACAAGAAACTCAGAAACAATTTGTTTCTTTGGCTTTTAATAGGTATAACCCCAGTAACAGAGTAAGAAAAACTGTAGTTTTTCAATTGTATGGATGGGGTATTAAGCTCATTTTTGTTGCGTAAATGATGGGCAATTATAAGTGTTTTTAGAGCAAGTCTTATGGAATTAGCAGGTCAGTATTTTCTTCCTGTTCCATTTAAAACGTTATTGTGCACATCTCTATTATAAAGGATTTAATATGTGCAAAGAAGCTTGTAGAATCTAGAGATAAGGCACCTTCCACCCTTAATGGAACCTCATTAGGAGTGGGATAGAACCACTGGAAATAGATGTTGACTTAGTCACATCCAAGATGCTTCTCTTTGCTGCATTTCCCAAACAGAGATTTTTGCTTAAACTTCCTTACCATCCTTACCACGGAAAGATGAGCTTAGGCTCTGATCCATTGTTGTTTATCTTAGTTTCTGATTTTTCTAACTTTTTAATTAGTGTGCTGACCATCTTCTGACTTATGGAACTCAATCTACAGGGTTAGCAGGTTCTCTCGCCTTCCCTTTTTAAAGAGTGTATACGAGAAATCATTTTCAGTATCACTTCATATCAGATTAATATATCTCTCTTAAGTTGCCAGTAAAATCAGGAAGCTTGGGACTTGTTTCCCTTGGCGAATACATTGATTTCAAATTGGAATTTGAATAAATTGTTTCAGTGTGACAATATTACTATAAAAAATATTATTTCTTTTCACACTGCTTTACCACGGGTGACAATAGTTGTTGGTCGCACCATGACTTTTACACCATCCTTGTTTTAAATCATGTTTAATTTGAGAAACACTGTTACACTAAGGGGGAGAAAGAAAACCAACCTGTGATAAAGTAGTTCACTTGTTTGTTCATCTCTTCTGAATCCTCATCAGTGGTGCTGAGGATGGCGATCACCCCACTGGGTGGGGGGTCATCCTCACTGACCGTGCCTTTATAGATTTCTGCGGTGAATCGAGGCGGATTGTCGTTCACGTCGGCCACAGTCACCTCCACACTGGTGCTGGTAACGTGCTGAACTGCATCGCCTTGGTCAGTGGCAAGAACAGATATGATGTATTTTTCTGTTTTTTCACGGTCGAGCTCCTTTAAGGTGGTCACCCATCCTGTCTCACTGTTAACAGCGAACAGCTCGAAGATCTCCTGTGAGGTCTGCGTGGGGTCCAGGCTGTAGACAACGTGGCCGTTGGTTCCGGAGTCGAGGTCAGTGGCTTTGACTTGAATAACTTGGGTCCCACTTGGAAGATTTTCAACAGTGACAGCCTCATAAGGGTCAGCTTCAAAGATTGGTTTGTTGTCGTTGACATCTTTCACTTGGATATTTACATTTACTGAAGCAACTATTTCATAAGTTTCATGCTTAGTTTGAGCGAGTAAAGTTAGTTGGTACCACTTGGCCGTCTCATGGTCCAATCTTTTCTCAAGCTTCAAGGCTCCAGTATCTCTGTCAACAACAAACACTTCATCCTCATTGCTCTCTGGAGTGCTGCCTCTCATGAGGCTGTAAACGACTGCCTGTTCGCTCTCTGCCTGAATTATATCTATTTCTGTTCCAATGGGAAGGTCCTCAGCAACAGTATGACGATAATACGGTTCTGCAAACTTGGGAAGTGGCATCTCTGGTGAGACAATCC
Source organism: Poeciliopsis prolifica (assembly GCF_027474105.1). Classification (NCBI taxonomy): domain Eukaryota; kingdom Metazoa; phylum Chordata; class Actinopteri; order Cyprinodontiformes; family Poeciliidae; genus Poeciliopsis; species Poeciliopsis prolifica. Next base: position 2,533,807 of record NW_026562420.1, on the reverse strand, counting down.
TAATGTAAACCTGGACAACTGAATGTCTGGGTGGATTCCCAGTGTCCTTTGCCTTTACAAAGAATGCGTAGAGCTCATCTTCAAGTCCAATCAGGCTTTCTTTGGTAACGATGACCCCAGAGGTTTTGTGGATTTCAAAGTTCTCCCCAACATTTCCAACATCTGCTTCAATGGAGTACTCTATGTCAGCGTTACTTCCCTCATCTGTGTCTGAGGCGGAAATTTTGAGCACAGTTGTTCCTCTTGGGGCATCTGATGCAATGGTGGCTTTGTACTCAGCTGCTCTGAACTGTGGAGAGTTGTCATTTGCATCTGTGACAATTACATTGACAACACAAAAACCTACTTTTCCGCCTCCGTCTTTCGCTATCAGAGATATGGGAATTACCTTCTCAACTGTGTTTTCACGATCAAGACTTTGAAGGGTGAAAATCTCTCCTTTTCCATTGATAGAAAACTTTTCTTTAGCTAATTCGTTGACAATGTGGTATGTGATCTGGCCGTAGATTCCTTCATCATCATCAGTTGCCTCTGCATGTGCTACTAGGGTGCCAACAGGGGAGTTCTCAATTACCTCTACCATATACTCAGTCTGTGAAAAGGTGGGGTTGTGGAAGTTGGCCCCAAAAACTGTCACCATAACAACAGCTGAGTTTCTAAATACACCATCTGACACTGCTATGGTAAGATTGTAAAAAGGCTGCATGTGTGGCCGGCGATGATTTGAAATAACGATGGCACCAGTCTGCTTGTTGATAGCAAAGTTCTGCTCTTCATTTCCATCTATAATTGAGAAAAACTGCTTTTTTGCATCTGAACTGTCGGCATCGGAAGCTTGGACCTGGCTGACGAAGTGCCCGCGTGGGGCTAATTCACTGATGGTGGTTTGGTAAGCGTGTTGAGTAAAAACAGGAGCATTGTCATTCAGATCTGTAACATCTACCGTCACAGTGATGTCACTTATCAGAGCTGGGACGCCGCCATCTACAGCCCGGACTCTCAACTTGTGTTGCTGGACTTCTTCATGATCGAGAACTTGACTTGTGGAGATTACTCCAGACTCACGGTCAATAGTAAAATAGTCTGAGCTCTTCCCTCTCTCCTCAACCAGCTGATAAAATACTTCCTTGTTGTTGCCAGTGTCAGAATCTCTGGCAACCACCTGCAACACCGATGTGCCAATAACAGCAGCCTCGGAAATATTGGCATAGTAGGAATTTGACAGGAACACCGGGGCATTATCATTGACATCTTCCAGAATTATATCAACAAACACCTCAGAGTGAGCTCCGGTCAGAGAGTCTGTGGCCCTTATGTTTAGCTTATAAGCAGGATGTGTCTCAAAGTCTAAAGGCTGAATTACGTGAATGACCCCAGTGTTAAAATCAATCGAGAACTGTTTGAAAGGGTCTCCTTCAGAAATGGTGTACACGATGCGAGGCCCCTCTGAGTCATTGGCTTGCACATGGAGCACAGGGGAGTGCAGCTGAATGTTTTCAGGGATTTCAATGCTGTAAAAAGGCCTCTCAAACACAGGCATTGCTTTGCTCACCACTGTTACAGGCACTTCAACTTCAGCTGAGAGAGGAGGTTTCCCATTATCCCTTGCCAAAACAACAAGAACAAACTTTGTGTCGAGTGAGTCTTTCTCAAACTTCTTTTTGAGCAGAATTTCACCAGATGGGTGGATTTCAAAGTGATCCTCAGGCTCTTTCAGAGAGTAATGGATGTCTGCATTTGGGCCTATATCTTTGTCCACTGCTGTGACCTGTCTAATGACATGACCTTTCTCAGCATCAAATTGCACCAGGGCATGATAGGGCAGGTTGACAAACATCGGCTTGTTGTCATTTACATCTTCCACGGTAACAGTAACTAAAATATGAGCAGTTTCCTCTGATTTCTTCTCTTCGGTGACCTCAATGATGATGTCATAGGAGTCCTGAGCTTCTCGATCAAAAGGAATCCCAGTGGTTGAGACGACTCCTGAGGTGCTGCTGACTTTAAACCTGTTGTCCGGGTTTAATATTCTATAAAACAAAGGCTCATTCACTTGGTTCCCAACAGCAGTGATTACTGCAAGCGTTTTCTTTTCAGAGGAGTTCTCTTGAATGTAAGCTTGGTATGACTCCTGAGTGAACTTCCTCTTGTTCTTCTTATTTTCCTTTACAGTGACCTTCACTGTAGCTGCACTGGCAAATCTCCCATCAGAAACTCTGACCTTTAACTCGTATCTGCTCCTGAGCTGAGTGACGTTCTGGATGGAGATGATGCCCGTGACCGGATCAATTTTAAACTTGTCGCCTATGTTTCCCTCGGAGATGGAGAAAAGTAGTTTGGAGTTAGGCCCAGAGTCTAGGTCTGTGGCATTCACTTGAACTACCTCTACTCCTTTGTAGGTTGGCATGATGACGGCCGCCTCGTATAGTTCTTGGCTGAAAAGGGGTGGACAGTCATTAACGTCAATTACTTCGATGGTCACATTGGCTGCCGTTTCTGAAAACAGGCGAGGCATTCCGAGATCATGAACCTGAACCGTGAAGCGGAAAACGCTTCTCTGTTCATAATCCAAAGCTGCTGTGCTTCTGATGGCTCCAGTGCTTGAGTCAATGGCAAAATAGTTATGAGCAAAAGGTTCAACGATTTGATAAATTAGTCTGGCATTCTGGTCACAGTCTGCATCAGAGGCATGAATGACAAAAGGGGTGTTTTCATGAGTCAGCACAACGCTGTTGATGGAGGCCAGCTCACTGATTACTCCCTTGAATTCCCTCTGACTGAAGACCGGAGCATTGTCGTTTTCATCCTTCAGATGGACCAGAAGGGTGGTGTTAGTGCCAAGTCCGGCCATGTTGGTGCCCTGGATGATGAGCTTGTATTCAGACATAGTCTCGTAATCTAAAGGCAGCTGTGTTACAACCACTCCTGAGTTTGGGTTGATGTCAAACACGTTGTGGACATTGCCTCCTTTAATCTGGTAGAAAACGGAAGACTGGCTGATGACTGTGACCATGCTCACAAAGCTTCCTGGAGGGGCTAACTCGCTGACCTCGGCAGAAAACTCCTTTTCAGTGAATCTGGGGGCTGCATTGTCAGAGACTGTAACAGCAATGTTTACGATGACAGTAGAGGATAATGGCGGCGCTCCATTATCAGAGGCTTTTACGATCAGTTCAAATGCTGATTTGCTGCTGCAATCAAGCTCTTTGGCCACTGTGATTGTTCCAAGAACAGGGTCAATAGCAAAAGAGTTCCCAACGTTACCTGCAAGAGAAAGATGAAATGAAACACTCAGCGTATTGTACCAGAAACTTAGATAGCTGTCCGACCTAAATGTTTCAAATCACAAATCAATTCTTAATATCTACAAAGATGAAATTGAATAAAGACAAAAACATGTTTCAAACTGTGATTTCATCCATTTACTAAAAAGATAAAGTTCTAGAAACATCATGGTCCCATGCGAAATAAAAATCACCTCCTTAAATTTTTAACTGATTGTCCCTCAACAACAGACAACAGCATTTAGACATTGCTTTAGTAAGAATGTGTCTCTTATTTCCAGAGTAATGTTAATTAAGTCACACTGTAAGATTTTCAGTCATAATCAGTTTATTTAAGGTCACACTTTGGTCTCAGTTGGCCATGGAACTCATTTGGATGAAGTTTCTTTCTTATTGTTGAATCATAAGTCTTAGGATGATGACCACTTCTGAGGATACTGTCTGCTGTTTCTTGTGGATGATGGCTCTCACTGTGGTGCTCTGGAGTCCCAAAGCCATAGAAATGGTTTTCTAAAGTTTTAAAAACTGATGGGTCTCAATGTTTTTATTATTCATCTGTTCTTGAATTTCTTAAGATGAGACCATGATGCATTGCTTTTTGAACCTAAATAAGTTTGCATTGGAGTAATTTGTTGTTTAAGGTCTGGCAGCAAATCCATCCCTGGTGTGGTGAGTGAAATTCGACAAAACTTTTTGGTTGATCACCAGTAATTCAGCAACAAGAGACAATTACTTTTTACACAGTGCTACCTTTGCTTGAATAGTAGTTTTTTTTTTCATTCTGAAATCCTGATTTAAACAGTTTTTGTACAGTTTAAATCAGGATTCAAACAGTGAAATATTTAATTATGACAAAAATGCAGCAGCATTGAATCTCTAAGGGGGCGAATAGTTGCTCACAGCCCTGTCTGTCACAACAACTAAAACCATCTCAGCTATCTCAAACATGCATGTCTGCAAACAAAAGACAATCAGCAGCATGCTTCTTGAAGCTTCATGTAGGAGAAACACACACTCTGCAGAGTCTTTGTACAAAAACTTAAGAATTTCCTGCTCTGTGCACAGAGTTTCATTCATAATCATGGTCCAGTATGCTCCATGACTGATGACTCATGCATGTTTAATGAGCTGATTACATTTGCTTTGTTTTACAAAGGAAGCTTTCTACTACCCAACATCAAATAAAAGAAAAACTTGGAGAAAGTGTGGCTCATCAGGATGCCGTGGCAACATACCAGACTCAATGCTGTAGATGACTTCTGCATTATAGCCCTTGTCTTTGTCGAGAGCAGTGACCTGCAGCACAGCTGAGCCGATGGCAGCTGATTCAAACACCCGACCAGAGTAAGGTGTCCCTATAAACCAAGGTGCATTGTCATTGGTGTCATCCACGTCAACAATGACACGGACGAGATTCCTTTTGACTGGAATGTCCTGATCCCGAACCTGAAAATAGATGTATATTAAAAAAAGAAGGAAAATGAATGGAAGAAAAATAGAAAAGTATGAGATTATATAGGTGGAAACAGCAAACTAGGTCCAAACATACATATCAAAATGTATATATATATAATTTTTGGCATAGTATTACAGCCTCAAAATAGCCAGATGTAACAAGATAATTTTCCTCTTAGCGAAGAAATGCTCTTGTTAGTGTTCCAACTAACTCCTACCATCACAGTGAGGATGTGGCGATGCATGGTCTCATGGTCCAGCCGCTCTGTGGTGAACAGGATGCCTGATCCTGGGTCCAGCCGGAACTTGCGCAGGCTGAAGGGATCGGTGCTGCTCAGGAGCGTGTAGGTCAGTTTGTTTTTCTCATCTCTGTCCACGGCGCTGATCTGCAGGACCTCGGTGCCCGCTGGCTCGTCTTCAGGGACGTTCACAACGTACACCTGCTGGGTGAACTGTGGCCGGTGGTTGTTGGTATCGATGACCCGGATGAGCACCTGAAGAAGCAATTGCATTGTAAATGAGATGGTCTGTAAAAAAAAAACAACTGAGTTGACAGATAAATACCTTGCACTGGTATAAGTGTTTCATCAAGTCCAGAGTACCCCAAAGAGCTTCACACTACAGTCAGTCATTCACCCTTTCGCACATGCACTCACACGCTGAGTGATTATGATCTTATGTTCACACTTAAACATAAGAGTTAAAGTTAAAGTTTCTGCTACATTTATTAAGGAAAGGGCATGTTATGGTTGTTGTAACTGAAATGAAACAATCATTTGCACATGCACGAGGCTTGAAAGCATTTTCATAGACCTTGATGTTTTTCACAATTACATGGTTTTCACAAAATGTCACAAATCAAAATTTAGGATGCGGCATGCATTTCCTCTTAATTCTTGAAAACATATCTGTGGTGGAAAACAAACATAGCACAACCTGGTGGTCACATCAAGACCACCATGAAACATCATGGTGATAGCATCAAGCTGTGGGATACTGTTATCAATATAGCAAGAAAGGGGACGATGGACAGAGACCCTGAGATACTTAGACTCCTCCACTTGGGGCAGTATCTCTTCTCTGAACTGGAGAAGGAAATCTACCCTTTGCGATGCAAGACCAGGGCCTCAGATTTGGAGGCACCGATCCTCATCCCGGCTGCTTCACACTGGATTGAACCGCTCCAGTGAAAGCTGCAGATCATGACCTGATGAAGCCAGTAGGACCACATCATCTGCAAAAAGCAGAGACTTGATTCTAAGATCACCAAAGCAGATCCCTTCAACACCTTGACTGCACCCGGAATTTCTGTTGATAAAGGATATGAATATTGACCATTGCAACTTTGATGGAGTCCAACCCTCAGTTCGACTTACACGTCACATTGTGGACCAAGCTCTGGAACCAATCATACACTGACATAGCAGCCCATATCAAAGGGTCTGGAACCCTATCTCACAAAGGACTCAGTGAAATGCTTTCTCCAAGTCTGCAAAGCAAATTCAGACTGGTTGGGAGAACTCCAGCGTTCCACGGACAGGACAAAAACCACACTCTTCCTCCTGAACTCGAGGTTTGACTATCCACTGGACCTTCCTCCTCAACACTCCAGAATAGACCTTACCGGTGTGTGGAGTGTGATTCCCCTGTAGTTGAACCAAAACCCTTCAGTCGCCTTTTTTAAATGGGGAAGCCAAAACCCCAATATGCCAATCCAGGGTGCACTGACTCTGATGTGAACATAATGCTGTGAAGGCACACCAACCAACCAACCAACACAACCAACACAACCCCACAACATCAAGAGTTATAAGAAACCCAGGCTGAATAACAATTTATGGAAGTTTATTTATAGTTGTTCTGCTTCTTCATTTCTCACGTTTCTGCTGTTAGTTTATTTTTTCTCTCCTCACATAAATACATTCTAACTGTTTTATTATAATGGCCCAGATATCTGCATTGATACCTGAGACAGAAAAGCTTTTAGTGAACACCACTTGATGCTAAACAACAAAATCAATGCATGAATAAAACGTCTTGATGATTTGCAAGCTTTGTGGAGAAGCGTTTATTTGAGAAAATAATTTATGAATCAGACTAAAGAACTGAGGTTAAGTAAAAAGGAAACTAATAGTTGCACAAAACAATTTATTTCATTATGCTGTGATGACTAAAGGAGTCAAAGCATGCTTATATGTCTTTGTTTAGGAGAAATTGAAACATAGACCATACAGCAGCCTATGAGTTTTGGGTATGTCCAATTTTAATATTAATTATGAACAAAACATAAAAAAATAGGGGCTTTAAACACCAGAACCCCTCAAATGTCTCAAAACTTAATGTAAGGGGTGGCCAAGATAGTTCACACAAAGACTGGTAGATTACATCAACCAACAGATTTTAATCTCTGCGAGAAATCTACGAAGTACATCCAACGGGCCACTCTTATTATATCAGAGAAGGTGGTCTTAACTTTTTAACCCAGCACGGAAACAAATTATCATCGATAATTTGATTGTTAGTAAGCACAACATGAGAGATATTTGTTATCCAAGTTAAATAAAACCACATTCTATTCAGATAGAAATTGAGATTATCTGAACTTTTCTTCATAAAAAAATAAGTTTTTTTCACAACTATACTGTCCAGCTTTTTTTATGTTGAAAAATGCGTTATTGTTTGAGCAATTAATTTTTTCCACATTGTAAACTAAAAATCTTACTCCTCCAAACTGTAAAATTCCTCTGAGAGCATGTTTTATCAACATCAGCCACTCGTCTACTGGACATCCGACAGAGGATTACAGAGAGCTGCCGGAATGCCATCTTTGCTTCCCAGAGCAGCGAGGGGCTTCCACCCTTGCCAAACATGGGGAACAAACGGATCAGCCGGGATTAGACACCTGCATACCAGACACCAGGGGGTGATGCCATGTAGAAAAACCGTTGAAGCCGAGCTGCAAGGTGCCGGCTCGCTGGAAGCGGGGGTGTCCAGGACACAAAAGCCTTGAACAGGTGGCCGCTCACTAGCTAACCAGGGTTTGTCAGATCTCTGGTCTAAACAATTGGCCGTTTGGTTTGTGGCGCTAAGAGTGTTTGTTAGTCATTGTGAGCTGATACAAGAGACAAATATAGCCTCAACCTGACAGGACTGATAACATTTACAATCTGCTGTGTGCTGTGATGTTGGCATTGCTACTGAGGCCCACAGATGTCATCTTGCAGGGGGAGCGCCGGGATGCATGCTGTCTGTCAGAGCTGCATTCTGGCTGCGCTCCACGGCTCCTCTGTTGTGAGCAACCCCATATCACGCTGCTAATCGGGACGTGAAAAGTTAAAACAAGTGTGTTTCTTCTGAATCAATGTTAACTCTGAGGAAGCAAACAGTGAGACAATCTGGTCTCACTCCAAGCTTGCCTTCTGATGTTGGGCCAAGCAATATATAGCGCCAGATCCCAGGTGTCTCCAAATCAACCTTTTCTACACATGGAGCATGCACCCAACCTCCCACTCACACCAAAACAAGAACATCAGTTCTGCACTTTTACATGTGCCTTCACACAAAAGAGGCTATACAACGGTTCTCAATGTGGCCAGCGACAGATAAAGCCTTTTTTAAAAGCAAAAGAAGGGTGTAAAGAACTGATAGTGCTGCAAAGAAGCCGAAAGGAGTGAGACCCGGTCACCTCCGTCTACAGTACATCTTTCTACAGCGCATTATAAAGTCTCACAAAAAGCCCATTTACCCCCACATCAAACATATACACACACAAACTCACATTTCTCCTTTGCAAGAAAGACTGAAGTAACATTTCAAAAGCACTTTGTCCCAATGCATCACAAAGCAGTATGATGCAGACTGACTCCACTGGTGTAAAGAAAAGCTCTGTAGTATGCACGATTTCCAGACAGAATGATGAAGAGAAACACGACTAGGTCTGAGAAACAAACATGACAGATGGATATACTGAAGATTAAAGAAAAAAGATAAGAGTCAGGGAGATAAGCGCCAATTTAAAAAAAAAAAAAAACTAAGAAATGCTTAGGGTCAAGTTTGGGAAATAATGAAAATCAACTTGATAACTTGCAAAGGGGCCTGTGGGTGTGAATGAAACATAAAATACAAGCATAATCATATTTGATAGTCAAAGCAGCAAAATATGTATTTCTAACTGGACTTCAATTGAGATATAAAGAAAGTATAGGTATAACAAGGGATATAAAATCTCCTCAAACTAAAGTCTGTCTTCCAGAGCAAAACCTGCTTCCTGTCAGCAGTTGACTTCTTTTAATATAAGCCTTCAAATTGCAGATATTTTAAAAACATCTTAAAAGCAAGAAATTTTAAGAAAACATCTAAAGCCACCTGAATCACAATTGGCCAATTTGTTGTTTGTTTAAAACATATTTTTTGAAAACACTTTTCCAAAACAAAAAATACCCACTAAAACAGGAAGGCACTATCATTTATGAATGTAGCATCAGTAATCATGATGGAAGTTTCTACTGGAATATGTCAAATCAATGTGAAGCCACTTTGAAGACTCATGCTACAAAGATCATCTATTCTTTAAATGGAACTGTGAGGCTCCAGATTTCTCACTCATACAATGACATATAGTCATTCTTTCTGTTGCAAATGCATTTTGCAGGAATGGATTCTTGAAAAAAATTCTTTTTAGAGTGAGAAATAGCCTAACTCTGACGAATGAGCATACAGTCTCAGCTTGAGCAGGATGTCACACTATTGATGAAATAATCTGCAGGTGTGTAAAAAGTTCATCAAGTAAGAAAATGATTTCTTCCTAGAGATCCACAGATCTCACTTGTCTTTCTACTTAGTGTTCATCCACAGTATCTAACGGTAGCAGCTTTGTTTGTTTTCTCCGTGTCTGAGCTAAATGATGGTGAGAACAACATGTGAGTTTTACCTGCCACCTGTGATTCCTGGCTGTGACATTAGTGTGAGGTCACACACTTCAAATCTACTGTCATGTTGTGACAAAAAGGAAGTGGAGACTGACTGCATTGCGTTGATGCCATCATGCAACAGTAACAGTATCAGATGTTACGTTCTTGGCTGCCTTGCATTCTATGCAGCAAGCCCAAGCATTACTGAAAAATAATAGAATATAAGAAAAATATGCCCTTTAAAATCAACACTAAAGCATTAGCTGTAGCTGGGAATGAACTGCAAATGAGCACTGAGGAACAATAATCACTTTTAATACTCAAGGCAGCAAAATATGTAATTATAGCAAACCTTCAAGTGATATATAGAAAGGCTTTGTAATGTGGGCTAAGATAACAAGAGAAACAGGAGACCAGGAACAGATTGCGAGCAGAACAGCTTGAGGTACTTCTCAACAGCCAAGGGAGGATGTTGTATAGCTTGAGAAGTGGGAGGGTAGTGGAGGGGAGGGGAAGGCAGGCCGGGCTGCATGCCGAGGCTGCCTTGTTGGCGTGGCTCCTGGCTATGAGGTGCCCGAGCTGGAATGTGGCTCCCCTCATCTTCATCAGCTGATTCTTTAGAGACGCCTTCATAGAAATACGATGGCCGAATGAGAAGTACACAGAATCGTGGCCAACTACTTTCTGGAGACTTCCCACAGGCCAGAATTCATTCTACTATTATCACCAACGGATCCCTGGAGCCTTATCTGATATCTTCTACATTTTTTTCAGATCAGCTTGCCACTATAATTTGAAATTATTCCCAAATACTGCAAGGGATAAAATTTAAAACAGAGCCTTATAAAGCATGAAATTTCCTTTGTGGTTTATCCAGAACAGGGCATGAGTGAATATTCATTGTCCTCGTTGTGCAGGAAGCCAAGCCCCTTGCCAGGTGGCAGGTTCCGGGGAAAGCCAGGCCACTGGCACAGAGCGATCAACAATGTTCCCAAAACAGGATTACCACCGTCCACAACCCACCAAGGTCCGGCACTCCTGTTTGCTCTTAAAGCTGATCATCGGTCTTTCACATCTGGCCTATAAACGCAGAGCAGTTTGAAGAGGCTCAGAGGGAGCGCAGCAGAAAGAAACACAAAGAGGACTAGAGAGCAAAAAAGAACAAAAAGAGAAGAAACATTCTGAAGAGAGAGAAAATAGGCCAGCTTGTCTGGCAGCACAGCCTCCTCATGACTTTGATTTGAGGAATAGATAAGTCTAACTTTCAGCTTCACGAGGTACAATGTGGATGACAGTCTAGATCTAATTTGAAGGGGAGGGGAGATCTGTGTTTCAGTCAAAACAAATCCCATGCTTCACCCAAACAGAGTAAGTCCAGAGTTAACAAACCAAATATTGTTTGATTTTTTTACTGTTCTTTTTAGTTGCACCATATTGACCAAAACAAAGACCCGTCAATTATTCTGCCGACCGTTTCATCTTTTTGTAGCAGGTAAGTAAAGTACAGTTGTTGATTGACAGAGTGAAAGAATCTCTATTGTGTGTCATATGTGAACCTTTCTGTGTGTGACTTGCAAAATAAGCAATATGAAACTAAATACATACACGTTCCGTCACCATTTGCTTTTCAACACTCAATTCAAAAATCATTTTATCCATATCTGTAGGTCTGGTCTGTGTTTAAAACATTCCATTGCAAAGTAGTTGTTATTGAGTGAAAAAGATTTGGTTTCCTATTTTTAGTATCTGTAGCTGCATTTCCACTGACCATATTATAAAGCAATTTGAGATTTCAAAAATAAAGTAAATAAATAAAGTAAAATAAATGCCCTTTATGGAACCACATGATTTTGAGAAGCCTCTCCTTTTTTGATAAAGTTTTTGCTGCAAGAATGAGGTGATTTATGAGGTGATTTTTGGTCATACCGAAATGAGATGATTTTGCAAAACTCCAATAAAAACCTATTTTTAGCATCACACAAGTCACATGATCTACAACTGGAGGTTGTCGTAGGATGATGGCATGGCGTGTTTTTAATGACATCGACTTTGTGTTTCTTATTTAATGGAAACACCACAATAACAAAACTGTGTTTTTGTTCACAGCAATTAACTTTTTTCTGTTTTAACATAGGAACAACTGTTAATTTTTCAAGATTCTTGCAAAAAATAATGAATATCTGGTTTGTGAACTGGCACGTTACTTACCTGGTCTGGTTTATATTTGTGGTGTCAAGGACTGCTGTGGCCAATTGCAGCAATTTATTTTGCAATAAATGGTGTGTAGAGCAAAAATACAGTATGTCCTCTCCCAAACAGCTGACCCACAGTAATCTGGGTTTATATTGTCACACATATGAGCATTCATTAGCAGAGGAGCGGATCAGTTTCCGCAATACATGCTTAAACCTGAGCTGTGAGGGAAAAGCTGCCTGCTGCTGTTAGTTACTTCATTTGTTCTGCAACATCTGGTTCGAAGGCACCATTTAGACCAAAGCAATTTATTATATCTGCCAGTTTTGTGTCATAAAGAAGAAATTTTACTTTGGTCCTCCTTTGTTCTCCAAAAAGCTATTTCAAATTAAAAAAATGAAATACGTACAAATATTTTATTTATTTTCATTTAAATGGAAATAAAAATAAGAGGGTGTTTTTCCACCAACCTATTTAAAATCAAGTCAATTCAAAGAAATTCAGTAGTGTTCAGCTGAAATTAGCTGAGACCAGTTCAAACTGTCATTTCAGTTCAGATAAATTAACTGAACTCAATTGGTTCAATTTATTTTCATTAATTTCAAATCCAAATTAATTCACCTCTGTGTGACTTAATATATGTTCTAATTCAATTCATTTAAGTTCAACACAGTTCAGTTAATTCCAATAAGTTTCAGATACATTCAGTTTGACTCAGCCCAATTCAGCTCACTCAATCTAACTGATTTTATTATTTTTTTTATTTGTTTAAATGCATTTATTACAGCTTAGTTAAATTCAATCTGGTTTAAAAGAGTTCAGTTCATTTATTTGATTCTACTAAGCACACTTCATTTAAATTTCAATTTTCCTCTTGCATTTAATTCATTTCAGTACAGTGTAAAATCAAGTTATTTCAGTATTTTTATTTGAAGTAAAAATATCCATTTTAAAATAATGTACATACATTCTAAGTAATTTTGACTCGATCCGCTCATGTTTTAATGTATTAAATGAGATATAATTCAATTTAGATTAATGATAAAATGCAATTTTTTTAAGTTGGCCAACAAATGAGCCAGTCTGGTAGATTTGAATCTCTACATCTCTTCAATCTCTGTCTTGTTAAAGGCATCATGCAGGCCGCAGCAGGACACCATGCAGGAGAAGTGAGTTAAACATGATGAGACCACCAAACAGACCATCAACAGAATAATTTCACTTAAAATGTCACAAAGTGTTGCTAAGGGGCTTTTAAAGAACTTTCTGTTGCCAGAGCTTCTGACAAAGCACGCAAGAGACAAAACATCTCAGCTGAGCAAACAGGAACCGTGTCGCTGTTTTTAAGGGTTTGCACTAAAGGACATGCTGCTTTGGCGGACGAGCTCCAAAATGCTAGCAAGGACGCGCCACGTCCAAGGCTCAGTGGAGCACAACAGCCAGATGATGAAAGGCTGTATTCACACGGACTGACAACAAATACATTATTTCCCAGCAATAGTCCTCTGAAGCTCCACTTTAGGGGACAAAGGACAAAAGATTTTGAATGTCACCGTCCCGCACGGCCCAAACTACCACGTAAAAAACACGGAAAATCTCATGGACAAGGCATGACCATCGGAACAAAAACCGAAGGCGGTTTGCACACTTAAAAGCTTTTATTGTGGCACTTGTACTGTCAGCCGGGGTGCAAGGCAAGCTATTCCACATTTAGTTATTTGTCTATTCAGAAAAAGCAGCTTCAGAGAAGATGAGGGGAATCTCACTGATTCAAGGAGAAGTACAGCAAGTGATGAGTAATACAAAAATAGGGATGCACAATATTGGATTTCTGGTTCATATCCGATATGTCAATATACTAAAATTCATTTGACCAATAGCTGATACCAATACCTATATTTTTTTTCTATTCTTACTTACTGAAACTATATGGCTTTCTCTACTGTGGAATTAAAATACTGGATTATCTTTCTAAATTTAGCCTGCTACCAAACGTAAATGCTCAAAGGAGGCTGAAAATGATGCAACACTTTCAACTTGCATTATGTTTACACACAAAAACAACTCCTTTTATATCGGTCAGTTATTTTCATGGAACGGCCGATGGCCAATATTAAATTTTACAGCTACCATGACGATAATATAGTGCATCCCGAAGAAAAAAAATCTGATTAGCTGCCTGCAACATTATAACAACTCTGCCCCAGAAATAACTAAGAGAGACACCGATACTGGAGCAAAGCTCCCAAATGAAGTATTGTTAAAGAATGTCCCCTCATTTTTTAAGAATAAAAGAACACACTTAAACCGAAAAACTAATTTTTTTTTCTTTTACCTGTTCACCAGTTCAAAGCAGTGATAGCGTCATAACATCATTATCATCCAACAGATCATTTGATGTACTAATAACCCGTCTCTCCACTCCCACCATTCCTCACATGAGGAAAACAGAACCATGACAACTGCCTCATCAGCCTCCAACTGTTTCATTAGTGTTTCAATTACCTGAGTGCTGACAGTTCGTGTCCCATCTGTGGCTTCCACTGTCAGGTTGTAATTTGATTTCTGCTCTGCGTCCAGGGGCCGTGCAACAATCAAGGTTCCACTGGCCTTGCCCACGTCAAAGCGGCTGTCGTAATTACCACCTGCAATTTTTTTTCATGCAAACAACAAAAAAAAAAAAAAAGGAAAATGAAAAGATTAAAGGAAATTCCTGATGTAGCTTCACCTATTTTCACAAGGTTAGAGAAACTAAGAGAGCAGAACATAAATATCAATGTTTAACAAACACAAACTAATGCTGATGTTACTAATTAGCGATATTGCTTTGCTTTTATTCAGTTATTTAAGCTAAGTATCAACAGTGTGGTCAAACTAATATGTTTGTAGCAACACCATACACATTACACTTCAGCAGATGAAAACTAAAACTGAAAACATTGACTGCATGCCAACCACAACCAACAGGTAGCACCAGAGACAGACAACGTCAACATGATCTCTTAATACAGCACAGCCTATTAGGAGATCCCAGCAGATACCTTCTGCTGTACAGTTGTGGTCACAAGCCATCTGAAGGATGTAAAACATCTCAGAATCCTCACTGCCGTCTTGCAACAATCCAACCACACAGAACATTCCAGAGAAAAAGGGAAAGCAATGAAAGAGCACAAAGAGGAGAAGAGAAAAAGGAGACGTGTCAGTCAGACTTTGATTAGAAGGAAAACAGGCAGAGGGAGAGGAAGAGGGAGAGGAGCCAGCATTTCTTTTTGAAGGAAGGCATTTTAAAATCTTTTCATGTGTACAGTGGATGTTGAGAGTTAAAAAGGGACACTTAGGAGGAGAAGAATTATGTTTGGACACTCAAAAACACAGCTATGTGGCAAAGTGTACTTAAACAGAAAAAATAAGAGGAAAGTAAATTAATTAAGATTGTAAAGGGAATGGCAAATTCAATTGAGTCAAACTATCAAGGACAAAAACAGAAACTGAGGGAAACTGTGCAGCTTCGGAGTGTTTATGAGACAATATGTGTTCTTATTGTTGACAAAAGCAGCATAAAAATATCAAATTTGAAGGGAAAATGTCTTTTCCACTTTTTAATTTGTTTGCTTGTGGACAAATAGCTCAGACAGCAAAATGAAGGTGGTGTTGATCAAGATTTCTTACTGTGTTCATCTATTATTGTGAAGCGAGGTTTAAGGTTGTCTGACATTCTTAAAGGCTGCTGATCAAGCTTTCACTTTGTCCTCTGAAGTCAGAACTTTCTAGTTGCTTCTCTGGGATTGGGTGGTGGAGGTAAAAGGAGATATTACAAATTCTGGTTTGGCTCTTAGGTCCTCTGTCGCTTGAATGTCTCTGTTAAACCTCCCAATGAGTTATCCAGAACACATCCTGAATCACCTTAAACTGCTACTGTCAATGTGGATGTTTGGGTTCCAAAACTGAAAAATCCCAACTCAAGTCTTAATTCTGAATTGGAGGCCCCCTATCCAAAATCAAACATGGCTGTTACATGCATAAAGGTCAAAGTATTTATGTTTGAGATGCTGATCTTAGTATTTCGCTGCTGTGAACTTACAGTAGTAAGCAATTCAGCAATAAGCAGCAAGGTCATCTGAGGGAGTCAGTTTCATTTTACTCAGTGTACCGCAGAAAAATCTACAAAATGCTTTTATGGAACTGTCCTCATAAAAGTAATTAAAAAGTCTTATTGGGTAAAATAACATTTAAAAAATATTAAGTAGCTATGTTAGCTTTTGCTAATTTAGCTGTCATTCTACTCCATTTTACTCAATCTACCTTACCTAAATCTATGCAATCTTATCAAAGGACTAAGGTGATACTCTTATTGTCTGCACTATTTTAAAGCTAAAAGCTAAATTAATTAACAAAAAACACTCAAGCAGCAGAAGAAACACATTCACTATATTAGTCCTACAGTGTTGTTTAACTACAAGCCAGTATTTATTCAGCATGCATAAACTAAGCAATAATACACAAACAGGCGCTACCTGTGATCTCGAACCACACTGGAACATCAGAGGACTCGGTGGCAACAACGCCCACCATGTGTGCCACCGGGTCACTTTCCATGACCGAAAAGGTGAAGGGAAACTCCTCGAACCGCAGGGGAGATGCATCAGCTGGCACCTCTGGTTTGGGAATCCACTCGATGTGAAGGCGACAAGTAGACGATTTCTGAGGTCGTCCGTTGTCGACCGCTTTAATCTGAGAAAAGGGGTAAGAAAAAAAACAGCTCTTTGTTAGGATTTAACTTGGAAATGAGCTTCTGACCACACCTTTCCTTAAAGTTAAATCGAACAGATTCTGGGACAATTTATCATCCAGGAAAATGTGTTATGGTGATGGGCCTACCATCAGATAATTCAGAACTCTAACACAATAGCTGACATTTTGTGTATTAAATCTTCTATGTAGTTTTCTCTTGAAAGTGAACTTAAGTTTAGTAAGTAGCATTTTTTTACAGCAGAGTATGTTTTTAAGAAAAGGCACCAACAACTTTACAAAATGACAATCATCACCAGCAACATGTGATGGAGGAACTTAGAAGATAAAGCAGAGATAGTTTTCACACACATAACACGTTTACTTCCAAGTGATCTTTGGAAAGAAAGATCTTTGCATTGCGGTGACACGGTGAAGAGACATTTGACAGTTGAAGTGTAATGTCGCATCAACACCTGAGAAAAGAAGCTCATAGTGAGACAAACAAGGAATAAAATCTGTTTTCTGTTTCCTCTACACTTGTATTCTGCATGTGGACTAATTAACACTGCATTCCTACCAGAATAAGGTGGGGTAAAGAAAAACAAAAACGAAAGAAAAGTCATGCAGCTGGAGAGAAAAACAGGATAATAAAACAGTAAAATAATAAAACAGCATCTGCTGTCACTTTTTACAGCTTAATGGGCGACTCTGATCATAAACCTTTCTGGGTAAACGCTCACCGTGAGGATGTCGTATTCTCCGGCAGAGGAGAACTTCTTGGACGACACCAGGCCGGTCTTGGGCTCAATAAAAAACTTGCCATGTTCGTCTCCTTCCTCAATGCTGTAGGAAATTTCGGCGTTGGGCCCAACGTCCCGATCCGATGCAATCACCCGATACACGGGGTCTCTCTTGGTGGCTCGCTCTCTCTCGGGTCTCTCGCGCTCTGGCAGTCGGATCTTGTAGATCTTCTCCAGGAACAGCGGCCTGTTGTCGTTGTCATCCAGGACCTGGACGATGACGCGGACAGTGGTGGATTTGGGAGGAACGCCATGGTCAGTGATGGTTATCTGAGGAGACACAACAGAGATTTTTAAATCTAGGAAGTTGAAATATTATCTTATTCAGCCAACTTTATATCACACCCCATCTCTGGCATTCTCAACGTCTCTATTCTGTTTTTTGGTGTCATAACCTGGGAGTGGACTTTGAAAATAATCAGATTTCTTTTATAGTCACAGTATATATATCCAATCAGAAACCTCTGAATGTTTTGTAAAAGTATATATGCTCCAAAAAAAATCTAAAAAAATATACAACAAAAAAAACAACAATCAGGAGCAAAAAAATTAATAAAAAAAATATTTTAGAATAAAGTATGCAATATAAAATATGTTAAATTAATAAATAAATAAGTATCCATCAGAATAATAACTAAATATGTAATAGATGTGTATTTAGTGATCAAACAAAGATCTTATTCCTTTGTTGTCCGAATAAACAATTAATTGATTTTTAATAAATTTATAACAGTTAATCAGGGAAAATGAAAAAAATTACCATGATTTAATTTTTATACATTTTGGACAATCAAAAGTAGGCTGTGTTACTGTAACATTGATAAAACAAAAGATTAGCCCAGAATTATTCATACCTCTGGAAGATGTAGCAGTAGTCTGTCAAATTTAGTCTGACTATAAATCAATATTAATGTTTATTTTTTTATGTTTTGGAGTCGCCCAAACAAGAGACCTGATTTGACAAAGAATCCGACAAAGAAACTAAAGATTAGGGTGATGATTAAGAGACGAGACATTCCATCCCGAGTGACCTGGAGCTCATCACAAAGGATAAATCTTTATAATAGCAGTGAAAACATGCAAGAAGAGAGGATGAAAACCAAGGTTTCCATGCTAGTTTTTAATAAAAGTGAACAAAAGCTAAAACTGATCATTCTTTTTGCTATCATTTAAGGTATAAACTTCTTGGTTTACTGAAAATGATTTTAAGCCTAAATCTATCGGAGGTATGAAACATTTTCATATGTATCATTGAAACACCAGCTGCACTCACTCTGCTGAGCTGAAAGTAAACAAAATGACTTATTGCTCTGAGTTAAAGACCGGGGGTTGCTCAACCTCTGAAGTGCTCCAGATAAAAGACAATGTGAAAATAATAATAAAAAAAACCTTTATAGAGCCTTGACTGAAGTCATATGTTGGTAGTTGCTCTGTAAGGCTTTTTTTTTTTTTTTTTGGAACAATGATTCACCACATCATCGTGACTTTTGTCAGATGAGCTTACAATCCCTGAAGCTTACTGAAAAGAATAGCAGCCACAGGCTGACCTAAACAAACAAAACTAAATCCCACAGAAAAATAGGATCAGGGATTACTGGGTGCTGGAAGAAGTGCCACCATTTCCAGCTCTGAGCTGAGAAAAAAAAAAAATACAATTTAAGTGAAGGAACAAATGTCAGTCATTTAAAACCATCTGCTAAGTACTTAACTAAACCAGTCAGCAGTCTGCCGCCACACACACACCATTTGCTGCCATACTTTCAATTACTAAAGTAATGTGTTTGTGCTTTTCTCACAGTGTCTGCAGCTGTCTGCGCTGCTCACATGAGCGGAGTCAATTTAACCGGCTTACAAGAAACTTGAACGAGAATGTCTCTCCGAGGGATGATGCAGGGTGTTTGTGTTTTTCCTGCGCAGTGTCACAGAAAATTTCGTAATAAACAAAATATTAACAAATTTGTTTTCCAGCTCTCTGGTATTCTGCATGGGGTTAAAAAAACAAAAACAAAAAAGCGGAACCGTTAGGAATGCTGTCGCTATGTTTTACTGTTGCCATGATCTGCTAGTTATTTTTAAACTTACGCACATTAAACAAGCTAATCTACAGCAAATAAGCCAAAGTGCCTGTTTTGAAATTCTTTAATGGTGATTTTGGGTTTTTAACCAACAAACAGGGTTTTAAACGTGATGACATCATCAGAGCACATTGCAAGCTTTAAGCTTTATGAGCCCGCCACACCACACCTTCTCTGATGTCCATGCAGCACACATCCCAGACCCCACCGTCGGTTCTGGGCGTTTTGGCTCATTGTGGACGTTTTAATGTGGAAGAAGGCTTTTCTGGAAACAAGTGTTTGTTAAGAAAAAACACCTAAGAAAAATATTTTTTGGGAAAAACTTGTGTGTAAAACACCTAAACAGAGAAGTTTTCAAATGATTTAAGAAACTGGCTCTGTTTGAAAAATGTTAATATAAATGTAAAGTTGATTTATTTCAACTCACAAAGTAAAAAATATTATTTGTTTAATTTCACATGGATATTTTCAAGCCTTTATTTTTGCTCAAAATCAGAACTTTTCAACTTATGGCAAATGAAAATATTGATAACATTTATAGACAGAATATTTAGGCTTGTTAGAATGACAGTGCCTCTCAATGTGCTAATGGCGGAGAAACATTTAAGCACCAACCTGCCCGTGGTCTTTCTGCATGAACTTTGCATGTTCTACTTGTGTGTGTGTGTGTGTGTGTGTGTGTGTGTGTGTGTGTGTACGTGTGTGTGTGTGTGTGTGTGTGTGTGTGTGTGTGTGCGTGTGCGTGCGTGTGTGTGTGTGTGTGTGCATGGTTGTTTGTCCTGTCTGTTTCTTTGTTGCCCTGCGACAGACTGGCGACCTGTCCAGGGTGACCCTGCCTCTCGCTTGGAACATTAGCTGGATTTAGGCACCAGCACCTCCTGACCCCACTAAGGACAAGGGTGTCAGAAAATGGATAGATTGAAAATGGATATATATAAATATATTTACAGATATTTCTGTGTGTAAATGCAGTGGACAGGACCGAATATCAGCTAAATCGGCCAGAATGCATGTTGGCAAAGGCTCTAGGCAACAGATGTGAACGGCCCATTTACCTCTGCTTTAACATCACAACAGTTCCATGCAGTCCCAGGCCTGAGTAATAGGCATGTCCTGGCATGTCCCACTTTTGCTGTTTACCAAGCCCTTCCGACCCCCTCTCACTCCCCCTCTCACCCCCTTCCTTTGGATGAAGGTCTCTGATCCTGCCGCTTGAGCCCAGACCCGGAACAACAAGAGCAGCTTTGCCTCTTTTTGAAATTCCCCCACTGCTTTTAGCTCTCTCTCTCTCTCACACAGACACACACAGACATACGACAGCTACCAACCCCCATATTCCTCATCATAAAAGCTGAAGGCCTGCTGTGTTCCCTCCACCTCGTCTTGGCATTTAGTGGAAACAATGCCGACACTGCCCCCACTCTAATTGCTGCGCATGTTCCACATGTTTAGTTTCTTATCCTGCAACAAGTCGCTGTAGAAGTAAAACTCCTCTGCAACATTTTGCAAAAGAAAAAAAAAATCTCTTTTTCTTAAATAGAGATTTAAGAAAAATCTCCGGTTTCTTAAATAGCAACATAAAGAGCTTCTTGTTGAATTTTGAATTTTAAACAATGCAAGATACACGGGAACAAATTGCCTTTGTTTCTATGGTTTCAGTGAAATAGCAAAGCTGACATCACTCGTTT
Organism: Poeciliopsis prolifica; assembly: GCF_027474105.1. Classification (NCBI taxonomy): domain Eukaryota; kingdom Metazoa; phylum Chordata; class Actinopteri; order Cyprinodontiformes; family Poeciliidae; genus Poeciliopsis; species Poeciliopsis prolifica. The sequence continues at coordinate 2,512,671 of NW_026562420.1, read as the reverse complement.
TCTTGAAACTATCCCACTCAAAGTGAGCAACAAAGCCACTTAAATGAAATGTGGTATGAAACTTTTAAAAATGCTTTTATGCACAAAACTACATCTTTCATTAAAATTCTGTGATGCAGTAATTTATAATAATTTGTAAAGTACATTTAAGAATAACTTCAGTTCCAACAAAATGCCTCACATGAAAAGTATAATTATAAGTAGCCAATAAAAGAAAACCAATAAGTAAGTAAAGCACAGTTCAAATACTAATTAAAAGCAAACCAGAAGCAGCAAACACAAGGAAAAAACCTTCTGTGGGGAATAGTTCATAGTCCCAGACAGATCTAAAGGCCCTGTCTGCTTTGGTTTTTAGCATGAACACTGAAACATGTAAAAGTATCCAAAGTTTATATTGGATCCTAAAATAACACAGATGTTATTAGGCCCACTTTGACTAGGAACCCAGGATATTTTTTTTTTTCCAGAACTTGTTTTCCTGGGCCGTCTGCACAGAAGCTCCTCCTTGTGCAGGACTCTCAGAAACAAAATGTGAAAGTGTATCATAATCACATCAAAGTCAGAACAGGACATAATCTGCATATATATTTCATAAATAAAACTTGGGGCGTGTACCAAAGAGGCATAAGAACACAGATGCAGATGCAGCAGCAGCAGCATCTTGTTTCCTATAAATGTGCTGAGGAGCCACAGTAGTTGTGGTTCTTTTATTTCTGCCACAGAGAATAAACGGCTTTAAAACCCAACATTAAATCTCTAGTTATCACTCTAAACAAAGGATTTATTTGTTTTTTCACCAAAAACAGCTGAAAACAGACGGTGATATCTTTTACGACTAAACATATCAGAACATATGAACTTTAGGGCATTTTGAACTTTGAAATGTTTAACATCCTCCTTACACAAACCTCCATTTAAAAGTTCAGAGTAAATGCTTAACTAGGGCATGTTTCTGGGGCAACATCCTGAGACGAGGAGAAGGTTTGTTTGTGGAAACACACCTAGTGTAGGGAAACTTGGATTATTTTGCTTCAGTAAGATGACATGAGGCTGGAATTTGCAGGCTTTTCTAGAAACAAAGTAAAGACAGTTCCATGCCAACATTACAGTTACCAATATCCCAACAAACATGGATGACTCCCAGTTGTGAAACACATTCTCAAAGTCCTGTTGTGGCGGGTAGGTTGTCACCTGAGAAAGTAACTTTGACAGAAATAATTCTCTCTAAAGAATAAAAAGCAGGTTACTGCTAATACAGTGATAGTCAACAACGATGTAAAACTTCCTTTTTTATGGGAAATTGATCTCCTTTCGATGCGTCTTTAAGACAGTTTTGTATTAACTGGACAGACACAGCTGGAGCAGGGAAACACATTTTCTGTTTTCTGAATACTAATCAGAATGTTGATTTTTCTGTGGCATCAACTGCAACAATGACAATTTACTCTTAGATCACAGCTTTGGGGCACCCCTCATCTATAGCTGCATTTCCAATAACCAGAACTGGAATATTAAAAACAAACCTGCTTAGTGTGAACACACCAATTTAAAAAAAAATCAAAAAATCTGATGTTTTGTTTTTGTTTTTTTAGGACAACGTGCAGCTGACTCCACCAGATCTCTGACAGCATCACGGTTCTTAAAAAGTTGTGTCATTCCAACGTGTTGAATCCATAGGTCTTCTGTAAAATGGCTGACTACAGTGTTTCCAAAACGCTGCATACATAGCCACTCCTAAATAGACGGGACTTGTCACTCCAATGCCAACATAAGATGCTGACGTTTCCTTTGACGAATGAAAGACGATGAGCACTACTGTTACATACTGAACTACTGACATTATGAATATATCTCACAATTCTGTTTACACCCATTGCTGCCTTGATTTTTAATGACTTATTTTTGATGATAAATTATGTTAATTTGATTTAATTTCTTATTTATTGAAATATTACAGCTGCAAAATAGTCTATATTTGTTATCAGCATAATATAGACAAAGATTTGCGCACATTAGCAATGAAAAGGCAGTTTATGAAGGGACTGAGAAAAAATAGTAAATACCTTTCAAAATTTCAAATTGAGAGCAGAAATCTAGTCACTAGCAAATTATGGATACTGCTTAACATTGGTATCAAGTGTCTCTAAAAGCATTCAAAAAGATTCAAATACAGCTGAGTTGGAAGTTGGTCTTGAATGACACCACTACCTTTTATGCTGACAACTTTACTCACATGGAAGATGTAGCAATCTACAGTACTGGGTAGAGTAGATATGGTATTGTGATGTTATCTACAACATTACAAATAAACTATATTTCTCTACTCTTCACTATATACTTTCCTATATTTTGTTCTGAGTCTTGTAGTTCAACTGGTGTAGTTAAAAACATGAGCTACAACTGTGACAGATGCAGCAGACCCTAAATGTAAGAAAGAAATCATCAACAATAATTAAAAGGTGATCAATCTGGTCTCTGTCGTCCACAGAAACACAATTAAAAGAGTGATTACAAACATTGGATTTGTGGTATGAAAGAGGAAGGGAGGCATTGAGGGAGGGCAGAAATGTGCTCAATTAAATGCCACAAGTTTAGACATTGGCCTGGTAGGTTTACAGTAGTTTCCTGTCTCAGCCTGCTCCATCCTCCATGAGACGGAACATTGGGAAAGAACAAAGGAACAGTCACCAGCCTCTCCCACACACCTCCGTCTCTATCTCTCTCTCTCTCTGCCCTGCCTGGAAATCGGTAGGAGAAATGACTCCTGAAAGACCGTTCTTGCATATCTATGAAGACTTCTCGGTTGGCAACATGTGGCATTCGGTCAAAGTTGGCCTGGAAAGGCCAAACCTCACAGACGGAAAATCCCAAGATCCCCAGTTCAATTTTGTGTTTTTTTTTCTCTCCCTTGTTCTAAGTAGCTGAATATGTTAACCTTTCCATTTTCCCTTATTATGATGATTGCACATTAATTAATTTCAAACTAAATTATTCTCATAGTAATAAGATCGAGAGGGAAATATCGGTAAAAAAATTAAAAAAAGTTTACCTCAAGTATGTGCTCGTCTTGTTGCTCCCTGTCAAGTTTCCTTGACGTGGTGGAAACCAAACCTATTGGAGACAATTAACAACAAAGGAAATACATTGAAAGATATAAATATAAGACAAATAAGTGATGCAAATAATAAAAAGAAATAACTCACTTTCTATTATTAAGTGAGGTTTGTATGCCTGTTGTGATAAATTTTGTTGGACGATAAATTGTCCCAGAACTTATAGCCATGTATGAGAACATTATTGTTTTGAGATCATTTTCAAGTAAAACAACAGTAATAACGGCACAAAATTGCACAAACCATTCTCAAAGACCAATAAACTTTAAATTCAAATGAACATTTAAATGATCTAGATGACATTTGGAAAATGTAAAATAAACTAAGAAAACAAATAAAATAAATTATGAAGCCTCCGTAAACAAAATGATCTTTTAACAAATTGATAGATGAGACCAAAACACCAGGTTATCATTCAGTTTTTGGTAAAAAAAAGAGAGAGAAAAAAAGAGATAAATGCTACATCAAGCAAATGAAAATCATTGAGTTTCTTTTACTCTATCATGCAATTAATTGATTTACTGTTTAGTGTGACAGACCATGAAGACAGACCCAGTGACAGACAACTGGAACTTGCCAGAGTTTGGCCACATTGACTTGATTGAAGTCAGAATGTTCATTAGTTTTTCATAATGACATTTGTTGCTTAAATATTTCCATTTTTTTGCTTCTATACTTTAAAGTCCATTGATGAAAACATGTTGCAACTGTTTGTTGCAACCTTGTGAAATACAACTGCATCACCACAAAGCATGCAGACATGGAAGCAGTTTTGATAATGCTTCTCTTGTAAAATTTTTGTGCTTGAAGTGCAGACAGCCGTTCCTGGCAGGGTCACTTTTTGCAGTAAGTTTTGTAAAACAAGCCACTCAGTAAGAATCATTGTCATTTTCATTAATTGTTTCTTCCTACTCTGGGAGGAACAACAGCTGGCAAACTGTTGTTTGGGATGGTAGAAAGTAATGGAAACAGCATCTGACTGAAAAAAAAGAGGTGGCAACAACTTTAACAATCCTACAGCTCACCGTGAGGTGAACTAATCCGAACCCCGCTAGTTACCTCATCAGTTTAAGCAACATGTCTGAGTTTGGGGGAGCACTTTGCCTGTGGTCTTCTGCGTTGCCAGACAGCCCCCTCTCCCTATACTGTGACATGTGTGAAATATCACAAAGATCTGCAAATAGTACCCATACAACAGTGCAGGCCTGACACCCTACTTTTAGTTTCTCCACAAGCTGAATAAATAGATGGCCCAGTCAGACATCAGACACCACAGAAAGTTTAGAAAAGCTTTTGCTGTTAGTTTGGATGTTGCAATGGACTTCTTTCATTCGATTAAAAAAAAAAAAAGATGACTGATTTCATGTGACATCAATCCCAGAGAGAAGCTTAATAGTGAAAGTACAAACTGAAGTCTTGAGTTTCTTGTTAATGTAATTTTGCACCAAAGTCACAAACAAGGCATGAGCAGAAAGGGGGGGATGGGGGGAATTGCTCCATTCTCCATTATAGGCAGCGTTCAGCACTCACTCCCACTGTAATTGCAACTTTGTAGAGACTGAGTGTAGAGTAGACATGCCAACTCCGACCGCACCGGAGTTTTATGCCTGCCACAGTGCATTTGATTAGCATAAAGCAAAGGATTTCGGAAACCCAAGCCCATCAGTGGCACATATGCCTGCAACAAGAATAGCTGGCCGCAACTTATAGGTCCACAGAAATAACCATGCCTTGCACTGAGATTGAGGAAAATGAGAGGCACCACTGCTCACTCTTTTTTTTTTCTTTATATAATCCTCTAGGTCTTAGGCTTTATTTAATCTTCAGAGTGAGCTGCTAAGATGTAAGTCCTCTCATATTTACTCAGAAAAATTGAATTCTTGAAGGTGCAACCTATATATTTTTTGCTCTACTTTCCAATACCATTGGGCTCATTTACATTTTGCAAAAGCTTTGACTTAAATTGCAAATTTAAATAAAAGAAAATAAAGAACTGACTGAAAGAGAAATAGAAAACACTTTTCTTTTTCTCTCTCTGTCTCTCTCTTTCTTTCCAACCTCACAAACTCTACCAGCGCAGTGGGGGAAACAAGATGTTCCAGCAGTGACATCACAAATTATGTAGAATAAATGTGTGGTTCACGCTGAGATTATTCTTTGCCATGTTGCACGGTGTCTCGAGAATCATCATCAAAACAAATAGTTCTGGTGTGCCGCATCAAAACAGGCCACACTGACCAATTATTCATGTGTTCCAGCAAAACCGGAGATGATGGATGATGGTGTTTTCTGCCTCCCCTGTGCGCTGCGTTAGGCAACTCTTCACTTAACATGGGCTCTGCAGTGGAATACAGATGGCATTTTTCACACCAAATCCGATATATTATATATCTGTAGAGCAGCTGCTTAATCAGCATTAACGTGAGCACCATTAAAGCTACAAATCTTACGATAACAAACATAAACAATAGTCTGCATGTCAATTCTTTACGTGAAACAAAATTTGAACGAAGCTGGCGAAATACAAAATTGCTGAGCACTTTTTGCATAAACTCAAACTTGTGATTGGAGTAGCTTACACTTCAAATGTGTTGACAGGCTGTATATTCCTTCTGTTTACAGCTGCTTGTACGGATGAGAAGGCGTTTGAAATAAGATCTTGTTAGAGAGCAGAGAACAAAGAGCTGAATATGAAGAAGAATTTATGGCTTCTCAAATTGCAGCTATGTTTCCATTAAATTACACAAACTGAAATTACACATTAAAATGGAAACACAATCCTCAATGGAAAACATATCAATATCAAAAGGTTTTTCAATAAAACGTTTTTGTGCTAGAAATGAGGTGGTTTATCAAACTAAATGTTTGATAAAAACATCTAGTTTTTATCAAACTAGATGTTCACAAAACATCTAGTGCAATGGATGTTTTGCAAAAGTGCAATGGAAAAAACTTTTGTCACATTGCATACTGTAGGTTATATGTTACTACTGGTGAAAACCACAAAGAAGACATGTTTGGGTTTTTTTTGACAATGTGCAGCAGGTTCCAACAGAGCTCTCACAGCATCACACAGTTCATAAAAAGTTGTGTCATTCCAACGTGTTGAATCCAAAACTCTTCTGTAAAATCTCCCACTACAATTTCTCCAAAATGCTGCATACATATCCGCTCCCAAGTAGCTTGTTGCTTCAACGTCTGAATAAAACGCAAACTGATCGATGAGTGCTGCCACCATGTCTAAATTATGAATATGTATTATGTAATTGTTTACATCCATCATTGCCATGATTTTGGATTTTATTAAGTTAATTTCTTAATGAAGGCAAACACAAAATTGTGTTTCATCGACAATAGCAGAATATAGAAAAAGATTTGTGCACATTTGGAAACACAGCTAGTTGTTCATGTTTAAAATAACAGCTGGACCTGCTAGCATATCCAAAGTATTAAGCATAATTAGATCTCATGAAAAAATATAAATCATTTTTATATTTCTCAAAACAGCTTAAAAGGACTGGGGTGAGTTCTTCACAGAGTGGAAGCTTTTCAGGATCTCAAGCAAAGCATCAGGCATTTTATTTCTTTTAGATAGAATCGTTGAAGTTTAATGAGGTACCCCACACCAATCAGGACTGATGGGATGTGCTCTAGTTAACTGTTGAGTTTATTCAACCAGGTGAAAAGTTTGACCTCACACGAAGGCAGAGCTTGAACCATGAGATTTTCTGTAATTGAAACAAATCAAGTTGCTACCCAGTATCTGTCAGATTGAGACTTTAGTAAAGTTTAAGCTATTGTCAACCTAAAATGAAAGGCTATTTCATAGTTTGTGTATGAATGATTTATGAAACCTTTACTTAATTTTTGAAGAAAAGACTATTAGTTTCACCCAAATTCTTATTATTTAAGTCTGTTTGACCTTGGCATGGTGCGCTGGATGTATCATTAAGCTGTTAAACACAAGCACTTTGACAGTTTTTGTAACATTTTGGAGCCAAATTCCTTTGGGAATTCATCTGCTGGTAGTTACACTGTACCGTGCTGTGCTACCAGTTGGTGAGGGACACTTGCAGTATAATCAACAACTTTACAGAAAAAACAGCTGAAATGCTGAACCAGAGAACTAGCCCATTCAATGAATGCTGTGCTTTTAATTTTGCCCAATGAGATTGATTGTAAGGCCAATGCAAGCAACTTTTAACTGAAACCAGCAAAATGAAGACAAATAAATTGGACTGGAATACTGCATTTTACTGAAAATTCAAGAAATATAAGACAAAACAATAAGTTGTTGATCTCTGGAAGAGACTATAGAGGAGAGCGTTTCCTTTTGCTCAGGACGTATGGGGATATTTTGTAAGAAAACAAGGAGCTGTATGTCGACTCACAAACAAAACAAAACAAACGAAAAAATTCAAACAGAAATGTTTTTGTGCAGCAGTGGGTTATTTTCCAGGCTTTCATGTTCCCCACAATGGAAAATCAGTTACAGTCGAGAAAGAAATGAAATCCTGATTTTGTGGCTGCTGTAAACCAAGCCCGTGTTTTGGCTTGATATACTCGTGTTGGCCTTTGGTGCATTTTTGTTTGATATGCTCCCAGCTGGCATCTTTATGTACTACTGTAGAATCAGTAATATTTAACCACTGATATTGCTTTCAGGAAATTTTTCACAGCTCAACTCTCCAAGAATTTATTAATCCAACATGGCCAGACAGTCACCAGAGAAGGACTTAAGACTCTGCTGGCAACTGTTGCTCTAGTCAATAAAGGTGCATACCTTTCTGTCACTACCTAAACGTTAAAGTACTGTGAAATAACTGGTTTTAGAGCCAGAGCTGACCAAAGAAGAACACACACACACACACACACATAGAGACTTTGGCTGACAGTAATTACAGCCATGCTGGTTTGAGACGGGGAGTAAAACAACAGTGAAGGAACAGTGGCACTCTCCACCATGTCCTCCAGCGCTACCGCGAGTGTTCAGCTGGAGACCTGAGGGGGATCTGGGCATCCTGGAGGCTGTTGGTGTGCTTTGTCTTGGCACACTGTCACTGTGATTAGCAATGTTAAGAGTTGCACACATTTCCATGTGGTGCAAAAATCACTCAGTGGTAGACTTATGCAAACCCAAACCTTCCTTCCTGTCTTTGTTTCTTCCTTCCCTTCTTTTGGTCTTTCTTTTTTTATTAAATGCAGCCAACCAGGAAATGCTACATGTTCACTTTTATTGTGCAATGCTTGGCTGCTAATCTAATTCCCCCTTCAGAAACATTGATTACTACTAACAGGCAGGCCTGCATAGGCTACAGTAGACACCTTTATAAATACATTAAGGTAATAAGAAAATGAATTGTGTCAAAAGAGACTAACTGTGGGACTGAAATTTACCTGCATTCATTTTTTTCTTGAAAGTCAGCAATTAAAGCTATGCTATATAACTTCTATGAAAAATATGTTTCTTACATATTTGTTAATACTGTAGCTGTCGCCTTGCAGAAAGAAGGTCCTGGGTTTTATTCCCAGGTCTTTCTGCATGGATTTTGTATGCTCTCCCTGTACATGCATGTGTTCTCTCTGGGTACTCTGCCTTGTTACTGTCAGGTTGCTTGATGAGGTGTGAGTGTGTGTGCATGCATGGGTGTTTGTCCAATCTGTCTCTGTATTGCCCTGTGATGGAATGGTGACCTCTCCAGGGTGACCCTGCGTCTCATCCGCTGACCATTGGAGATAGGCACCAGAACCCCTCATGACGAGCGGAAGACGGCAAGGCAGATGGGCGTTCCCAAACTGTCGCAACCCAGCCTATTTATAGGCAGTCCAAGCACGCCACAAATTAACAAAACCAAATTAATTACAGAAAGGAATCATCACTACTCTAAAGCGGCGGTTTTCAAAGTGTGAGGCGCGCCTCCCCTGGGGGGCGCCAGAGCACATTAGGGGAGGCGCGGTGCGAGGGAAAAAATAAACCGAAGAAGAAGCTATCCGCTTACTGTCTACTGATGTGAGAGAAAAAAATTGACAAATCTTTAGTAAACGTGTTCATCTCCTTCACTTCAACCTATCTATGTGAATGTGGGTTTTCCGCACGCGCAATGATAAAAAGCAAATCCCGGTCAGGGCTGCTTGTTGAAAATGATCTGCGGTTATACCGCTCCACAGTGCAACCCCGCATTAACCGGATTTGCGCATCAAAAGCACAAGCACATTGTTCCCACTAAAACGAAGGTGAGCTGAACAGTAATGTTGCTAATGTGTTGCCACGTTGCCAATTTAGTTAAAATCATAAATAAAATGACTTACACATAATTCAGGACCGTGGTAGAAAAAAAGGGGTGTGCATAGCGTGCGTAAATGTTTTTTCTTTTGTAAGCCTCCGCTCTTTCATACTGCACGCTCTTTTAGCTCGAGATAAATTGTTTGTTTAAATTGTTTAGATGAGCCACAAAAAGAGCTCCACAATTTTGCAACTGTTTAGGTTTTTGATTTATTTTTAATTTCAAGGAAATGTGCAACATTTACAGATGTGTTCCAAAGATTTGATCAAAATGTTTTTGTTAAGATGTGAAAACACTGTTGGTATCTCAAACATTAAACTCAGAATCTCAGATGTAACGTTTGTTTGAGAAAACGGTTGAAAAATGAGTTTGGGGTTATTCTTATCATTAGAAAAATGAAAAAAGGGCGTATTTACCATACAAAGGCCCTGATAAAATAATTAAAATGGGAGGAAATGCTTTAAAATGTTCGTGTGTTAAATTTCATTCAGATAAAGTGTCATTTTAAAAGATGAGATGGTTCTAAAATAAAAGCAATTAGAAGGTGTTTTGTAGTTGCATTTGTTTGTGTGTGTGTGTGTGTGGGGGTGTGTGTGTGGTGGGCGGTGGGGGAGAGGGGGGCGCAGCAGGCATTGTGCTCCTTGGAGGGGGGGGCTCACCCTTTCATACTTTGAAAACCCCTGCTCTAAAGTATATTCAACACAAAATCATTCAACTAAAGTCAATACAAAACTATTAAAGAAAAATACAAAATAATTATAATGTGCCCACGGTACATAACACCATGTATGACAGTATAGTGTAAGACAGATAATCTGTGAAAAAAGTGGAGCTCCTCTGTCTTCTCTAAGTACAAACCAAAAACAACCAATCAGAGCAAGCAGGATGGTCTTGCCAATAATGCCCAGGAACGACCCACTCACGCACTCTAAGTCATATTTGATATGTTCAGCATTTTTATAAAATGTGAACGTAACATACTTGATTGTGCTAAAAAAAAAATGACACTATGTGGAAAATCTAAAATACTGGGTAAATTAGTAACAACTTGGGTACCATGTGGCTCAGTGGTAAAACAGTGCAGGATACAGATCTGGCCTTTCCCTTTCTCCTGCTGAGCAACAGATGAATAAAGGCCACTAGCAGCAACCAAATGTCTCCAGAGAGCAGTGAAAAGCTGTTGCTGTCAAATTACCGGAAACACCAGGAAGTTGTTGGAAGTATGCCTTTCCTATCTCCCTTCCCCTGACAGTGGCACTGCTTTGTTAAACCACCGATAAGACCACAATGTGTGTGTTTTCTCCTGCACAAGCTTGTAGAAGGAAACCCAAAAGGGCTATCCCGAGTCAAGCAGTTTAAGGTCAATGGTACCAAATAATAATGAAATGTACATGTAATAAAAATTGCCTTTAAAAAAATCTGTCCCATTATTCTGGCACTTAGCAAATATATATATAAAAAAGATTGTAATCGCAATTGGCGTAAAATAGGAACGCTTATTCTGATTTCACATCAGACAGTGTGAAAAAAATGCCTTTTATATAGTGTATGTACACTTTTTGTTTTGACTAGGAGTTAAATTAATTAAATTTATGACATGCAGACATGAGATTTCTGGTTGGTGCCGATGAAAACCTCACCTTAGACTGAAGGCTTATCGCTGTCGTCAGACCATCAGGCTCAGCTGATAAGAACTCGTATCTGATCAGATATCTGAACATCCAGAAAAAGTCCTTCTTACCTTTAAATGGTGATAATCTATTAGAAACAGTCAATAATGGAGCTATTAGGGTAGATATAAGTAGTCCAAATGCTTTATGTAGAGGTTGTATAGCAATAACAGGAAGTAGCATAATGAGCTTTAAGCGTGATGGAGACATATCGTAAAAATCTTTGCTACTGCTTTAACTCCTCTGCTCAGGTAATGTAAGCTTCCTGCTGTGTGTGTGTGTGTGTGGGGGAGGGGGGGTGGATGTTGATTCTGACTGCTTGTTCTGCACAGGCACTCCATCTTAACACAGATGTGTGCATTGGCATAAAACCTTGGGTCAAAGTCTGTTGCAGAGCACAGGCATTTCAGAGGAGGCAGGAAATGATTCACCGGGTAACGAACGCTGCTCACTCTCCCACAGAAGGAAGGTGGAAAACCTGCCTGAACAACCCCGGAAAGCTCGGAATGCTGACATGTTGGCCTGAAGAGAAAATAAAAGTCGACAGAAAGCGGGCTGGCCATCTGAAAGTTTTTTTGTGTTTTGTTCTACGTTCAGCCCCCAAGTGTTAAATCTTCCTTTGAATCTCCGTCCAAACAACCACTGAGAAACAAATCAGTTTATTTTTCCCAGATCCCACTGAGACAAATAAACTGACAAGATACTGGTTTCAGTTCTCCTTAGCAGGGTTAGAAGAGTTTTGTTTTTTCATTATAGTTTGAGCTTTATTTCGTAATTACAGTAGTAGTTTTCATTTTGTCACACTTTGGTTAATTTTTATATGCAGAATTCAGAAAGTCACATATTGTGATTATGTTTACTTCTGAACAGAAGATACCATTTTCCAAAGAAATTATTAAAATTATTGTTGATAAACAAATTTAAAAAGTTTGCAGCAGCAAAAGGTTGTTTTTTTTTCCCCCAACTTTTGCTGTTGCCATTTTGTAGACTGACACGAAGTGAAGTAATTTGCCAGTGGATGACTTAAACTATTTGTGTCGATGTCACATGAGTTCAAAAAGAAAAAGATTCATAAACACGAAAATGAAGGGTGTTATATCTACAATCGGAGTATGGTTTAGGTGGTTCTATAAATGCACAATATAGTTCCAGTTAGCCACAGTTTTTCTCCATTAATCACTGTTTTTATTAATTGGATTTCACAGAAATGTTTTCTTAAATGTGTGACTTTTAGTGAACTATAACAACATTGGTCCTGAGGCGTTCAGTCAAAGTTGAAAACAACTGTTCGAGGGGATAAGACGTGAGGAAAAGAATCAGCACTGATTCATCTTTTGAAAAGTGAGACTGGCACAATATTCAGATTCGACTATCTGGAACTGATACAGAAAAGCTAATTAATGCAGCCAACAGGGATCATTTTCTCCCGGTGAAGCTCAGGCTTTCTTCCCCTTTAGGATTCTTTTAGGAGCGAGGTTACATCAAGATGGTTTGTTCTGCATTTTCCAACGATGGTGGCAGCAAAAATGGCCGATAAACTGGGCTTGCACTGAGATGACAAAATAGATTTAGGGGGCTTGGCAAAAAGAAAGACTTTTATACAAGGCTTTAGTGAATCTGCAAGGAAAAATACAAAAAAAAAAAAAAAAAAAGACTGACCAGCACCACCCAAGGCGTGAAGTGCTTGTGATGTATATATGGGAGGGCAGAGCCGGCAGCAGCAGACCATAGCCCATGATAGATCTATTTAGCTTGGAACACAGGTCTATGAAGTTTGAGAAGCCGCACAAAAACACAGCCCTGCATGTTTTTTTCCTTTTTCCCTCCCCTTTGTAGATGTGCCAGGACACTGCCTGTGCCTTCAATGCAAATTTAGAAGGTGTAATTACAGAGACGCATGTAGTAAATTTAAATCTTTTCCAAAAGAAAAAATAAATAAATAAACGCGTAATATGCGGCGAGATTGCTTCATAGACTTTATGATGTGGGGAAGTGTTGGGACTATTTTTACGTTGCTTAATACCCCAGATTTAAATTCATTTTTAAAAATGATTGTAATCATTCCCTGTTTTGTGGGAGAAGTGAGTCCACAGTGTGCCTTGCAAAAGTATTCATATCCCCATTTTGGGGGGGGATTGTCTCTAAAGACAAGTAATTGTGAAGTGGAGGAACAGGATGTGTGGTTTGCAATCTGCCTTTTACAAGTAGCTGAAAATTATCATGTGCATCTGAATTCAGCTTTCTTGAGTCATTACTTTGGAGAGGCACCTGTCAACAAAACTGCAGCTGTCGCTACCAGCTTTAAATGCAGCCTTATATACCAGATTTAAGTTCAGTCACAGTGGATGACGAGTTTCCTGCCACAGGAGTAGGAACAGAACGGGACAGAACAGAACAGAACAGAACCACAGGCTCCTTAATTTGTCCCTCAGTGGAGAAATTCAGAGAATCAGCAGCAACACAACAGATAAAAGTCAAAGCCTGCACTTTAACTAGACCTTCTAACTCTTTTGATAAAACCATTGAACGATAGCTCTGATCGCCTTTCACTTCCCAGCAGACATTACAGCTTACCCACAGCATGATGCTGCCTCCACCGTGTTCAGATGTTGGTCGGGTTGCTAGGAGACATTCAGTTTTAGAAGTTAACACTAGCGTACTCCATGGTCGTCATGGTGAAGTTTGTTCTCTGATGTTAACTAGCAAGGCTTCACAGAACATCTTTACTTCTACTGAGATTAAGTTGCACACAGCCCAGCAACCTTTACAAATAAGGTGACTAAACGTGAAAAAGCTTTGTCTCTAAATTCCTGTTGTAAAGTAAATCTCGCACTTGTTACTGTCTTCTTTAGTTTTCCAACACTCTGCTCCATGCAGCAGACTCGCAAAAAAAAAAAAAAAAAAAAAAAAAAAAAAAAAAAAAAAAAAAAAAAAAAAAAAAGAACTAAATCTCAGAGAGAGCAGTGATTTGGTGAGGCTTCTTCTCTGTGAACCAGCGTTAGTCAAACTTGCTGTGAGCATCGCTGGAATCCCGCTGATAAAAGTTTAAACATGCTTTGACATGCATGAATAGGCGTTATCCTTCTGCTTCTATGTTATGTTTTCTTTTTTCCTTTGTTCAGCGAGCTCCTCTGACAGTCATAAAAGATTTAGTAGATTTAAAATTTTCACTGTAAAGAGATTTTGCCTACGGTGGAAGTGAACAGGGACTTCATTGCATAATCTGAAAGCTATATGTGGGGTAGGAACCTTCATCTGACTGCTGAATAAGTGATGGTTTTTGAAAATCTGTTAGCACTAACAAAGAAATCCAAACACAATGGATCTATCTGTGGATAGTTATGAGTCAATAATTGTTCATGCCATAATCTCATTTTATCCTGTGTTGTTCTCAATATAAACAGAAAAACCTGAAAATGTTTCTCAAAAGCTTTGAAATTGCTTTTTTTTTTAGCAGATATATACATTTATTACTTTTATCAGCATGCTTAAGCTGAGCTTTTTTATGCATGCAGACAGAACACAAACCATATGTGCAAACTGGAAAGTCCTCACTCTCTTTATTCTTTATTTTATTTATTTATTTATTTTTTTCTCCCTGCCTGTCAGTCGAGAGTGCAGAATCTCTGCAAGTCTGTTTTGGGAGGTAACTTAAATAATGAATCCTTATTTGGTCCGAAAATTCCCATCGCCATTTCCAACAAAAATAACTCCAGCTTGTTGATGTGACTACCTTGAGAAACAAGACCACACACATCAGCGAGGACAAACTGGAGCAACTGCTGCTCTGCTCTGCAACCCCCCACTCCTCCACACACACCCCTCCTTCTTTCAGCTTCCTGATCAGCTGTATTCAACCAAATGGGCTGCAGCACACAGCTCGTAATTTTGTTTACCTTTATCTGCGCAGCCTCTTTGTCCTCCTGCCCACTTCAGATTTAACCCCACTGGAAGCTTTGGATTAGCCTTTAGAGCGTCTCTTAAAAGAGAATCTGAAAAGAATCCATGTTTTTTTGACCTTCCAAACTGCCAAGCCGCTTTGCTTATATAACAAACACTACTACAGTTATGAAGGTTGCTGTTTATACTTTGCAGCCACATACAGTTGATTCTCTGAGTGGATGTGAAAGAAGTGCAGATTTTGTGGTCAAACTTTTTTTTTTTTTAAATGCACCACCACTTCTAATTGGCTGAAGAGTTCCTCGTGAAGTCTTCCTAAGAAGTTCTTGCTACTGAGGAAATATGTGTTTTGGTCTTCCAAATTTGTTAGGTTTCTGCCAAGTTTTCTAATGTTGAGTAAAGTTATCTTTGTTTTTAACAACACTGAATCCATTGGACCCCATACTTGGAGAAAGGCACCAGCACCCCTGGCAACTCTAATATTTTAAGTGTGTATGATAATGGATGGGTGGATAATCAATAAAAAAAATGTGAGCAGCTTTCTACACTTGTATTTACGGTAGATGATTTATCTTTGGTTTTTAACTCCTTAACACTCGCCCCCTAAATCTCCAAAAACGCCTGAAAAGGTATACCCAAATTAAACCTTGAACAATTTGAAGTACATGCAAATGCTTAGTCTCTTTATGAAGATGACAAGTAAAATTTTCTATTTTTGCAGTCAAAAATACTTTAACCGTAAGTAGTTTGTAGCTATTATGTTTGTAACGTAGAAGAAATTGGAAAAATTTTACTTCACCCAGATTTTTCATTTTTATTTCTTGTAAATGCACATTGAGTGTTGAATGTAAGAACTAGTAAACACAATAAATCTGTAGAATAAAGTATTCTGTTCATGTATTTCAAGACTGATTTAAATAGCGCAAAAAACTGTCAGATTCAGGTCAGGAGTCTGGCTGGGCCATGCCAAAAGCCATAATCTTACTTCCAGTCAGCAGAAATGTGCTGGTGAAATTAAAAGATCAATAATTAATACATTTGGCCTTACTTGTAACTTTAAGGGTTTTGAGAGACTATGAACTTTATATTCCAAGAGTCAGTTTTGATTGATAGAACTTTATTGTTTTGTAGTTGATAAGTTGTGTGTAGATTTAGTTTATTTGTTCACTTTTGTTTCATTGAATCAGTAGCATGAGCTGGTTTATGCAATGTAAAAAAAAAAAAACATTTCTAATTCACAGTAAAATACAATTTTTTAGAGCGTTGTAAACTTGATTCTTGACTGTAGGTTTGATAACTTTTAAATGTAATTGTTAATAATTCCGATTAATCTGTTTTCTTTTCATAAATAATCTGAGATAGAGATAGAAGTCTTCTTTTCAGCCCAACTTTTAAGTCAATACAAAGGTAAATCAGGTGGGTTTATGAGACATTGTGACACTTAATGTATCATATCAATTCTACTTTGGGTTAGGCAGGAAAGGCTAATGTTTTCTAAACTAGCCAGTAGTCTTAATAAATTACAAATCTTCTCCATAGCTTTAAAAATCAGAGAAGTCTGTCCGTACATGAAGCCTCACTTTCCATCTATCAAGAGCTCTTTTTCCTGCTCTATCACAAAACACAAGTAGCCTGATCTGCTTTAAAAGAACTCATTGAAATATTAATAGTGACATCACTTCCACAGAACCTTGTGAGAACACACTTTAGAGTGGCAGAGTGAAAAAATCCACCCACGGCTCAGCCCACTCTTGTTGTGGGTAAAAATACACTGCTCAGATGGCACAAAGTTTTAAACGCAAACAATCAGCAGCTTGACTGATGCCTGTCGCCCGTAGTTGTGATCCATGTCACACACAGTCAAGAGCTCATTATGTCCGCTGCATTCAAGATCTTTAAAGATGCTGAAGAGCTATTTCAGATTCATTTTATTTGTGGACATCTCAAGTGATGATACGCCCACTGACACAGAAATTAGGAGATGTGACATTTGTAGTTTAAGATAGTGTAGTTATTAATAAATTAAACCACATGTACATGGATTCTTGGAAATGTCTGCTTTTCACGTCTTTACCCCAGATTCCATAAAACCATGACTATGAGTCTACAAGCTGACACTGAGAGCATGGTGCTGTCTCACCACTAATGTGCCGACTTACTGTGCACCTAGTGTTCAATAGGCTGGCTACCAGCACGCGTACACCAATCATCCACGAATCTAGGTTTGTCATAAAAAATGTTTGTCATGCAATATGTGTAAACATATTGTATAACACGGAGCTGAAGTTAGCTCTCAATTGCAGCTTCTGTGTCAGCAGATAGCTAACAATCGATGCTCGTCACCAGCCTTTCAAAAGCTAACGCAACTAAGCACTCTCCTTCTCATTTGCTAACCCAGGCCACTTAGTAAACAGTGCCAGCCTGTTATTAATCAGATCAGTAGCTGGCTTTGGCACGGATACAGTCTGCTGTCACAAGGAGGTAGCCAATGCTAACACCAGCTTACCCAATGTTAGCATTATCTTATCTGGGCTAGCAGAGGAAGAAAGTAATCCTGTGGGTGAGCCTACGTATGCTAGTCCACTAGACCACAGGTGTCAAACTCGAGTCCTCAAGGGCTGCTGTACTGCAGTTTTTAGTTGTGCCACAGGTACAACGCACTGGAATGAAATGGCTGAATTACCTCCTCCTTGTGTAGATCAGTTCTCCAGAGACTTGCTAATGACCAAATTATTCTATTCAGGTGTGGTGCAGCAGAGACATATCTCAAAGTGTCCTCAATCCTCAAGGACACCTGCCCTTGAGGATTGGAGTTCAACACCCCTGCACTAGACTCTCCAAAACTAACGCAAGTAAATAGTCTCATTTTCCTGCGCTGGCCGCTAACTTTTAAACACATCAGTAGCTGGCTAAAGAATGGAGGTAGCTTCCTGCGGCAAGGGACAGCAACCACTGGTGAACAATAGTCTTAATTTTTCCAAAAGTCTTACCGGTTTTGGTGTTGATGGCAAAGAAGCCTTGTGGATTCCCACTGGTGATCTTGTAGCTGAGCCTGTCACTGGCCTTCGAATCAGGATCAGCTGCGTTAATCTGGATGATCGACACGTCTTTTGGGGAGTTCTCCATGACAGACGGGTAGTAGACAGGTTCAGAGGTCTGCGGTGCATTGTCGTTGACGTCCTGTACATCTATGTAAACCTCAACAAAAGCTGAGAGGGGCACCACACCACGATCCATCGCGTAGACCGTGAGCCAGTAGTGTGGGGTCGTCTCATGATCCAGCAGTTCTTGCGTTCGAATGACACCTAGGGCATAAAGACAAACAAAGAATGAATAATCTTTGGAGTTTGTATCGTATCAGTATCACGTATTTCTAGTGCTTATTTTCAGCAATACACAAAATAGAAAAAACGGTGGTTCTTCAAATGAAAAGGAATTTATTCATTAACGCACCCTTTCCTGCAACATGTCAAGGTGGCAAATTAACAACTACCAGTCATTGCCCTCCTGTTTACATTTCCCTGCCAGGAAGGGTCTTCAACCTTCAGCTGAGCAAACAAAAGAGCTTTCAAACACACATATAAGTGGTATGGGATGACAATGGCTGAATGCACTGCTGAATGAGCAGTTCCTCCGACATGAAAGAAACATATGTGACACAGAACTGGACGGCTATGTGCTTGACGGATGCCACACATTACTGATCTTATAGCTGTCACTGACTCTCAATCAACGGAGAGAGATGTTTGAATGTGACCAGCACAGTTAAAGTGGACTGTTGATCTTTCTTTTGGAAAAGCTAAAAGCAAAGTTCACGTTAGTGAATTTGCTTTTACTTTTGTGCTTTTTATCTCTGTCCGGCTCCACTTGGGGAAGCACTCATCAGGTACTCAGCAGGCACATGCTAGCATGGGGATGGATAAGTGTGAGTAGGTGTAGAAAAGACAAGAGGACATTTCTCAGAATTTGCTTCTACGGTTGATAATATGAAACTGGAGTAATTTATTTTTCCTGCAACATCAGGAAAAAGGAGCACGAGAAACTGGAGCGATACCAGGGCCTCAGGGAGGAACTGGAGAGGGCCTGGAAGGTGAAGACCACAGTGGTGCCTGTGGTCATTGGGGCCCTCGGGGCAGTCACCCCCAAACTGGAGCAATGTCTACAACAGATCCCAGGAACAAAATCAGACATCTCTGTCCAGAAATGTGCAGTTCTTGACACAGCCAAGATACTGCAGGACCCTCAAGCTCCCAGGCCTCTGGTAGAGGACCCGAGTTCAGAGGATAAGAACCACCCGCGGTGGGTGAGAAGGGAATTTTTTTTAAATTTTATATATATATATATAAAGTTCCGGTAAGTTACGTCTGACTTACCATAACCATCCGCAGAGGTTAAACTGATAAATTTATTAAGTTATTTTCCCTCCTTGGGAAATGCAGCACTGCATGCATAGCTCTTAAATTACTGAAAAACTATCACTATTATTACAACAGTTTATTACCCAGATAACATTACACTTGACGGCCCCCATTTTTTTCAACAAACACAAAGTACAGTCATAAAAGCATAATAAAATTTCTATTATATCTGCAGGACAATGGAAGCCCTGTCAGTGTTCCTTTAAAGGCCTTTGTTAGTCAAAGCACTTGAATAACCTCCATAAATTGCAAAAGAAATTTATGATTGTGTTTGAGTGAGCTGTTATCTGAGGCTAATAAAATGAATCCTGCTATGGGAGAGTATTATTAGCAGATATGTGTTTTTCAATTTCAGTTGCTGGCTTGTGTCCATTAGGACCTTTCCAGTCACTGGTGGCTTAGATAAGGAGCCTCCAGAAGACCATAAAAACACATTTCCGATAGCTTACAAAGAGTATCTCAATTGTGCTTCAGCCTTTGTTTGCTCACTGCAACTTACGGAAATGAAATGTGATGCACACAAACTTTAAGCCGTGGGTAACGGATATTTTTAAAGAGATATACTCCACATGACATCTCACAAAATGCTGAAACTTATCTCATGAGGGGAATAAGGCTCATTTATTTTACATCGCTGCTTTACTTTATCTTCCTTGCATTTAGTCCTGGGATCCTATCTCATCATCAGTCATCATTGCAGTTCTCTCAACAAAGGGATGCAAGACAAAAATGTAGCCAGGCAAAAAGAGTCAGCTCAAAACAAAAAAGAAATGGCAACGATAGGAAGCACCAGCACAAGCATGTAAATGAGAGGACTCTGTACACGACGTTTTCTTAAAGCTCTGGTGTCGCTCATGCATTCCTTTAACACTTTTCATGAGCTTTTAAACTCTATCTAATTCTAATTAAGAAAACCATCATTTTTATAATTAAATAAACATCAATCCACCTTAAAACAAAAAAAGATTTAAAAAGCAGGACGACTACTGTAGTCTGGAAGATAATAGTGTACTATAGTTTAGTAATTATATGGCATGTGACTCATATCTTAACACTGTAACCTCATATTTGGATCTACACCCTTTATAAGAAAAGCAAAGACTTGTGAGAGATAAGCTGCTGACACTTTGGTTCTTACATTGTAATTTGCTATTTACAAATAGCATATATATATATATAAAAAGCAGGACGACTACTGTAGTCTAGAAGATAATAGTGTACTATAGTTTAGTAATTATATATATATATAATTACTAATATATATATATATATATATATTATATATATATATATATATATATATATATATATATATATATATATATATATAGATATATATATGTCTTTGACCCATGCTTACTGACATTTAAAACAGTTAATGAGTGACTGAATTATGGCTAACAGTCATCATGTTTTCCCTAGAAAAAGCTGACCTGAGCTTCACAGAAAACAATGATTCCTTTGTAGCTTCTGACATTTTTGTTTTCTCCATCCTCCTCTTGACAATGAAAATAGCTGACATTGAGTCTTGTTTCCACCATAGCAACTTCCACACTGGAAAGTATTATTGTCAGCTGGTAAACTGTCAAGATCAAGCTGGAGATCAGTTGACAGAGCAACTGCATAGGGTATGATGTCATTTAGGAATGTAGGCTAGAACTAGCTGTCACAGAATATGTTTTGACGTGTCCAATCCTGGTTTAGCTACTCAAGGTTGATAATAATGTGATGATGGTTAAACAGCATTTGAAGTAAGACAGAACTTTAAATGGAGTCCAACATAAACATAAAAATGTCAGTTTATATGTTAATAAAAAAGACGTAAATAGAAAAATTATGAAAAAAAATCTTATCAGGTGAAGATGTGAATTTGGATTAGTGAGTACAATTAACTTGTGAGCTTAACGATTTCAGTGACATACATTGTTATTGAAATATTTCTACTTTTACAACAGATCAGTTTTGATACAAAAGGTCAAAATACAAATGATTGCTTAATCCTGAACTTCCAACAATTAGAAGGTGACTTTAGTCATCTGATTACAATTTTTTTTAGGGAGCCTAAGATTTCTTTCTTGTTCAC
Organism: Poeciliopsis prolifica; assembly: GCF_027474105.1. Lineage (NCBI taxonomy): Eukaryota > Metazoa > Chordata > Actinopteri > Cyprinodontiformes > Poeciliidae > Poeciliopsis > Poeciliopsis prolifica. The sequence continues at coordinate 2,491,203 of NW_026562420.1, read as the reverse complement.
ATGTACTTAATGGTGTAAAAAAATGAAGGAAAAAGCACATATGGAAATCTATCCGCAACTCCTTCTGGGGGGAACAGTCTTTAACAAAGAGGATGAAAGATGAATCTTTAGAATTTAGTTGTCACACCCTTCCCATATACTAACCTACCCAGTAAGGCATGAACAAAACCTGCCCTAAGGCCACAAGGAAAAAGAAACAGGCCACGCAAAAGCCTCTGCCAAGACTGCCTTCCGCTTTTTTTCCCTTCTCTTTTCTTTTCCCTCTGGCTTTGTTCTTCAAAGCTACTTGAGCGCAGTGGCTGTGCCGCTGAGACCTCAGACAGCCAGCAGATTTTTCAACTATCAGGACCAGCAGGTATTTTACGACTGTGTGTTCACAGACTGCAGTTTATTCAATAAAAACTCAACAGTCTATTATTTTAATGCACCGCTATTTGTTTTGAATAAGGCACTTTCCTTTCTTTGCTTATTAAATATCAGGAGCTGCACAGTAAAGAAAAATAAAAAATTTAGTACATCCTAAGTGCAATATTAAATCGGAGTGAGTTCCTGACCTGCAAGACATAAGAGGACGTGTAGCTCTCAGCTCACTGAGGAGCTTAAGACGGTAAACGAGCTTTCTTTGAGCCACGTCGGTTCATTTTGCTCACCTCTACCCCACATTCCTGTGCCCTCTCAGGCCTCCAGCTCACATGCTTGCATAAACTCTCAGTATCGCGCCCCCCCCAACTCCTTTCCCAAAGCCTTGGCAAAATGTTTCAAATTCCTCTACCTCGTTGTTGAGCCTAGTGCAATAGAATGGCTCCTAAACTTAGCTTCTTATTACCCTGAAGCTTGATTTTCACATCACTCCAAAGTTCCTAGATCTCTGCAGGCCATATCTGAGTTTTAAGGATTTGAAACCAGCAAATACCTAACATGGGTGAAAAACTGAAGGATCTGAAGAATGTTCCAAGATTCTTCTGTGATGTTAACTATGAAAAATGTCATCTAAAGCAATGACTTTACACTTAAGGGAAAGCTATTTTAATGTGATTATTTTAGGACTTATTCACATAGAACTGACCTTCTCTGAAGTTCATCACAACATATTTGCTTACATTTAAGAAATGATTGCAATAAATAATGATATTGTCATTTTGAAATCATTTTCAACTAATAATAATAACAATAATGGCATATTAAAGCAAACATCCTGTCAAAGAGTTCTAAATTATCTTTAACACTGGAATAGGAAAACATTTTAAATATCCAAATTGAAACAAATAAATAAAAAAAAAACAACTGAAACAGCAATAATTAAAATGTATTTTGAAGTATCAGGTACCAAAATTGCATTTTAAGTAACAATAATCATTCAGCTTAGACAGAGAAAACGGGCAAACTGACTACTTCATAATGGGTGTCAAATGTTTGCAACATTTCTCAAATGCCTGCTTTTTAAAAATTAAATTAAAGCGGAGCGTCTCTTTAATGACTGTTAACCAAATGGAAATGACCATTCTAATTTCAATCATGCAAATCATCGATTTATTGCTCACTATGAAAGGCTTACTCCAAATCACAACATCATTTCAATTAAAGCTGCACAATATATTTAGTCACAACCGTCAGTGCAATCAATGTGTGAATAATCACAAAGAGTTGCTTGAAAGAGGTATTAGGTCAGCTATTATCCTGTCCAATAAAATCCTGCCTGCCAATAAAATATTTGGTCACTTGGATGGGTTCACTTTTTCACCCCGTCTGATTTAAACGTTAGCATCTCATTGCTTCAAGGAGAATATCGTCATCCTGCAACATTCATTAGTAGGTTTAATAAATTGTGCTTTCCTAATGTCATTCCACCCTTTTTTTATATATGTATACAAAAGTCTCTGTCTACAAAGACAGTAAAACTGTGGGCTTGGGGTCAAAGGTCAGGTCAAAGGTAGGAAAATGGTAACTTAGTGAATTGTCTAAGCTGGAATTATTTTTGAAACATTATCATCCTTTCTTTGTCAACTAAATGTTGAGGCAAAAGAACATTTGCATATTAACACGATGGTTTCCATGTGTACGCCACCTTAGTTGTACTGAGGCCAAAAATCCCGCCTGATCGGGATTTTCTCTAAATCGTGTTTCATAATGTAGGCCCAAGTTAGAGCGGATATGCCGTCAATTCCCCTCTATATCCTCCTACACATTTCTTCTTTTCTTGCTTTTATGTCTCTCTTAAATGCTTTGGTTCATCACGCAAGGTGAACACGACACAACCAAAATCTGAAAAACTACAAAGCTTTCGAGCCATCATCTGACGCCATGTTAAAGTAAATGTGCCTCTTTGTTAAATCACAAATGATCTGTGATTAAGTGGTTTACTTTCACTTAACCTCACAATCAGGTCCAATTCTACGACTGCAGAATCAAATAATCATGTAACCAGATCCTGTCTAGTAATATCAAGGAGGCGACGGGATCTTAAAAAACAATCATTTCCTGATTTAAAGTGGTCCATTGACAAAGGAGAAAAAGTCATTGACGTCAATATTAGGCAATTATTCACTAAAAACAAGCTCTAAGTTAGTTGGAAAGAGTTAAGGAAACTCCAGCATATCAGATCAGCTGTGTTTTCATTACAAACGAATGCAAAATGTTGTCAATGTTGTCAATGTAAAAAAGGAAAACATCTGTTTCGCAATTGTGTTTTTATTAAATAAGAAATGCAATTAAAGTTACGCTTGAGTTTGATCACATGACGAGTCGTTAAAAGACATGCGAGCCATCATCCCCCAATAGCTTCCTGCTGACTTCTTCTTCATGGTTTGCGCCAGTGGCAACGTCTCGTTGATCATGTGACTCGTGTGATTCGAAAAATAAAACTACTTCGACATGTCCTAAAGAACCACCACATCTTGACACCAAAACGTTTGATCAAAAAACTAATTTTCTTGAAATTGTCGTTTTCATAAAGCAAATTTATTTTTGAAATGCCAAATTGGACCAATATGTGGTCAATGGAAACACAGACGTGGCATAGTGTATGCCAGGTATTAGTGAGAGAGAAAATACTTCAAGTAACTTGCAAAACAGAAGTAAACAACTTTCTGTCCTTGTTAAGGAAGACCGACTTTAACAAATTTAGCACATCTGACTCCATCAAATGACATTTTTTAAGAGTAGATATGACTGCAGAACATTTTAGTGAAGATAAAATTCAAATTTTTTAAGACTTGCTTATAAGCGCTTTTCCATCCAGATTTTTCTCTCATTTCATCCTCCGTCCAGAACAAACCTGATCAGTCATCCCTCCTCTCTTCCTGAAGGTGCTGATCTGATGAAACTTTCATACCAAGTGGCCAGTGAGCCATGGGATTCTCTCTCAATTAAGCCTACTTATTCCCTCCCTCTTCTGTTCAGTGGCAGATTCAGTCAACAGGTTAGCAATCATTTATTAGATTTTTGACTTTATACTGAAGCTACACTAAGCAGATCAAATGCTCCGTTAGCAAACCTGAACTGCTGGACATTACTGCACCATAAGCAGCGTTTATGTGAGTAACATGACTGGCATGAGTTAGTCTGGTCCGTTTGCAGGGCAAACAAAGGTCAGAATATTGGGATTGGTCAGACATAATCTGACAGATGATGAAGAGACGTATAAAACCCTGTCTCTCAAATCTCTCTCTACATACCAGACAAAGTACTACAGCCTTTAGAATCAGTCAGCCATTTCTACTTCATGCATGACCAGGCGCTGTTCAATGTGACAAAAACCGGCTGTCAGCAGCTAGCTTATAGCAATGTGGGTTTTTTTTGGTTTGTTTTTTTTTTTTAGAAAAGTATCGAGTGTGGCAAGTCTTCGGGGGTTCATAAACCAGTTGGGGCCAGTACAAGTTCTTTATATGGACAGTCATGGAAATTCTGAAATATATAATCCCACAAGAGCATGATGATTATTAGTTTGTCGATTTAAGTAAGCCAAGATTTAAAAAAAAGAAAAGAATTGATGGACATCTGAAATAAAATGACTGAAAAGATTTTCCATAATAAAGAATGTCTTTAATGCCACTTGAGATAGCGTTTGAGATTTAGTTGCAAACACAAAGCTTTCATTGTTAATGGAACCCTGGTAAGTGTGCTTTGGAAAGAAAAAGCCTGAGTAACAGAAAATCACTGCCATATTTTATAGCGGCTTTAACTGTACGCCCCGGAGCCCTGAAAACTGCCTGCATGCCTGCCTGTATGCAAAAATCACAAACTCTTAAGTGTTTCTGTTTAACTTTTAATGCAAACAGTTTAACATACTTGAAATAAGACAAAACTAACTTAGGAGTAACTATTATGAGCTTGTTTTTAGTGAATAATTGCTTAATATTGATTTTTAAACAGTACTAAATCCACTGGCAGATTATTTTTTTTATGAAAAAAAATGTCTTGCTATAGTGAAATAATTTGCCAGTAGAGCTTTTCCGTTTTTTATGAATATTAAGAAATTATTTACTAAAACAAGCTCTTATACTTTGCTGAAAAGTTACTTGTTAGTTGTGTCTAATTTTAAGTGCACCAAGATATTTGCAGTAGAAACTAAACCAAAAATACTTTATAAGATTTTGTCTTCTTGTAATGTGTTCCACTGGTAACAAGAACATCTCAGTTATGTTATTTTCTGAGGATTTTTTTCACTCCCAGCACTGATGTCTCTAACTGCATAGAGCAGTCTTTATTGATTTGTTTCTCTATAAATATCCGTCTCTATTATCATTGCATTACATGAAATGTAACCTTTCCACCAACGCCATACAATTATGTATTTTCTCAGAAGAATAATTCATTATGTCCAATCCATCAACCAATCTGTGCACAAAACACAGAAAATCCCCAAAGTACTAACAACACCAGTATTATGAAACATTTTAAAACTGAGAGGTTTGACATCTGCAGATTGCTGCCAACATACTTATTGCTGCAGCAATGACAGGAATCAATCATTTCAACACAGCCCCAAAATTGTAATTATAGAGACAAGTTTTTAAATTTGTACTTTGTTTTCTGTGCGTATTTAATAAATGTAGAGCCTGTTATTTAGTTAATTTTAGAGCTGGTGTTTCAATTATTGCTTCTGTCTTATGGAAGAAAGCTAAATATGTTAATCAAACATGTCAAATTTGCAGATGAACCTGTTGACTATATAGATTGGACAATCCAACCATGTTTTACTAATTATTATCACTGATAATTGTTTGTGACAGAACAATTATCAGTGATAATTGTTGTTATCAATAAACGATTACTCTTAAAATGAAGCAGCAGGGTGGAAAGAGGAAAAGTTGAGTCCACCTTGAAAGTTGAGCTCAACCACCCAGTATTATTATTACTGCTTGTGAAGATGACTAAAAAGCTTTGGACTAATTGAAAATCTTTTGTTACAGAACAAAACAATAAAATGCAAACGCAAAATGTGAATGCATTTGTTCTCATTGATTGACATTTTCTGGATCTTTACCGATCTTTAAACAGCCTGAAATGCCAACTCCGATTTTGGGCGATGCCAACATTTTTTGTCTGAAAGGTCAATAAACATAACAGCAAAGTTGCTAAGAACATACCATTCCGCTCACACAGATATGGCTTTATCTGTTTTTAGCTGCTAGTCTAAACTTGCCCGTCTTGAGATTATTAAAAAGAAACTACAGCAGTGAAGAAGGCTTATTGCATGTATGTAATAATCTATATGCTTAAGAAGATGTTCTTTTAAATTTGTAATTATTTATGCAGTTCAGTGGTGAATGTTAGCATGGCAGTAAATTAACACATAATGAGGCACATCCTGTGCTGCAGGCAGCGCCATGTTTCTTTAAAAAGATTTAATGGACTGAAAGTCCAACATACTTGTAACAGGAGAAAGTGTGTTATTCATTTAGCAACCTAGAATCCACTTTGTCCCACCGCACATTCCTGGTCCCATCTCCACGGTAACAGCAGTCGAGCGATGACTCTTTGGAATCAAGTGCCACTTTGCAGCCCAACATTTATCTTGGATAAATGGAAGATGAGGGACAGAGAGCGACAGTTCAGAGTTTTACACACCGAGCTGATGCACGAGAAGCAACTCGAGTTTTCTGGGGAAAGAAGTCCGTACAACACGGAGCGCTCGAAAATAAAGCAGAAAGTTCATTTTTTGTTGAAACGGAAGAGAAATTCCTCATTACCCGTCAAACTGCTTTCGTTTACTCTCACAAAGAAAGCTTTTGCGGCGCAGGCTGCGAACAGCTTCAAGTGAAAGGCCAATGCATATTTTATCCAGGAAGAAAGGGCAGTGCATGCATTATACAGCCAGCATCTGCTTCTCATGTACAATGAGCGCTCTCTGCTCTGGTCACTCTGTACACTCAGTGATTTCACTTCGAACCAGGACACAACGGCTTTGATTACATTTTCAGAGTAAGTTCTCATCACCGCAGCATTTGTTTGCCCTTTTCCTGTGTGAGAATGGTGCAGTGCAGGAAAAGCAACAACTACAAAGCAGAACCCAGGGCGTCACTGAACATTATAAACAGCATCTCAAACCAAAACATCACCAGTAAAATCTGTGAGCAGAGCTTAAGGTGAAAGATTAAGAGTTGACAAGTTAATCCTGAGTTTCTTGAAATGTGTTTGTTGTTTGCAGACTTTGCAGCTGCATCTGCTTCACAATTGCTCAATCGGCAACTTGGCCATTTATTTATTTATTTGGGACTTACTCGTAGCTATGCGACCTTTTAATTAATTGGAGCTCAGCTCCTCAGACAGCAAAAACTCTCTTTCATGTTGCACAGACGGAAAAAAGAAGAGATCTTCTCCTTATGTTGCACCCCTTTAGCCTCTTCCCTGCACTCTGTCCTTTATGTAGGTTTCATTCTTGATGCTTACATCAGTTTATCTTATTGGACTCAGAGCTAAATGTTCTAAATTTGAAAGCTGCTCTAAGACAAAAAAAAAAAAACGATTTATTAAATGACTGGAGGTAAACGTACAAATGAACAGACGATTACTCACTGGAATTAAAAGACTATCAGTGAATTGTTCACTGACTTAAGGTGTGTCAAGATGAATCAGGCATGCTTTGAGGAGTGGGGGCTTGTCCGGGTTCATCAAGATAAGCATTCTTTTATTGCTAGCTGTATGAAGCCGTGCTGCTTTCAATGAGATACCACATCAGACCAGAATTTAATCCAACTCTATGTAGTATAAAGGTACACATCAGTGACCCGCCCCCACCTGTTGCTGTGAACTGCCTCCCAGATATCTGAAGGAAAGCTACAGGAAAAAAAATTGATTGGATATTTGGATACATTTCTGTACATTTCTGATTTAAGAACCAGTATTTAAAAAATGATGAAAAAATTTTAAAAAAAAAAGAAAATTAGTTCCTCTGCTTCCTATTACTGCCATCTGCAGAAGTACTCCAGTCTGCTAGAAACAACCAATCAGAGCCAGGAGGAGGGTCTTAGCTCTATCAATAAACGTTATGTATGTGCTGCTCATACACTCTCCCCTTGCTTCTGCTATGCTACAGTCATTTCATTACATTCGAGTCTGACATGAATGCTCAAGCTACTTAGCATGGCCACTGACGGCAGCAGATAAACAGTTTTCTTGTAATGTTTGTTCTGCTGTTAGCACAATGAGCAGCACATACACAAATGTGATTGACATCACCAAGACCCTCCTCCTGCCACTGATTGATTATTTTCTGACTGTTAGGGCAGAGGAGTTCCTGTTATCTACAAATGATCTGTTTCATGTTCTACTGTCACGACACAGTGACAGTTTTAGTAAATATATGAAACACTTTTTCTTACATCTGTTACATTCTTCAGCTTTACATACAATAAATGATTTGTTGGGTCACAGAGCAATGACAGAATGACAAACGAGACTCTAATTCCTCCTCGCCTAAGTCATCTCCCTCCACCACTCCAGCAGCTGTCAGTCTTTAATGTTGAAGCATTTTTCATATCCAACCAGGGCAACACTAAGAACTTCAAATGAGTCAAAACAAAGCATCAGCTATTAAATTAAATGTAATGCGGATATAAAGATTGCATGGACAATTAGACTTAAAATTTGTCAGAAGCATGGGCCATAAAATTATAAAAAGATTACAACTGAATAAATAGATAATAAAAACTTAAAAGTACAACATAAATCAACAGTTACTTTTAACAACTGATGCAAAAGTATATATGTTCAGTTTAAGAAATTAACTGGGCTGTTTATGAGGTAAATCTAATATTATTCTCTTTGCCTCCCGTTTTTGGGAATTTTATTAACACTTCAAATGTTTGCAACTTATTTTCAACAGACACGTTTTCAAGGCAGTTACATGCAAAGACAGCTTTTCCAAGATTACACCTGACCTACATATAGCATGTAGTCCTTCAGTGCCTTACGCTACAGCCAAATATTTAGCTTAGCATTGCATGGTGAGGGCAAAGCTATAAAAATCGGTATTAGGAGGACTGGGTTTAATAAAATCACAACTTTTTTTTCAAATAATGGAACGTTGTTTCTCTCTTTTTGATCAATTCAAGTCAACCTGCAAAAACCAGAAGTAAAACACTGTGAAAGTATAAAGTAGAGGTAAGAGGGAGTAAAGGTTTCGGGATCTCTCCTTATTCTGTTCAGTTTGATGCATCCTGCCTTTGTGATCTCTGCAAACACTAAGGTTGACTGCTGCAAGATCCTTAAATTTAGCTCTGCTGTGACCGCACTCATCTGTCAACCACAAGATTAGTAGCTCATTTGCCGCCGTCGGCCCTTCAGACAGCAAATTGGTTGTTTTCACGTGAAGTCTGACAAAATGGCTTTAAGAGACATAAAAGGAGGAGGAAAAATAAGAGCTAATTTGGAAGCAAACTCTTCAGGACTCCACTGCAGTAGATCAACTCCAAAACTTAAAATTCGGAGTTGTGAAATTGTGATTTATAAATCTAAATCTAAAAGAACTTTACTTTTTCCTTGGGGTGAGGGAAAGTGCTTGTGTTTCAGCTCCAAACAAGTTTGAAACTAAAATTATAGTTCAATATTGTACTTCTATATATACACACATAGAGCAGTTATTGTACAAAAACAGTACTTCCTGCACAGACTGTTTATTATAAGTCATTTGTCAATAAAGTTTCATCAGGATAAAAATCTTGTCTTTTTAATATCTAGTCTTTGAGTGCATCAAAACTCTGAATACTAACAATTTTCCATCTTTAAATGAATCATCCAATAGAAAGTGGTGAACATTAAGAAAAAATGGAAATGCAGTCAAATGGTAAGATGCAAAAGTATTGATCATCTACAAATTCTTCCATTGCTACATATTGCTATTTAGCATTTTTAGAGGTGACAAGGTTTCCCAAATTACAAAATAAGGTAAGTATATCATCAGAGAATGTAATTGAAGCATTTTGTCTTGATTCACTTTAAATATTTTTTACTTGCAAAATTACATCCTCATTTTTGATCAATAAGGTTATCAGGAAACAGTATGTGCTTTTATAAATATCGACTTGAGGTTGGAAACAAATACTTTGGCATATGAGCATGAATAATCTTTTAATTCTTTCATTTTTGGCTGAATTCAAACTCTTCCATCTGTCAAATAACATGCCTCAAATAAGTTTTCAAATGTTCGCAATAAGAATTAGCCAGATAAACGTAAAAGAAAACTAAATATCAGTATCAACTAAACAGAACACGCTCTCAAAGCAAGACCAAACTTTACTGTCCAGTTCAATTTAAGAATTAAACCAACTGATACTGTTTGTTGATGAAACCTTTGCATGTGTATGATTTAAACACTTGGAAAGTGTGCCACAAACTGAAAATGGCTTGAAGCAAACATATCAATAGAAGCCTTGGAAGGTAAATGTGGTGTACAGCAGGGGAGGAAGCCATGATGAGACTCTGTTTAAATTAAAATGGCAATAATCCAGTGACCACAGAGCTTTTAATAAAGGAGAGAATGTCTGGGAAAACAGTTGCTATCGGCTCCCCGGGCGGACTGATGGCAAGAAACCTTGCTGGGAAACACATTTCATAGCTGGATGGTGTTTGGTTTTGGGCAGACTTCCTTTTTTTTTTTTTTTTTTTTTTTTTTACATCATTCTGGTTAGAATTCACAACATGCAGGTGCAGCTCCCAGTATATTCCAAACACGTATAGCTCCGTTAACAAACCTCACCCTTCATCTAGTTAAGTCTTGGGAGGGGCATTGCCACCTCGGCTCCACTTAGTTGTCTGCTGACCTCAGAAATACATCATAATAACAGGACCCAGCCCAAGACAAGCCTACTATTGCACCTCTTGATAATCACTTAATAAAGGCCTCTGAAATTAAGTAGATGATAACAGCTATGGGCTTAGAATTTGTGTCTCGCTGCAGATTTGATGTTAGATGTGGCCTTTCAATCTTGTGAAAGTGCTTGATCTGACTTTAAGGATCAAGGATAAAGTAAATTATGTAACATTTATAATTTTATCGTTCAAGAACTCCTGACTTTATTCTGAGAAGTTCATTGTGTGTCACATAAAAACAGGCAAATATGCTGATTTTGGCGACAGTTCAAGGAAATCTTCCAAAATTCTGCCAGCGTTGCTTCTCTTTCTTTGTAAGCAGTCTGATTTTCATGTGCAACAGACAACAGAATGCAGCTGTAGAAAATTGCTATTGTCCTTCATCTCCTTTGATGTCTACACTTCCTGCTGTCTCGCTTGTCAAATAACATTTCTAAAGAGACATAAAACAGAGACTAACCAGACGAGTTGTATGTTTGCAATGTGTGATGTCACACCATATGGGCAACAGGTTTCAAATGCTGATTGGATGGTGATGGTTTCATCAAACCCTACAGTAGTAAAAAAATTATATTGCTTCCAAAGCAGAATAATTGTGAAATTTGTCACTTTTGTGTAGCATGTTCTGAATATTTAAAGGACCAATTTCCTTGCAATTTTAATTTTGCTATAATTAAAATGATAAATGGAAATCGTTTTTATTGTACTACTCAAACAGAGCAAAATTAACTAAAAGGGGAAATTACAGGTGACTGATTTCTGTCTAAATGATTACATTTACATGTAGTTGTAAACTGAGTTTACAACTACATCAAGATATGTACTCAACAACTTAAATTGTAAACATTTTTATTGTTTTTCTCCAAATGTTCTCACTCTCTAAGCTGTTCAGATGTTGGAAATAGCACTCAGCGATAAAAAGTAAGACCATACAGACTCCCGTTAAAAATCTTTTCTGTAACTCAGTGCCACATATGTCACAGTTTTTGTAATGAGTGCACAGAAAACCATTTCTAAGCACACAATTATCCAATATCTAGTCCAGGGTTTATATACTCCAGCATCCATCTTCATAAAATAAAATTGTGTTGCATTTTAGATATCTCAGAACAATCACAGAAACAAACAACCTGGAGTACTCAACCCATGCTGAATTTACCAGCTTGGTCTTTCCCACAGAGTTTCCCTGGAGAGACTTCCTGTCAACCTGTTGAATTATTCACATGCATCTCAATTGACCCGTAGGTATAAACCGTCTCTTAAACAGGTGAAGCAGCCAACTGATAAATTGCTTTTTCCTGGCTTCCTTGTTGAGATGAACCAGCATGCACTTGCAAGTGCAAAACCAATATATTATACATAACGTTTCACTGCCTCAGTCAAATATTAAATATGTATAGCAGAAAGAGAGCTTTAATTAAAAATAGAGAAAAAGTCACTTTAAGATAGCTAAGAGTGAAACAAAAAAAAATACAAGGGCAGCTAAAGAGGTCCTCCATCTCTCACTCAGGTGATCTTATTAGCATTCCAGGCTGAATATTTGGACATAATTTGAGTCAGCTGTTGAAATCATTAAAGACAGCAGAGCATGTATTAACATTAATTTAGCTAGATCCATAAAATAATAATAAAGAATATAGTGTAGTATGAGCTGATTTTTGTAGTCAAAACAAACTGGAAAACTTTTATATCAGAAATTGTTTTGAGAAGCATCTGTATCATAAAAGGTTGGTTGGGAAAAAAAGCAAGTGAAATCAATCCAAATCTTTTTACAACCAAGGTAACTACACAGGAATGCACACAAAGGTCTGAGAAACAGCTGCTCCATCTGTTCCTGCCATCAGTTCTTTCACAAAAAGGAAAAAAAAATGACTGGAATAAGAAACTAGCCTGTAAAAGGAAACTCTCTTAGACCACAGTTTCACACAGGAAAACATGTCAAAGTCAACTATCCAAACTTTCTTGAATGATGTACCAATCAATTGGCAACAGATGGCAGGTTTCCCCTAATGGGTTAATTGGCAGTCGATAGGTGAAATACTTACAAATCTGGTATTTTGTGCGATTCATGAAATGCAACAAAACCAAAAGTACCACTATTTTCTGCCGATAAATGAATCAAACACCATTTAACTTATTGACTTTTCCTAGATTAATAAATAGATGTATATAACACAAGCACTCACCAGTTTCTTCTTCAATGGAAAAAAATCCTAAGCCAGATCCATCTCTTATGGAGTAGCGAATCTCTCCGTCTCGTCCTGAGTCTTCGTCTTCAGCTGAAACAGTCATCACAGAAGTGCCAATGAGGGCGTCCTCTTTTATAAATCCCTTTTCCACAAATGACCGGAAGAAAGGCCTGTAGAGGTTCTCATTCACGTCCACCACCTCCACCTCAATGAAACAGGTCGAGGACAGAGATATTGGCTTTCCTTTATCTTTGGCCTTGGCTGTCAGGTTATACACCTGTTTAGTCTCATAGTCCAAATTTTGGACAATCCGAAGCGCTCCACTGAGTTTGTCCACTTCAAAGTGGCCATCTCCATTATCAATCAGGCTATACCGTACTTGACTGGAAGCGCCAACGTCAGGGTCGTGCGCTTCCAGCCACATAATTACAGTACCGATAGGAAGGTCTTCTCTCACTTTAACACGGTAATTAGGAGGAACAAATTTGGGAGGGTTATCGTTCACATCTTCCAGGGTAATTTTAAGAGGAACTGTGGACACCAACTGAGGCTCACTCACTGCCTGGTCTCGTGCTGCAATCTTCAAAACATAAAACGGATAGCGCTCCCGATCCAGCGGCTTCGTCACAGTCACCACTCCGGTTATCTCATTGATGGCAAAATGATCTGTGCCCCCTAAAATGGAGTACTTGACAATTCCATTGTCCGCCTGATCCCTATCTGTTGAGTCCACCTGGATAATTTCAGTCCCAACCGCTGTGCTCTCGCTTATTTCAATCGAGTAGGAATCTTTCAAAAACTGAGGGCTGTTATCATTGGTGTCTAGGATCTTCACGTCCAACAGGCGTGAAGAAGATTTTTGTGGTATCCCGAGATCGTAAACAGTAATGTTGAGGGTGTAGTGGTCTGTCATTTCACGGTCAAGTGGAGAGTAAACTAACAGCCAACCGGTTTCCATGTCGACAATAAAACGACTTTCTGTGTCTCCCCCTGAAATAACGTACACTAATTTTCCATTGAAGCCACTGTCTGGGTCTGTTGCACTTAAATGAATGACCCGAGCTCCAACAGGAAGGTCCTCTCTAACTTCAACAAAACTTGGGAAAGACTCATCAAACAGAGGGGCGTACCGGTTGACTGAATAAATGTCCATGTAGGTATCCTCTGGCTCAGTCTGGCCGTGGATTTTGCTTCCCTGCAGCAGCTTCTCGGCCAGCATGGTGGCGACACCCGTTTCAACACATCTCACCTGGACGGGCTTGCGTGCTGTGATGACAGTTATGTTCATGGTCATTGGCCGAGTCTCGTGTTCCCCATCGGTTGCAACAATCTGTAAACTATGAAATGACACTTTTGCCGCCTCCCCCTCACTAAGTGTGCGCTTCAGTGACAGCAGGCCGGAGTTTGGGTTCATTTCAAATAGATCAAGATCATTCCCGGATTTAATGAAGTACCGTACAAGCTGCAGTTCATCTGCGTCTATGGCAGAAGCTGTTGTAATCTGCTCTCCCACCCCATGATCCCTTGGCACAGTGACCTCACAGTCAATGTTTTCAAACAAAGGCTTATTGTCATTCAGGTTATTTAACGTTATGGTAACCGATGCCTCCACTTCTCTTCTGAAAGGGGATCCCCAGTCACTTGCCCTGACTTTCAGATTGTAAATCCTGGGCATGAGCTCATAATCCAGGACCTCTGAAGTGGTGATGACACCAGAAAAGTAGTCAATGACAAAAGGCTGGGGACTCAGGTTGGTAATGCTGTAGGTCACATAGCCATTCTCCTCTTTGTCTAGATCAGTGGCTTTGACTGCTACCACACTGGTCCCACTAGGTACGTTCTCATCAACACTGGCCTTGTAGGATGTTTGCTGGAACTCCGGTGCATTATTATTCACATCAATCACATCAACAATCACTTTCGTGGCTGCTTTCTTGTCACTGGTGATCACCTCTAGCTCATACTGTGCCGAAATATCAGCATTGATTGGTCCTGCTGTGCTGATTAAGCCAGTATCTGCATTGATGCTGAATCTGTTCTTGTCAGAATTGTGCTTAAAGGCATAATTCTGATGGGGATATCGTGGCACAGCTGTCACCATCGTCACAGGTGTGTGAAGAGGGGCAAATTCGCTCAGATTGACTCTGTAGACTGCCTTTTCAAATACCGGCGGACCCTTTTGGAACTCCGCAGAGGTGATGTGTACCAGTTTAGCAGACGAAAACTGAGGTGGGGTGCCTTTGTCCTTTGCCTGTAAGGTGAGGTTGTATCCGAATGGCTGGCTGTCCCAGTCCACTTCCTTCACAGCTTTTATCTTATACTCTTTGCTCCCAGGGCTGCTTCTTACAGCCTTAAACTGTTGCAGTGGGTCGCCGGCCACGACGCTCAGTGACGAAATCTCTCCATTTGGTCCCAGGTCTTTGTCTTCCACTGTCACAACAGCGTACGTCGGGTCGTGATCTGCATCGGAGGGCGACAAGGTTACCGCAGTGATCACAGGCGCATGCTCGTTGGCCTGCTCCACCCGCACGGTAAGCTTGGCCATGCTGCTGAAGCCACTGCTGCCGTACAGCTTCATGCCCCTGTCCACGGCCAGGATCTCCAGCTCGTACAGCTTTGTCTCAGAGTAGTCCAGTTTGCCGGTGAGCGTCACCACCCCGCTCGTCGGATGAACAGCAAACATGTCCGTCCACTCTCTGAAGCTGTAGTAATACTCTCCGTTCGTACCGATGTCTGCATCTGTTGCCATGACTTTGGCCACACTTGAGCGTATGGCCGTGTTCTCTGGTAGAGAGATGCTGTAGGATGTCGGTGAGAAGAGAGGCCTCAGGTCATTGGTGTCCAGTACCTGCACTTTCACTCTCGTGCGACACTCCAAATTGGTGCTCCGCTCTGAAGCTTTGACAGTGAGCATATAGTGGTCTTTAACCTCTCGATTAAGAATGGCAGTGCTGCCTCCTTTGGTCCTTATTCGTAAAAAACTAAAATCTCCCAACAAGTAGTCCTCCGCTTTGAACAAGTTCTCATTGTCCCCAGAGATTATTTTGTACCGTATCTCCCACGATGGGTCTGTGACATAGATCCCCATCTTGGTATGACTTTCCAGGTAGGTCTTAGCAGCAGAGTTCTCATATATGGTGGCATTGTAAACAGAGTGGGTGAACTGTATGGAGGCAGCCCTCGCAAACCTTTGGCTTCCTGTGCAGCCAGAAAAGAGCTGCAGGAGCAGAACGAGCAGTGCCACTGAGAACTTCCCCATCATCGTACCGGGATCTTCACAGAGCCACCTGGAACAGAGCAACATCAGAAAAAAAATAATTAATTTCAACAGATAGAAGACATCAACTGGGATCACAATTAAAGACAACAATTGCAAGAAACCAGACTACCTTAAATGACTTAACAAATGTGGGCCAGGCTGGTGAGTGGCTTGATGTTCCATGTGGAAATAGGATGAAGCAGAGCAGCCAATCGGATGACAGATCTGAGCTGTCAGTGCGCCTATTATGAGCACATTGCCAAGATAGCAACTATACACCCTCTCAATGTTAGAGTCAACTCAAATGTGTAAAGCATACCCAAAATAAATAAAAAGGGGTAAAATGTGTTTCACATATTTTATATTCTGGAATTAAAATAAGGCAGAGAACACCATTTATAGACACTCCTTACTTTTAAAGACAGGGGTTGTGTGCATTTTCTTTTACTCTAATAAAATGTAAACTGATCAAATAAAATGTAAGCTGGGGAGTGAAGTGTACATTTCCACTGCAGGATTTAAAAAACATTCAGTTTTTAAGAAGCACTATAAAAATACTTGTCTGGTGTTGTGCATACATGGGTTGATGACATCACAAGAGGTATCAACTTTAACCTTGATCAGTTGGTATTCATAAACGTTATGAAGGATGAGCAGTTTCTTTAAACATTTTAAGGCATATTGTGGAGTGCCAAAGTTGCATTTGAGTTACAAGCGATTTCTCCAAGATGGACACAGCAGCGAAGCAAAGCACAACATTGGATGGAAAATTCATAAAGGATTATGAAGAGATTTCTACTAATCAGTTTGAGTTTTTATATACATTTGCCATTTGTGTGATTACAGATAATATAATCTGGCATATCCGTTCTGCCCTGCTCCACTTTAAAAACTGCTTTCATGTGTTTGACTGTTGCATAATTTGGTGAAAATCCATGCAAAGTTGCCACATGGCTCAAAGGTGTTACTGTACATAAACAGTCAAATGCGGCAACATAAAGATGCATTTGATTGAAAACATGCAACTTAAGAAAAACAAAGTAAAACCACTCCAATAAGGCCCCTGATGGCTTCTGTCATGTCATTGGAATAATGCATAAACGCCTGACTTTCAAGAAGGTATATCACAATATCTCTTTCATTTACATAAAATAGCAAAGCAAATATATCAAATGTTCAAGTTCTGCTGGTGACAATCTAAAGCTAAAGTGACTGAGTTTACAGAAAGCTCTCTAGGCAGCTGTAAAACTGCAATGTAATAAATGCAGGCGAAATATTGAAGAAAAATAAACAGAGGCGATCTGTACGGCATGAAGGGGTTGAAGAAAAATCAGCGCCGCGGCGACTGGGAAACTGTTGGGAGCCGCTTTTCCAGTCTCCCTCTGGCTGTGTGGGAGTCCATACAAAGACAAATAAAAAGCAAGACGTTGCCATGTCTGCGCAGGAATGCTTCTCATACACACACACAAAAATAATACATTATTGACTTTTGGCGTGTCACAAATCACCCTGGTACGGTTCAGTTATTAAGGCTTTCTGCAGGTTAATAAGTGACGCGGTGTGAGAGCAAACACACCTTAAATCAGAAAATACTCCCTGCAGGTATGAAAAGAACCATCTTGAGGAAGCGCATTGTGAAACGCTCACATCAACTTCGTTTCTATTTCCAGTCCCCGAAAAAAAAAAAAAAAGTCTGTAATTCGAACCTTTTGCTTGAATGCATCTGGCAACGAACGTAAGCTGCTTTGGTTAAGAAATAAAAGTTAACAGTCGAAGATAATAAGTTAGGTGCCTGGAAAGTCTTTCATTTCCAGCCCCATCCCCCAACTCTCCCATTCACTGCTTGGAACGACGGCAGCGAGCGCCGGGCAGAGATTTGCTTTATAAAAAACGAAAAGCCACAGCACAGGAGCAAACAGCGTAAAAACCTTCCTCAGAGTGACCGGTATGTGCGCTTGTGATCTCGAAGTTGGATTTAAATAGTTTGTTTTGTTCGCAGCAAACTTCTGTGGAGGAGGCGAGCAGCAGCGGCTGCTTTCCACAGCCCGAAGCTCACAATAGCGTCAACTTTTCTCCACCTTAAAAAGATGCGAAAGCGGCCAATTAAGGGAAGCCCGTTAGGATAGGAAACAACGTACCTCTCTTATTATTAATAATCTCGAATATTCGGAGGTTTGGCATGAAGTTTCTGTAGTCCAAATCTCCGCATGGTAATACGTGGACTTCTCTCCTCTCCGTTACTCCTTCTGTCACCAGTCGGCAGGCTCTGTTTTTTCCACGCTCACTCACTCGCTCCCCACCACGCTCCTTTCTCTCTCCCACTTGAAAAAATATCTCTCCGCGCTGCGCACGTCCGGATCTACTTACCAGGCTGGCACCGGCGGCAGCAGCAGCGCGGCGCGGCGCGGCGCGGCGCGGCGCCGGAGCGGGCGCCAGGCTGTCCCTGCTCCGCTTTACCGGGAATATTTTGTCAATTGCTAAACCTCTTTGATAGCGTCTAATAATGCGAACGTGTGACGACTGATACAAAATATGCATCAATATATTTGCATATTTGTGGTACATTTAGATGTGTATTTATTAAGAGCTATTTTGAATAATACTTGTAGAAGCTGTTGTTTTCTAACTTATAAAAAGTCAATTTGTGATAATTCAATTGATTAGACGAACCACCTGACAACCAAGTCTTTGTATGTCATCATTGACTTCATACTATTCCGCTATAAAGGCACCGACCATCAGTCAAAGATTGGAATTGGCCAATTTTTCTTTGTTTGGCTCAGAAAAAGTAGATTTTTTTCTTTCATATTCACTAAATGCCTTAAAAGCTTAATCTCTCACCATTATCTGTTAATGGCCAATATCATGCGCTTTTTGAAGTTAATAAAAATCAGATTAATATTTGATGTATAAATAGGGCTAATCTTGAAAATCATTGAATTTTCACTTCAAATTAACATCCCTAAGGACCCCATTCTACTCTATATTGTTTGTGTGACCTTGCTATGCTGCTAAAACAAAGGATAATTCCTCTGTAACCTCAATTCAGCCTACTTTGTGCATGTCTTCTAGGCAATAAGAACATAATCTATTTTAATTACATTTCATTTTAGCTTAATTTGACGAAAAGCCAAAGTTTATATAGAAAGCACAGTCAGTCTCCCCAAATGAGGATTACCATGTGGGTCATATGTTGTGCATTTTTTAGATTAAAGCTTTCCATATTGATCCGACTCAGATTGTTTTGTATATTGCCAAATTAAAACACATATTTTTTTTTATAACCTATTTTAATCCAAAGTATTTTCAAAATCATTTCTCTCATTTTCAATAACTCTCTCCAATAATCCATACCGGAGTATAAATTGATCAACCTAACATCTATATATATCGATTTTAAGATACTTATGACATGTGACAAAGGTAATCATATTTTACATATTGTGGGTTTTTTAATAATGTGTAACTGTTTGCCTTTTGTTGCTGCTTTAGCAAAAACTATCTATCTATCTATCTATCTATCTATCTATCTATCTATCTATCTATCTATCTATCTATCTATCTATCTATCTATCTATCTATCTATCTATTTATCTATCTATCTAATTGTGCAATGTGATCCTATTATTGAAACAATACAGTCAAATTCAGTTGCCCCATGATTCCAATTGCTAAGAAAGTTGCCCGGATGTATGCTGTGTTGTACTTTTTGTGTGTGCGTGTGTTTTTTTCTTCTCTCTAATATCCAGTGGTCAGGCTGGAAACGCGTCCTGCACTGATGCCGTGCCATTATCGCAGCATGGAGACGCCCTCAGCCCCCTCTCGGGTCAGTCTCCCGGACTTTCCTGGATCTCCCTCTTCCGGCCGGAGCTGCCGTGCTGCGGATGGCGCTGTGTCACTGCTCTGGTCCGGACCGCGGAGACGCAGCTGATGCGCCCCTCGAAGGAAAAGCCTGTGCTGCTCGCGGCTTACTTGACAACCTGTCAACATCCGCTGCTGATGAAAGTGTTGTGTGCGCGCGTGCCATGCCTCTTACAAAGTGTACGTGTCCGCGTGCGCGTTTCTGGGCGAGCGCACTGAAGCACTGTTAAAGATGCTGTTGAGTCGAAAGTTTTTTTTTAAAACAAAAGTAGGCATATAGTAAAAAAAAAAAAATCATTGAGAAAGATCACACCAGGATACATTTTTACCCACCTCTAAAGTTTACCTCCCATGAATCCTGGCTGTCTCACATGATGGACTCCCGTTCAGCAGGAAGCTCCGCTCGTCCTCAGTCCTTCAGAGTCGACCAGCTCACACTGATCCTGCATAGTGCTGCTGTACAGGAGAGGATGTGCTTCACTCCGCGTCTCCAGCAGAATGGCACAGGTGGGGTGGCATGCTGTGGCTGCCTTCAGGTGACTTAGGAAATATCGCGATCCGTCCAGGCGCTGAGAGGCAGACGAGAACAGTAAAGATCGCGGTGTTGCTGCTCTCTCCTCGGTACGATGCAGGACTGAGAGAAGATAACAGCATCGGTGATATCAGGGTGGATGTTTTGCGCTGGTTTCTGCTTATCTGATCATTTCACGCTGATAGTTTGTAACCTAATAGAGTCATTAAAATTGTTGGCTGCGCAGATTCTGCAGAAGCTTGTGAAAGCCTCCATGCACGTGCAGTTTCTGGCATAAAAAAAAATAATTTATGCCAGATAACAGCAGCATATTTTTTTTGTTTTTGTTTTGTTTTGTTTATATGGAATTTTATGTGAAAGACCAACACAAAGTAAAGCACATGCCACACTTTTCAGAAGTGTGTGCGTGTGTTATTTATATATATGCAGACATGTCATTTTGGCAATGACTTAAAGATGGCTTTACACTATAAAATCTAATTAGTTGGTCTCATGCGAGCTTGTTACCAGAATTGTTTTTGCAAAGTTGTCTAAGATTAGTGAGTGAGAACATTTCAGTACTAAATCAGTACAAAACTTATTTCCTTTTAAAGCTTATCGCACACCGCTTGATGCAAATTTAACTAAATGTCTAAAACTTCTCAACTTCACTTAAACAAATCAATTTCCTCAAATGGGTTCTTGTCCTCTCTCACTCTCTTTCCATCTCTCTTTTTTCTCTCCTATTTCTTGTCTGTTTTAGCTGTCATAAAAAAACACTACACAAAAATAGCTTTAAAAGATCATTCAGTTGATTCCATTATGTAGTCAGATTTATTCATATGGTTGTTAAAAGTTTCATTTATGTTCTGTGGACTCATAAATTTTCGTTTAGTACTATTCTGTAAGCATGCATTTACTCAACCAAAAACAAAAAGACTTCTGCTCGCCCTGCACTAAAATAGAGGAGATTCTGATTTGACCCTTCCTCTCCTTAACAGATGAATTTGAACAAATAAATAAATTGTGAATCACAGATAAATCACAGAGCCTTGTGGAGCCCCTCACATGGTCATGGTTCATCTAGAGCTAGATTTCTCACATGGACTGAAATCATCAAGACAAAAGTGCAAATGGGCCAAAAACTATAAGTATTCTAAGAGCTAACGCTACAAAATATAATTTGGTCAATTTATTTGATCTGCTCAAGAATAAACTCAGAATGCAATATTTCAACAAATCAAAGTAGAAAAGAAATGTGTAGAGCAATGTCGAGCCAACATTTTAAAAGCAGTTTTGCATCATTAAAAGGAAGATATTTGCAAATTCCTTGAGACTCATTTGGAAATCAGTACACACAAAATGTGTCTATTTTCAGCTGAGGAACAGGATTTGGGTCAGTCTGTCTGAAAACACCTGCTGTGTTTGGTCAAACGTAATAAATTAATCAAATGCAGAT
Organism: Poeciliopsis prolifica; assembly: GCF_027474105.1. NCBI lineage: Eukaryota > Metazoa > Chordata > Actinopteri > Cyprinodontiformes > Poeciliidae > Poeciliopsis > Poeciliopsis prolifica. The sequence continues at coordinate 2,469,613 of NW_026562420.1, read as the reverse complement.
TTGGGTGCATTAAAGTTTGTTTAGAGTAAAAGTCCTTGGATGCATGCGGTCGGATTCACTAAATAAAGAAAATGCTAAAAAGCTGGTTTCATATCTTGTGTTGTGCCTAACTTGTTTCTTTTCTCTCATAATTTTGTCCTAAAAAATAAACACCATCTGTGCCAACCATCTTTGCTTGTGGATCAAAATAGTTTCATTCTCAAATTTCAATTAGGGGCCACAGAAAATAATTTCAGGGGCTGCAAACGGCCTATGGAGCACACTTTGGGAACCCCTGATCTAGATCTGATCCCAGATCTATGAAGAAACAGAATAGAATACAATCATTTATCTTTAGTGGAGGAGTTTTAGTGTGATAGTGGCCACCTGACAAATGGAAGCACAGGCACTAAAAATAAGCATAACACTAAAAATGGAAGTAAAAATGAACGAATCTGGCACAGCAAGAAAAACAATCACATCCTGTTTTTTCTTTTCAGTCCATCAATCTGTGTGTTGAAATTAGCTGCCTCAAATGCTGCACTGCGATCTGGCGATAAAGGAAATGGATGAACCATAATTGTTTTATCATTGCAAGTTTATATTTTAACAGACATGCTCTCGTGACCCCATCTAGAGTTAAATGGTGAACTTTGCTGAAGCAAACGTCTTCCTGAACATGTGGCCAACAGCTAAACTTGACACCATGCTGGGAGGGGGCTTCCAAAAAATGCCAGAGCAAAGAAAGGGGCAGTTGAGCCGGAGCAAATGTGTGAGAATTCTTACGTAACGTCCGTTCAGCATTGGCTCATTAAAGTCACACATGCCCACAGGCTGAGTAAACAAAGGAGACCTATGGGCTCGCAGGGCAGATTTGTGGAACAGAGGGAAGGAGGGAAGATGAAAACAAGCCTTTTGTGTCCGAGAATGAGTGTGCAATATTTCATCTGTCTTCTTTAAATGATGCTCTGTTTGTTCTCTCTCTGAGTTTTGTCCTTTATGCTATGTGAGGCTGCAATTTTCTTTCATAGGCTGCTCTCTGATCTGCCTGTAAAGCTTTAATTGAATTCAGGTCAGGTGATGCCCTGGGCGGCTTCCACTGCTTTGATCTCGCAAAGTGTTTGCAGTCCTGGCTCGCGTGGGTCAGGTCCTTCTGCCTTATGGACCTTATGTGGTGGTATAGTGGGGGAACTCTAGCCCCTGAACAACAGATTAAATCCACCTCTCAGTGGGAATTTAATATAATCTGAAATCACTAAGCATAGGAGAGGGAATTGTACCTTTTCAAGGATGCGGTATAACCTGTTTGCAGACCTAAGCAGAAGAGGGTATTAAAGCCAAACGACTGCAGATGTGCAGAGTCTACAAACACCCTCCTTATTCTAGCTTCAAGGAAGTTGTTCACATGTCTCAAGTTCACAAGCAAAAAGATTCAGTATATCATTTTTTTTAACAAGAAGAAGACAATTTTTAAGTAAGAAGATTCAGACTGAGAATCTGTTAATTTATAAATAAATATTACAAAAAAGTGATTATATTTCTCTTCTCTGGGGTTTATTAATGACTGCAGTTAGGATGTTAGGAGATTAAACAGGAATACAGCACCTGTCACAATTTTGCATTCTGGGTACATTCACTGTCTGCTGGCTGAATCTTCTGCAGCTTTGCCTCTATAAGAAGTCACTCCCATCCTCTTAACATCACTAAGAATTGTTCTCATCTCTAATGAAAATGCAAAAATCTTTGCATCCTACAACTTGGCCCCAGAATAAGTAAAATAGCAGCACCAAGCCCAATCTATTCATTAAAGTTTGCTTTAACAATTTAGAAGAGATATTTCTCTGGACAATTCTTCCTTGGATTTTTCAAATGACTATTAAATGAAATTGTCATCTGTTACTTTATTAACTAGAAATTTGAAATCTTTACAGCAGCGTTTTGGTGTAAATATGAGATTTTTTTTAGTTTAATGCTTCAATATATAAAGCACATTTTGTTCTCCGCATTAAACTGGATTTTGTTCATTGCACTTGACTTTTAAAATCAGAAGCTCTAAATGTACAACAATCCCTTCTGCTTTTGTTTCAAAGTTACTGACAGGAAATTCATCTCTGAGACTGATGGGTTGGCGGCAAACCAATTTTTGAAATTCAATTGAACCCAAAATTCTTTTTAAATCTCCTTTAGAAACATCTTGACTGTGATAGCCAAAGACAGAGAACATGCAATGTCAGGTCAAGTGGACTTGAACACCAATGAATAATGATATTTGGTTTCTTCTAGGCATAAAAGTCTGGATTGAAGGAGCACATCTGAATGCAAGTCGGTTAATACTAACCAGTATCCTGGGCGAGTTAGTTTGGACAGAGAGGTGTGGTCAATAACAGTGTGACTTGAAATGAACAGTCTAAGTGGGGATAATGAGTCAGACTCAAGACCTACTGCAGAGAGAATGAGCTCGAGTTTTTGATGATTTGATATGGAAATGGAACAAGCTGATCGTAAACTGTTTTAATTTATTCTCCTGACTTGATACCAAGGTCACTTATTGACCTAAGAGTTAGGCTATACAGCCGGATGTGAAGGAATAAGTTACTAAGCGGATCTGAAATCCTTCTGATTGAATTCGGGAGACAGAAGAGAACAGAATCATTTTCATCCTCATTCTGCTGATGTGAACGATGCGGTAACTCACTTTAACAGCCTTTTCTTCAGGTTCCCTTAAATGTTCTGCCTTGTGGCTTTATGCAAATGAGACATGTTATGGGGTGGCAATATACAGTTTCTAATATCCACATCAAATTCTGCACAACATTTGTGTCATTTCAGGCTCCTCTGTATTGAAAAAATAAAAAATACAAAAGTTGCTCTAAAGACACGGGTCTCTTAAACATTAAATGATTATTAACAGAGGAGTTTTAAACAAGACAAATGCAGAAATGGGTTGAGATTAAAAAGGCAGCATTCTGTGCTTGAGGTGATTTTGGAAAATGTCACAATTTACCGGAGTGAGGACTGCAGAACGATCTCAGTGTTACTGAGCAGGAAATCCAATTTCAGGTGGCCTTTTTATGTGAATATACCCTCCTGAAACAGGAATAAAAGCCCTGCTAATGTGTCAGTTAGATGGTCCTCTTTTTGTTCACGAAGGAACACGTTAAGTTTGTGCGAAGGATTTTAAAACGTTACGATAGTTTTGTAGAATCCTCATGGAGAAGCAGAGCTAGAGTCAAAAACTCTTTTGCACCATCATGTCAGAGATTTATCCTAAAGTAACTCATTCCTTCCTTTGTGTTGTCTTCAAACTGGGATTTTTTTGTTTTGTTTTTCTCTTTGTTTTTCTCTTTGTGGGAACTCACCTTCCTAATTCCAATTTTCTTCACATTGGCTTTAAGTGAGCTGCTCTTACATTTTACAGCTGATCATTTTACTGGGAGGCCTGATGTAGGAAGCACTGCAGTTCATCTGTATTAAAACTCTCTCAATGAGCCTTGAACTTAAAATGCCCTTTATAAAGTAGATTAATTATCGGGGAAACACCTTCGTCCTCTTTGTCCCGGTTGTTTCACAGGACAAAAATTTGAACTCAGCAGTGGAAAATTTGGTGTAATCCATCCGTTTTGTAACTATATCTAACTGAGTCCAAACAAGCAACAATATAAATATGAACAGAAATGCTTCAAATACATACATCTAAATATGTGTGCAGTGTAAAGGGTTAAAAGTAAACCTGTAGCTGTGTTTCCTTTACAAATGTGCGCAAAGTTTTGTTTATATTCTGTTAATGTCGAAGAAACCTAATTTCATAGTTGTGGTGTATACATTAAATAAGAAATGGAATTAACGTTACATAAGTTAGTTCATGTGACAAGTCATTACAAATCATGGTAGAGACAGACAAACAGTTACAGGAAATATAATCATAATTCAACTGTGGTACTTACGCTCATCATCTATCATTCATCAGAAACGTCGACATTTTATTCAGGCTTTGGAGCAATTTCCCCAAACTATGTTGTGGAGGAATTGTAGTTTGTGATTAGAGCACATTGGATTGGCACACATCTGTTTATGAACTGTGATGCTGTGAGAGCTCTGGTGGAGGCAGCTGCACATTGTCTGGACAAAACAAAACAAGCCATCATCCTCCTGCTACGTCATATTTTTGATCACGTGACTCGTCTGATGCAAAAATAGTGTCTCCATTGAAGTTTTGTGATATAGCTCTCTTTCAAGACAAACACTAACTCATCTTGGTGCAAAAACGCATTAAAAATTATCGTGTTTTCATTAAACGGATTTATTTTTGTTATTTCAATGTGCACAATTTTATGGTTTATGGAAATACTGCCATAATGTCATTCTTTGCTGTAATCCTTCAACAAAGAGTTGGAGATTTTGTTTGTTTTTACTTCTGTCAGTGTCCTGCTCAGAGGGCAACACAGAGCAATTTAGTTGCATTGAAATGTCCAGATCAGACAAATGCTGTCCTCTCCTTAGCCTGTGACTAATGTCTTAAGCTCTGTGTTTCCTGCAACTTGAAAGTGGAGGGAGATTATGGAGAGATATAAATGATTAGTATCGTGCCTTCAGCACTAGAGCACCTAGGTATCTGTTTCCCCACCATCATATCAGCGCAGATCGAATCTGAATCCTGAGGCAGAGCTTAACTGTGAGCGAGATGGGAATAACTGAGGCTTCCTTTGTGACGCGTCCAGATGTTCATAAACTGACCCTGAGACAGGAGGCGGCTGCTGCGGCTCTCTGGGGAACCAGACCTTTGCAATATTGCATACTTCACAAAAGCCAGAGCTCTTCATATTCAGCTTTAGTCTTTTACATAATAGAGCTCTGCTAGTTGAATTGAAGAAATTTAAATGAAATCATAAACAACTATTGACATTCTCTTCCCCGCCCTGAAGCGAAAGACAAACTGCTGTGCTCTGAAAATAGTTTTTCATCCCCTGAGATGCCTCAAGCAAGGCAAGAGATTAGCTCACTGAAGCCCCTTTCTGTAATTACCTAAAAGATGACACAAAAATACACTGAGCTATATCTGGAGCAACCTGTTTGGAGAGTTAACACGTCTGCATTATTTACTGGAGTCTTGAGAGAGCATTCGATGGCAAGGTAAAATCACGAAGAGTTGTTCTGAGTCCTCAGGGAAATTAATAAGCTCCTTTTCCTCCTTTAAACTCTACATTTGACTTGGATTGCTTTGCAATTAGCTATAATAGCGCGTAGTCCAAATAAGGTTGCACTCCCATGAGACGGACTGAGATGTATTGCGGTTGCAATTCACCGCTTTGTTTGCTTCATGGTTCTAAAAAAAAAAAAAGGAAATCAAAGTCCACGTTTCTCTCAGGTAATGGAGGGCATTGGTAATAATTTGTTTTTGAAAATAAATGTGTCAGTTTTTTCTCTCTCTTTCTTATCCACCTTACATCAATATGACAGAGAATGAGGCAGAGATGGATGGTGGCGTGATCTTAAACTTGTATAGAGGGTTCCAGTTGTAAGGCAGTATTCCCTTTGAGGCAGCAAGTTTGCTTCAGAGACCTCTAAAAATACAGATCTCTGTATCCAGCAAAATGATAAGCTGGACTCATAGTCACATATATATTAATCACAGAGTCTATGTCATATCTCTGGGAAACAAAATCTGTCTTTGTAGTGAAGTGGAAGGAAAATTATATATATATATATATATATATATATATATATATATATATATATATATATATATATATATATATATATATATATATATATATATATATATATATATATAGGTTGGCTGAGGTATGAGTCAATTTAAGATGCCAGATTGAACGCAGCTGTTGTTATAAAGCGTCAGTTTTCTGGTAGCAAATATTAGCGATCAAACAAGAAGAACCAAGGGACAAAGGTAGAGAGAAAATCAAAAATTAGAAGTTGGCATATCTGCAAAACCACAAAAATACACTGAATAAAAGAAATGAAAGAATGGAGCTCCACTTAAAAATGTTTTAGTTAATTTGTTGCATGTAATCAAGTTGTTCAACATGAAAAAATAATACATTTAATACATTTACTTAAAGTTAATTTGATTACTTGTAACATATTTTTAGTTGGATCACTTGTTTTCTTTCTCCAGTGACTGGAAAGAGACGGCATAATGCAGAGAGAGTCGATGGAGGAGCTGCAGAGATGCACAGCTAAACATGGTCTTCACAGAAAAGAAATAAAATGTAAGAAGTGGAAAAGGGAAGGCTAAACTCCACTCAAACAATGACTTAGTTAGCAATTATTTTGAAAGACTGCAATCAAAGGCACCACCAAATTTTCCCTTCTGACACTGTTTCTCATCTCCCTTCAGTGTTCCATCTGGGATTTTTTCTGTTTAGTGGGATTTCTCTGGATAAATTTTAATCAGGCCAATCAGGAGTTGTGAACACTGATGCTGATTTTCTGTGATGATTTAGAATTGTGATCTGCCTTTAACAGATCACAATTCGTGGTTTGGTATCAGAGGAAAAGAACAAAGCCATTCAGTCGTATTGCTTCCAAATTAAGCCGTGTTTAGGCCATGTCATTGTTGGCAAAGCTGTTACGACCCTACAACTTAAAATCAGATCCAGTCGTTTAAAACCTAAACAGAGTACATGTCTCCAGCAAGTCACCGTTTCCTTGACATGCAGAACAAGGGGGCAGGTCGCCAGTCCAACACAGATTCTGCATTCAAACTTAGTAGACAATTTTCTGGAAACGCACAAAATAAAGAATTAAAATGCTTTCATCTAAATTCTTGTTTGTTTTATGTTTTTTTTCTTAAACTGTCCTGATTAAAACGGTTTCAGGTTGACACTGATTTTGCTTGGTTTCCGTATTTCATTCGAGGCATATTACTTTCTGTGTGACCGTCAACATGAAACCAGGCAAGTGTAGTTGTCAATAAACACATTCACCCAGGCATTCATTACAAAAAAAAAAAAAAAAAAAAAAGCAAACTGTTATTTGGTTTGTTCATTGAACTGGGATAAGATGCAGCAGCTTTTCCAGCCCCCCAGGAAACCTTCCCTCTGTTCCTCGGTCTGAACTGCGCTGTGCTCATTCACTGACTGGAGCAGATGGCCTGGGAAGATAATGGCCCGTCTTTGAGGAGTACTAAACCTACCATGACTGCTTACATATGCAGAGCAGCCTGTCTGAGCAGCATGGAGCAGAGAACTAGACTGACGTAGAATACATTGTCAGGGTTGTTCTGTTGTCTGCCGGGCAAATATTATTTTTGCGCGCATGCAGGGGAGCACGTCAACATGCAGCTCTCTGATTAAATAATCTCCGCTGCGGCCCCTAACCGGCCCCCGGCCCCCCAGCCCCTCCAAGAGGACCGCTCTTTGATGAGACACAGCAAAAAGTAGGGGAAAAAGGAAAAAGCATATTGCAGGATAAATCAACAATTGAACGCAACATTTCCTGATATTTTAGATGTGCTGTAAACCGCCAGTCGTTTTCTTCCTTGCTAAATCCTAATCCCGCAGAAACTGTGTCGGGATTATACACAAAAGGCACATTTTGGACATGGATTTTCACGGTCGGATTAGTAAAGTCTTGTAATAAGAGGCCGGCGTTTTGCAGGGAAACCTCCGTCTCCTTTCTCTGCCGCACCGGATGCAGTGATGCTGAGCTCCACTTCATGTTAACACACATTATCTCCCTCGCCGGGACAGCGGATGATTCCTCATTACTGTTGATGCAGGGAATTTGTATGTATCGGCAAGAAACAGATGTCTACGTCAGGGACACGCTGGTTCACACAGGACAGTTTCACACGTCAACAAGCTATTCCGAAACATCACGGAGCAAAACGCTGCGTTCGCTGGCAGCGCGGCGCGGCGCGGCGCGGCGCTGCGCGGCGCAGTGCGGGGCTTCCAGGCGGTGAGGCCTCAGCCTGGGACCGCTTCAAACCCCGGGATGCTGGCTGCAGGATTTCACTCAAACTGACAGGAGCCCACACAAATAAACCGCAGCTGCAAATAAAGCCATTAAGCGTCGACAGTTTTCAAATGCACAAAGTCTTCTGGCCAAGTAATGTCGGTCCAGTTACTTGACCAAGTGAGCAATGAGCAGTGGTAGCATTCATTAGATTATTGTGTAACTTTTATAAGTAACACATGTTAGTAATTTTACTTCAAGTACATGGAGAGAAAAGACCCAGAATTCCAAGAATCTTGACAAAGTAACCTTTCGTTTCCTCAAATGTCTCATGTTAAGCAGGTTGGCAGGTTGGAATTTGATTTGTCAAGAAAAATCCCATCTTTCAGTGTGTATAAAAAGTATTCATCCTCTTGGGTGTTTAACCTTTTTTATTGCTTTTACAAATCAATAATGATCAACAAAATTTGGCTCATGCACAAAAAGAAAAACAAAAGCCCCCTTTAATGTCAAAGTAAAAACACATTTATTTTATTTTTATTTTTTTACAGAGTAATGACAGTTAAGCTTTTCCTGGATGTTTCAGGTTGTCATGTTGCTGTATATTAAGAAGCCATAGTTCTATTGCAAATGGATTTTCTAAAATTCTTCTGCATTTATTTCAGCTCTGAGGGCTGCTGACAAGTTTCCCAACAGTCTGATGCTGCCACCGCCAGAGTTCACTATGATAATGGTGTGTTTGTGATGCTGTTGGCTAAAAAACTAAATTCTAGTCTCAACAGACAGAAAAACATTCTTCTGTGCTTTTTGGACATTCTTCTGTGCTTTTTGGACAAATTCTAATCAAGCTTTGACATGAGTTTTCTTCAACAGTTGCTTCTAATTGCCACTCTCCCATAATGCTTTGACAGCAAAGAACCTGGTCAGCAGTAGTTGGTCACCCAGTGTGTGAGGACGGTCAGATCTAGGCACCGTCTTTCTTTCATTTCTTGATGACGGATTTAGCTGAACTCCATGGAGTGCTTGGTGGCTTAGAGAGTTTGAAGCATGAAAGCATGTCATTTCAGCCTGCACACACCAGAAAGTTGCAACAAAATGATTTTCAAATGTTTGTCATACATGCCTGTCCATTTAATGCAACTGTTACCAATAAAAAACTTTAGAGAACTCCAACTTACTCCATAGACATGGTGGGAATTAAAACATCATTGTTAGACAGAACAATGCATGAAATCATCACTTGAAAGCTGCTTTTGGGATTTACTCAGATTATCTTTGTTTATATTACAGTTTATTTTATGAGTTGAGAACAGGAAAGAATGTGTACGTTCTCACAGTCCATGACCATATTGTTCATTCAGCTGTGGTAATTTTCTTCAAACTTGGTAGCATGTGTAATTCACTTTCAGTTTCTTTTTTTTTTTTTCTTTTACCAGAATGTTAAAAGATTTCCTTCAGATCCACTCGACTGTAACAATACAGCATATAATCACAGTTAAAGCTTTCCCGTTTTGGAAGCAATCTCCCTCCTGCGTGCCGAGGAACTGTGACTGATAACCGGCGCACACTGTGGAACAGAGGCAGTCTGTAACCACCTGACTGTAGGGACATTATAATGATAAGCTTATTGAAGAGGTAAAGTCAGGACTTTTCTATCCCTGCTTTAATAACGCTGCTGGTTATAAGCTCCCTCCCTTGCCCAGGCACTTTTGATCAGAGCTAAAGTAATACGTTGTTTTTTTCTTCTTCTTTTTTTTTTTGTTTTCTAAATTAGCATTCTTCGAAAGGTACAGTTTTTTGGTTGCCATGAAAGATGTGTTATTATGGTGTATTATGTCCATAAAACTGACAGGACATCAGTTCTGCTTCTCCTCACTGACTTGCAGGTGGAACATTTTGCTTTGTTGGCAAATAATCTGCCCTCAGGACATGTAGAGACAGGCAAGCCCGAGCAGCATTATTATATCCCAGCATGTTCCCTTTTGGTGGAATGCTAGTCTGCTTCACAATGGAAACATTTCATATGTGGCAAGTTAACTTGCTATTAGACAAAGAGTTTAACTGGTATGCACTTTGCACGCCTACATTTTCTCCGCTAAGCTTCGAAAGGGGAAGCAGTGCCATGAGAGAGATGCAAATCGGCGGAACAGCAGACGGAGAGTGACATTCATCAATGTTTCATGACCTCCATCTATTTCAGAGGCAAACTGGCAAATTCAGAACGTAAAAACATTAGCAAGAACCACATCCATGCATAAAGCCAGGCCAGCATGCCGAGGGTCGTAATAATTGCCTGGATCAGTTTTTTTTTCTTTAACATGTAGAGCAATAAAAACAGTCTGATTAAATAAATCATTGAGGAGGTTTTTGTCCATGCGGAAGCCTGAATGCTCAACTCTCCTTGCTCCATTAGACACCATGAGGTGAAGTCTGTTTGTGTCCAGGGCTCAAGGATTGTTGTACTTTTATTAGTTTTCACCCTCAAAGTGTAACGTTGCATCCACTGTCTGCCAGAGCGTGACAGCAGACAGAGTCTTCATTCAGTTATTCAAACAGAAAATAGATACATTTCTTTCTGTGTTTAAACTAGTTTATGATGATGTTAAAATGGTCCTTAGTGGCTGGATCAGGCAAGAGACCTGAGGCAGAGAAAAGGTGCAGAGCCACATAGTGTTTATTCACCAACATTGAACATGTTGGTGAACATGACAACTCCACTTCACCTTAGTGACGTAGCGTCTGAGCGGCGGTCTTTCAGTACTTCAGCTGACTGTTACAGTCCACCAGGGTGGACAAAAGCAAAGTGCATACACACAAAAACAAACTTCTACAAAAGTAGCTGAACCATCAAAATAACAAATGCTAACAAATGTTATTTATCACTAAGGACCTCTAAAAGCACATGTCTAGATATAAATCTGACAGTAGTCTCTCCCTTCCACCCATAACCTTCCAAAGGTGCTCAAGTTGTTTTAGCCTGAACATCCTGCAGAAAGAGACAGAGGCATTTAAACATCTTTCAGTTTCAAAGATCAGTCACGTAATGCTTACGTTATCTGTTTGTTTTGCTAAAAGGACATCACCAGTACCAGCTGAGATGAAGTTGATTGAAAACACCCACAAACTATCAATAAAATACTTCAATCTGTTTGTACTTGAAATCGTCTCATTTAAAATATTCAATCTGCATTGTGTCTCAAGCCAAGTAATGATGACCTTCATCACACAAGTCAATCTAAATCATCTAATTATAAGCACAGATTATATTTACATTTTCTTCTTTTCATTGTTAGGTATTAGAGTTTTTTTTAGAATGAGTTTAAATAGTGTGTGATAGAATCTGTCCCTATGGAGGCTGTCCATATCTTAAGAATTCAGCATCTGTACTTTCTTTGTTACTTTTTGTATGTCCAGATTTTGGTCAGATCAAGCTATTTGGATAACCTTCCATAAAAATGACACCCATAAAGTATGAATATTCATCCATTCATCCATTGGCTTCCATTAACCGAGATCAGACCACAACAAAAACCCTGATGTCCCCTTGCCAAATGAAAGTCTTCAAGCAACTGCAGGGTCTGTCCAACTGCTGATACCTCAGTGGCATTCTGATCAGGCACCCAACATTGCCTCTGTAATCTAATTTCAGCATGGAGGAGCAGAGGCTCTGCTCTGACCTCCTCCCCAAAGACAAAGCTCCTCACCTGGTTCCTCTATCTGACCAGACACACATAAGAGGAAACACATTTAAGCAGCTTGTATCCAATATTTAGCTCCTCCAGTCTTGACCCATAAGCTTTGCTTTTTCCTCCTCACCCATTTCTTCACCATTAAGAAAGATGAAGAAATTATAATAGTATGTAACTGACTTTAGGCTTCTTGCAATTAACACTGCTTATAAGGGGTCATGTTACATGTGCAGCCATTTAAGAACATGATCTGCATTCTGTCTGCTGTCACATCTAGTTTCAGCTCATCCAGAAGATACACAGACAATGAATGAATGAGTGAATGAATCAATCAATCAAGTTTATTTGTATAGAAAATTTCTGCAACAAGGCAGTTCAAAGTGCTTTACATCATGAAAACATAAACACATCATACAGTCAACAATTTGGAAATCAGTCAGAAATGACATCTTGTCAGCAGGAAATGGTATGATGAGTCGGGATGCACAATATTATGGGCGTGATATGGCAGCTGTAAAATTTTATTTC